>NC_138191.1:3178860-3579891 GCF_964194105.1 Spermophilus citellus
AAAGAGCACTTAAGATTTCATATAATTATAGTGTGTGTCATGTTGTGTACCAGAAATCTATGTAAAACACAAATTCCTGAAATGTAGGGACCTCATTTCATTCCTCAATGAAATGAAGTTCATCTTGCAATGTTGTGAACTTAGAAGGGTCTAGCATATAATCCTCAGTTAATGATAGGTGTTAATATTATCTCTTTTGATATCTTCCAAAGTGCTTTGCATGTGGCAAACAATAAGTACTAGTGGAATGAATGAAGGTGTCATGTCCCATAGATACACAAAGAAAAAACACCAGGATGAGACCCTGGAGCACAATGACTTCATTTCGTCAATGAAGCTGAATGTGGAGGCGTTCATCTGTAGTCATTTGCTAGATGCAGGCCCTTTTGACCTTGGGATGTGGGTCATTTAAAATTTTCAGAGGAAGTGTGCCTAATTAGCTAGGAGGGCTTAACCTCTTGTCAGTGTGGGACTTGAGAAGTTTGTCTGAATATGGAAAAGCTAAGCTCACTTGACACAGATCGGGGGAAAAAAGATTTCTACAAGTTATTCAAGTTATTCATGTCAAAAGCAATTAGGGGGCCTCAGCTTCCATTACATCATTCCTTAGGAAAGTATGTGCTGGGAGTGCTGCAGCTCATGTGATTTGATAGAGAAGTGAAATCTGGATTTTCTTTGTGTTTCTGTCCCTAGCCACATTCAGTTTTTATTATGCCTGCAGAAGACTGAATCAGAACACAGAGATCTAGTTTATGTTCATGCCGTCAGACAGCTAAAACAGTGGAAGCTTGTTGAAGAGATTTACTGAAAGCTGTTTCCTTAGATTACAGACTAGTGAATTAATTAAAAAGATTTTTTTTTTTAAAGAGAGAGTGAGAGAGGAGAGAGAGAGAGAGAGAGAGAGAGAGAGAGAGAGAGAATTTTTAATATTTATTTTTTAGTTCTCAGCGGACACAACATCTTTGTTGGTATGTGGTGCTGAGGATCGAACCCGGGCCGCACGCATGCCAGGCGAGCGCGCTACCGCTTGAGCCACATCCCCAGCCCAATTAAAAAGATTTTGAGAGAGAGAGAGTGTGCCAGACCCCTACTTGCTCATAAGATAGTACTTTCTTACTGATGTGATGTGACAGTTGAGTTCAGTTTCATGTAAACCTGGAGGATGGTAACACAGAGCAGTGCCGGTGTGTTCCGAGACATACAAGTGGCCATGACAACCGAGTCCACCAGCTACTGGACTCATTTCCTTTGGCTGAAGCACCTGAGCTCATATAAACTCACATTCTGACAAGATGTTGGACTATTTGATAAAAATGAAGTCACCAAATCTTGATGTGCTAGCACTCTTTCACGCTTAGTTATTTTTACAGTACACAGGTTTTAAATGGTCCTCAGTTATTGGTCATATCCATGACATTCAGTTTCCAGGGCAATTGAGTGAGCTGAAAGTGAATCGTGTAAAAAGACACATAGCCCTGAAATTTTAGAGACAAGCGGAATTGCAGAAGTATTCTAAAGTTTTTGGTCCAATTCTAGGCAGTGTTTGGGTCTAACTGGTTCAGAAGGCACATTCCTTTTTTTTTCATGAAAATGTTAACATTGAAGCCCAAAGCAATGCCATTAATATATACCCATAGTCAAAAACGGAGTGTGCCATCTGGGCATGGTGGCATGTGACTGGAGTTCCAGCACCCAGGAGGCTGAGGCAGGAGAATCTCTTGAGTTTAGGAGTTGGAGATAAAGGGTTGCCCATCATAATGTTTGAAAACAAACAAAAAGGGAGGGAGGGAAGGAAGGGAGAGGAAGAAAGGAAGAGAAATTAACAGTTCCCTGGCCGATTATAATTCTGACTGCGAGGCACCTGAGACACCTCAGTTCTTATTGTTCATAACAGTGTCATTCAACAGGAATGTCGTGGGACCACTTACAGAATTTGTGATAAAATTAAAATTTGTATGAAATTTGTGTAAAATTTCTAGTAGCCATATTAAAAATTAAAAGACCTACAATCCCAGGAACTTGGGAGGCTGAGGCAGAAGGATTGGAAGTTCAAGGCCAGCCTGGGCAACTAAGTGAGACCCTGTCTCAAAATAAAAAATAAAGCAGGGCACAGTGGCATATGCCTGTAACCCCAGCGGCTCTGGAGGCTGAGGCAGGGAGATAGCAGGTTCCAAGCCAGGCTCAGCAATTTAGTGAGGCTGTATGCAACCTAGTGATACCTGTCTCAAAATGAAAAATAAAAAATAGGCTGGGGATGTGACTCAGTGGTTAAACACCGTTGGGTTCATTTAATAGAAATCATATTTTAATATGAGAATAATAAAATTAAAAAATAAAAAGGAATGGAGATGTAGTTCTGTAGTATAGCACTCCTGAGTTCAATCCCTAGCCTAGTATCAAATTAAATTAAAAGGGGCTGGGGATGTGGCTCAAGCGGTAGCGCTCTCGCCTGGCATGCGTGCGGCCCGGGTTCAATCCTCAGCACCACATACCAACAAAGATGTTGTGTCTGCCGAGAACTAAAAAATAAATATTAAAAATTCTCTCTCTCTCTCCTCTCTCACTTTCTCTTTAAAAAAAAATTAAATTAAAACTGATAAAATTCATCTTAATAAGGTATTTTATTTCACCAAATATATCTGAATTATCATTTTTATATGTAATCAATATAGAAATTAATAAATTATTTTACAGCCTTTTTTTTAACTTTTTTTTTGTAGATAATAGTATTTTGTAGACAGAATACTTTGACTTTATTTATTTATTTTTATGTGGTGCTGAGGATCAAACCCTGTGCCTCACACGTGCTAGGGAAAGTGCTCTACCACTGAGCCACAGTCCCAGCCCCACATTCTTTGTTTTGGATTAAGTTTTTCTAATTTTCTAACAGCATATTTTGCCGCAGTCTGTCTGGGCACAAAATAACCCAGCGGCCACAAAGCCTTGTAGGTTCAAACAGCAACTCTTTATTCCCAAACTCTCACCGGCACTCTACACACACTTCCCGGGAACACACTCTCTCCACTGGGCTCCAGGCACCAATTCTCCCGGAACCGGGGAGAACTCAATGGGAACTCCAAAGTAGCAGGCGCCCGAGGCAGCAGGATCCGCCCCAATCCCCCTAGCCGCCCTAATCCCGGAGCAGGGTCACTTTTCAACCATTCCCTCTAGCAAAATGCCAGGCGTCATTCCGACTAAACTGTGGCTCTCAACAATATTTCACATCGCACCAACCACATTTCAGGTACTTAAAAGCCAGAGGTAACTAGTAGCTACCATGCTGGGCAGTTCATGGGTGGAGGGAAATGCAGATGAGAGAAGAGGTCATTTCAATTTAGTATAATGAGCGAGGTCTAAGGTACATCAAGAGTGTATAGCAGTAGGGCTGGGGCTGGGGCTCAGGGGTAGAGTGCTGGCCTGGCACGTGCGAGGCTCTGGTTTCAATCCTCAGTGCCACATAAAAATAAATAAATAAAATGAAGGTATTGTGTCCAACTACAACTAAAAAGTGTTTTTTCAAAAAGAGTATATAGAAGTGGCCTAGTTCCTTCAGTTCTTCTTCCTGAATACCCTGTAATTCTCTGTTTCCCTGTGTCCTTCCTGCAGCTATTCTCACCAAGCGAGATCATCTCTTAGACTTCCACGGCAGCCTCTTACTATGTTCTTCCTCTTTTTTTTTTTTTTTTTTTTTGTACCAGGGATTAAACTCAGGGGCACTCTACCACTGAGCCCCATCCCCAGCCCTATTTTATATTTTACTTAAGAGACAGGGTCTCACTGAGTTGCTTAGCACCTCGTTATTGCTGAGGCTGGCTTTGAACTCAGGATCCTCCTGCCTCAGCCTCCTGCGCCACCAGGCCCAGCTATCTCCTTCCTCTTAACACTTCTCTGTCTCTGACCCCAATTTCTATTTTCTTTCTTGCTCCCCACTTGCTTTCCTGAAAGTTTTTCTTCCTTCTTTACTTTCCTTCCTACTTTATCCTCTTATAATATTGAATGCAAATAGATTTCTAAATCTTTGCTTTAGTTATTTACTTCTGTGTTCCGTGTTTTTCATTTAAAAATCTGAAGAGCTTGACCTTTTATCAGGATTAAAATAAGATGCCTTTTACTCTATCATGGTCTTCAGTGAACTTTTCTCATAGATTAGCCTGTTTCTATGGAAAAATACATAGCATCTTCTCCTGGGAGGAAAACAATCCCCTTCACCATTTATAGAGGAGAAAATGGAAAAGTGATGTACACAGGATCATTCAGTGACTGAAACCAGTCAAAAGAACCCATGCTCTTGCCCACATCCAAGCCTCTCTTAGGTTGACCTTAGTGGATGGTGGCTGCCTTGTGGCATTGATCAGAGAGGTCAGTTAATCATTCAGTGTCTGTGGACGTCAAGAGATAAATGAAATACCTAATTAAATAAAGCTTTAGGGTGTTGAGAGCTGATAGCCTCTTTAACTTCACACATTTGCTTTGGAGGGCCAGCTGTCTGGCTTGAAAGAAATAGCCAATCTAGGCATATGGGTTTTTCCCTTTTAGTCCTGAGAAAGTGGAGGTGTAGTCATCTTTCTATCTATGACTCTGACGCCAGTTACCCTACTCACTGCCTCCATTAAGGGCAAGAGAGGCTGGGCTGGGCTCAGGGGAACAGCACCTGCCTGGCATGTGTGAGGCACTGGTTTCGATTCTCAGCACCACATATAAATAAATAAACTAAATAAAGGTCCATCAACAACTAACTATATTAAAAGAGAGAGAGAGAGAGAGAGAGCAAGGAGAAATCCTGAGACTACAAAAGAAAGAAAATTTGTTCATTTTTGGTTCTGGGAATCGAAGGGAGGGTGAGGTGCACTTTACCACTGAGCTACATCCCAGCCCTTTTTTTTAAAAAAAAATTATTATTATTATTTTTTATTTTGAGACATGGCCTGGCTAAATTGCTTAGGGCCTCAGCTAAATTGCTGAAGCTGGCCTCAAACTTGTGATCTTCCTGCCTCAGACTCTGGGAGTCTCTGGGATTACAGACCTGGACTGAGAGGGGGATTGAAGGAAGGAAATTATAATTCAAGAAGGACTTCTTGCTCTACAGGCAAGTAGCTACCATCACTAAACAAATGTGAGCGGTCCTTAGCTTATGACCTCTGCCTAGAGAAGACCCCCTCATCCCAGTTCTGACCAGAGGAAGAGCCTTCTCCAGTAAGTTTTGGGCATTCAGCTTCAGAATCAACTAGCATTTGAACGAGTTGGTACTACATATGAGGCAGGTCCCTGTACCCCTCCTGTTGAGAGCCACAGCCAGTCGGGATAGCGCCTGGCATTGCCAGAAGGAGTGGTTGAGAGGTGACGCCAGCGAGCCATTAAGCTGATGATAATTAAGTTAAGCTGTGTATAATTGCTGTGACTGGAGTGCCGGTGAGAGTTCGGGCAATAAAGTAGTTCCTGTTTGAACCTACAAGTGCCTTGTGGCGGCTCGGTTATTTGTGCCCAGCCAGACTGCGGCACCCTTCTACTATACAATTTTAATATTTGAACCCAAGAAAAACCTTCCAACATTTTTCCAAATGAAATCTTACCATAAAATGGGATTCTGCAAAGTAAGGCCTAACTGCACAAGTACTTTAGTATTCCAGAACCAACTCACGCGGAGACATTTTCCCCATCATTGCCCATTGCTCTGAGAACATCCAAAGCCTGTTTACCATATTCCATCCAACAGCTTGTTTTTTTTTTTGTTGTTGTTGTTTTGTTTTTTTTTTTTTAAGAGAAAGTGAGAGAGGAGAGAGAGAGAGAGAGAATTTATTTATTTATTTTAGTTCTCGGCGGACACAACATCTTTGTTGGTATGTGGTGCTGAGGATCGAACCCGGGCCGCATGCATGCCAGGCGAGCGCGCTACCGCTTGAGCCACATCCCCAGCCCCAGCTTGTTTTTTAATCTCTCACTTCAAAGATTCACTGAGGATTTCTTTCTGAATATAATTATGCAAAAAATGATAGCAGCATGTGTATTAGTTAGGATAGACTAATTGCTATCACAATTAAAATAAAATAAAAATAAAGGCTCCAAATAAGAATGGACCCAAATAAAAATAATGGCTCCTAAACCAGGCAAGGTGTTCACACCTGTAATCCCAACTACTCAGGAGGCTGAGGCAGGAGGATCACATGTTCAAGGTCAGCCTGGGCAATTTAGGGAGACTCTGTCTCAAAATATAAAAAGACTGGGGATGTGGCTTAGTGTTTAAGAGCCTCTGGGTTCAATCCCTCAAATAAAAACATAAAATAAAATAATAAGCACGGTTGATACAGGCCTGTGTTAGGCCAACATAAAATCTTAACCTGGTGGGGACTCTGCCTCTGCCCGGTCCCAAATATGTCCCTGCTACTGTTTTTCACACAGTATGCTGGAGGAGGCTTTACTCAGGTGGTCAGTGTGTTTAAATTGCCAAGACTGGATTGGCCTGCCAGTCCTGAGGAGGTCAAACTTGAAGGCAAGGAAGGTTTGATACCCCAATGCTGTATAGGTTTTGAGCTCAGGAGTGGAAGTTTTCTTGGTCCCCAAAGCCATTAATCTAACATTAGGAATTCTTCACTATTTTTTTTCTTTTGTGGTATTGGGGGTAATCAAATTTAGGGTCATGTGCATACTGGGTAATTGCTCTACTCCTCCCATAAGTCTGTTTTTTTTTTTGTTTGTTTGTTTTTTGTTTTTTGTACCAGAGATAAACCCAAGGGTGCTTAACCACTGAGCCACATCCTCACTCTTTTAATTTTTTATTTTGAGACAGGTTCTCACTAAGTTGCTTAGGGCTTTGCTAAGTTGCTGAGGCTGACTTTAAATTTGTGATCCTCCTGCCTCAGCCTCCTGAGCTGCTGGGATTACAGGTTTTTAATCTCTCACTTCAAAGGTGTGTACCACTGCATCTGCCCCCTGCCACCACCAAAAAAATATCAATAAAGCAATTTGAGCTCACAATTTTAGATATCTTTCCCTTTTTAAAATACATTTTCAGTAGCTGCAGTACATCTCACAAAAATTTTGGTCCATGATGAATTAGAAAGAAAAAAAAACTTGTCCTTCCTCACATATGGTTTGAGAAGCACTGGTTTAAATTATTTTCTTTAATATTCTTTCAGCTAGAGCTCAGTCTCATGGTCACATGTAAACCACAGCAGAAGCTGAGATGTGGTCCAGTGGACATGAGACAGAGAGGACTTTCTCTTCCCCGTAGGGAGATTGAGCTATGGGAGGTATAACAATGCTATTTTCATCCAGACAGAAGATAATTGCCAGATAATTGTATCATCACCATCCAGAAGGATTTGGCTGCTATGGCCAGAGGAGAAATGTTGTCTGTATTTGGTGTTCTTTTCTCTCATATTCTGACTTTTCCTATCTGCTCCATCATGACTTAATCATTTCTTACTTTTTTTTTTTTTGGCAGTACTGGGGATTGAATCCAGGGTCTCACACATGGTAGGCAAGTGCATTACCACTGAGCTACATCCCCAGCCCTCATTTCTTACTTAAACTGCCAAAATAGCCTCCCAACAGAGGCCACTACTTCTAAAATCTTAAACTTCTTTACCACCATCTACCATGAGAATCTCACCATGTTACTCTTCAATAATTCCCTAGCACTTAACAGACTTGAGTTAAACTTTGGTCATAAAAAGCCTATGAAGCCGGGCATGGTGGCGCACGCCTGTAATCCCAGTGGTTTGGGAGGCTAAGACAGGAGGATTATGAGTTCAAAGCCAGCCTCAGCTAAAGTGAGGTGCTAAACAACTCAGTGAGACCTGCCTCTAAATGAAACACAAAATAGTGCTGGGGATGTGGCTCAGTGGTTAAGTGCCCCTGAGTTCAATCCCCTGTACCAAAAAAAAAAAAAAAAAAAAAAGCCTATGAAGTCATTCACAGTTCAGTGCCTTCCTGCTTCCTTGGCCTCCTCTTCCAGCTGTGTCCTGTGTCCTAGATCTTCTGTGGCCTGCAGGCACTCTCACACATCCTTGCCTTGTCCCTGTGTACGCCCACTAGGCTTCCCTCCTTCCTCTCTTGGTTTAATAGTACTTCACCTCTGAAACCTCCTTGACTCTCGGGTGTTCCATGGAACCCCTTTCTTTCATCGGAACCACAACTGTTTGGTAATGAATAGCTGGCCACCTTCTCAAAGAATGCACTTCTTCCCCTTAGACTAGGAGCTAATCGAGGGTTGAGAGCATAATTTTTTCACTGGTCTATCTCAGGAACCTTTTTCTTTTTCGTTTTCTTTCTTATTTATTTGAGGAACTGGGGATTGAACCTAGAGCTATTCTACCACTGAGTTACAACCCGCATCCTTTTAATTTTATGTTATTAAATTTTGAGACAAGGTCTTGCTAAATTGCCCAGGTTGGCCTTGAATTCCTGACCCCCTGCCTCGGCCTCTCAAGTCGCTGGACTGGAGATGGGTTCCACTGTGCCCTGCTGCCTGTGGCTTCTGGCCACCAGTTGATGCTTAGTGAAGAGCTGACAAGCGAATGAAGACTTTTCAACGTTTGCACCATCGAGAGAGTGGAGAGTAGAGGCTCTTTCTTGTTTGTCTCCTAAGAGTCAAGGGTTTGAAGAAGAGAGAACAAGTGGAGACGATTAAAAAAGCCAAAGCTTCCCTCAGAAAGACTGTCAAATGAGAAGACTCCAGTGCAGGCATCTAGGTTGGGCTGCGACATCTCCGTACCCAGAGGGGGAAGGCTTTCCTACTTACCACCCACTCGTTCACACTTCTGTAGTAACAGAGACTAACAACGATCGAGGGCCACACAATGCCAGCTGAAAGCTATCTTCAGGCTCCACTGTAGAAGGGTGGCAGTGGGACGCGGGTGGAAAGTCCTTCCAGCAGGCTGGCTACACTCAGAGGTCGCCCTTTGACCTTGCCTCATCCTCATTCCTCACGTCCAGAACTGGGATGTGGAATCTAGAGACGCAGCTAGTGCTCCCTCTCAGGAGGCAACCCTGAGAATGGAATCGGGGGCTCGGGACAGCAGAGCAGAGAACTATCGGGGACCGAGACCCGAGGAGATGGGGTGATTCGACCATTCTTAAAACTTGAAGTTGAGTTCTACCAGTCTTGGCCTTTTTCCACATAAGAGGGAAATAGACTTTTAGTTTCTTTAAACCACTCTTACTACCAACAATAAAAAAAAAAAAAAACAGTTATAAAAAAAATTTTTAAAAAAACCACTCTTACTTAGTCAAACTTTCTGGTTTATGCAGCCAAATCTAATCCTAACTAATATAACGGGCATTTATAGAGTGCCTTCCTATGTCAGGCATTTTATACACATTACCTCTTTGAAAAAAAAAAAGTGTTTGTTGGGGCTGGGGTTGTGGCTCAGTGGTAAGAGCACTTTCCCAGCATGCATGAGGCACTGGGTTTGATCCCCAGGACCACATAAATGTAAAATAAAGATATTGTGTCCACCTAAAACAAAACAAAACAAAAAAAAGTGTTTTAAAAAAAGAGTTTGTAGTACTGGGGATTTAATCCAGGGTGCTCTACCACTGAGCTGCATCTCCAGCCCTTTTTATTTTTTATTTTGAGACAAAGTCTTGTTAAATTGCTAAGGCTGGCCTCAAACCTGTGATCCTCCTACCTCAACCTCCCAAGTCTCTGGTATGCATCCCTTCACCTGGCTCACATTGTCTCTTTTTATCTTCATTAAAGTGCTACCAAAATTGACCAGATTGCCATTCGCTGGCCATGGGTAAGCTACTTCACCACTATGTGCCTCGATTTCCTCATTTATAAAATAAGGGTAATGATAGCACCTTCTCATAGAGCTATGAAGACCACACATAGTCCTAACCATGAAGTACTGGAACTATGCTTGACTTAGAGTAAGTGCTCAGTGTTAGACAAATGGTTTTAGCAATAATACAATCATCAGAGACCGGATTGTTTCTCAGAAAGTTACAGTCACTTGTTTAAGGTGGCACAGAAAATGGTAGAGCCAAGATTCAGACTCAGGCCTGTGTAACTTTTAAAACTGCATTTCCTCACTGCATTTAAAAAGACCCAAAGTTAATAGAATGGGGAGCCCAGATGCATGAATGAAATCCTGCCTTTCACCCCTGTGTAACTGGGTGAGTCTTCCCAGTGGAGTAGCTGAGTCCCTCTCGCCCTCTTGTGGCTGTAGGCCTCGATGTGCACTCTTTTTTTTTTTTTTTTTTTTTAAGAGAGAGAGAGAGAGAGAGAGAGAGAATTTTTTAATATTTATTTTTTAGTTTTCGGCGGACACAACATCTTTGTTTGTATGTGGTGCTGAGGATTGAACGCGGGTCACACGCATGCCAGGCGAGCGCGCTACCACTTGAGCCACATCCCCAGCCCTCGATGTGCACTCTTGGCAGTAGAGGAAGAGGCCAGAAAGGGAAGGCTAAAGTCAGTCACAGGCTTGGACTCTCTATGGAAGCTCAGCAAAGAAAACTGTAGGTGAGGCTAGAGCCTACAGGATGGGAGAAAATAGATTAATATACATAATATATAAAAGACTCAAAAAATTCAAGAAAGCCAAAAACTCAATCAATAAATGGGCAGATGGCTGGGCACAGTGGCAAAATATCTGTAATCCTAGTAACTCGGGAGGCTGGGGCAGGAGGATCATAAATTAGAGGCCAGCTAGGAAACTTATTAAGACCCTGGCTAAAAATAAAACAAAAAAGACTGGGGATGCAGCTCAGTGGTAGAGCATGTAGGAGTTCTTGGGTTCAATCCCCAATACTGGGCAGACTAACTGAATAGGTAAGGTACTCCTCAAAAGAAGATGTACAAATGGCCAATAATTATATGAAAAAGTGTTCAACATCTTCAACCATTAGGAAAATGCAAATCAAAACTATTTTGAGCCAGGTGCAGTGGCGCATGCCTGTAATCCCAATGGATTGGCAATCTGAGGCAGGAGGACCACAAGTTCAAAGCCAGCCTCAGTAAAAGCAAGGTGCTGAGTGAGACCGTGTCTCTAAATAAAATATAAAATAGAGTTGGGGATGTGGCTCAGAGGTTGAGTGCCCCTGAGTTCAATCTCCAGTACCAAACAAACAAAACAACAACAACAACAACCCCAAACCCTACTTTGAAGCCTGGATCAATGGTTAAGTACCTCTGGGTTCAATCCCCAATCTCCAAAATAAACAAAAAACTACATTGAGATTCCATCTTACCCCAGTTAGAATGGCAATCATCAATAATATAACAATAAAAGCTGGCAAGGTTGGGCAGGGCTCTTATACATTTTTGTGGGAATGTAAATTAGTATAGCCACTATGGAAATCGAGATGGTGGTTCCTCAAAAAGCTAAAAGTAGCCCAGTGTGGTGATATGCCCCTGTAATCCCAGCTATTCAGGAGGACTGCAAATAGGAGGACTGCAAATTGGATGCCAGCCTTGACCCTTTAGTGTGACCCTGTCTAAGATAAAACATTTTAAAGATGCTGGGACTGTAGCTCAGTAGAAGAGTGCCCCTGGGTTCAGCCTCCAGTACTGGGGTGGAGAAGAACAGCACTAAAAACTACAACTACCAAATGATCCAGCTATACCACCCCTTGGAATATATCTGAAGGAATTAAAGTCAGCATACTATCAGGACACCTACATATGCACGTTTATCATAGCAGGATTCACAATTACCAAGGTATGGAATCAGCTGAGGTACCCATCAACAGATGAGTGGATAAATAAAACGTGGTATTTTTACACAATGAAAGAAGAATGAAATCATGTCATTTGCAGGAAATTAATGGAACTGGAGGACATCACGTTAAGTGATATAATCCAGACTCGGAAGGACAAGTATTCCATGCTTTCTCTCATCTGTGGAATACGGGCAGGGGGAGACAATATGAAATAGAAAAAAGAATATTAGAGAAGAGGAAAAGGACCAGGGAAGGGGAGGAGAGGGTAGGGAAGGTAATGGGGGAGGGGGGAAGATCAATATGTTATATGCACAAATCTGCCGCAATGAAACTCATTCTTCTTTTCTTTTTTTTTCCCTTTGGTTTTGGGGATTGAACCCAGGAGCACTTTACCACTGAGTCACATCCCACACCTTACTATTTTTTTTTTTTTTTTTGGTACTGGGGATTGCACTCAGAGGTGGGTGCTTAGTATGTATGAAGCCAGCTCAACCACATCCCAGCCCTTTTTTATATTTTATTTAGAGACAGGGTCTCACAGAGTTGCTTAGGGCCTGGCTAAATTGCTGAGGCTGGCTTTGAACTCAGGATCTTTCAGAGCCGCTGGGATTACAGGCTTGTGCCATGGTGCCCAGCCCTTTCTATTTTTTATTTTGAGACAAGGCCTCAATAAATTGCCAAGTCTGGCCTTGAATTTGTGACCTTCCTGCCTCAGCACCCAGCTGCTGGGATTACAGGCATGCGCCACTGCACCTAGCTTGAAACCCTTTATTCTGTGTGGTCAGTATGTGCTAATAAAAAAAAAAAAAAAAAAGAGGGGCTGGGTTGTGGCTCAGGGGCAGAGCGCTTGCCTTGCATGAAGGAGGCACGGGGTTCATTCTCCAGCACCACATTAAAAAAACTAAATAAACAAAATAAAAGTATTGTGCCTATCTACAACTAAAAATATTTTTTAAAAAAAGAGAGAGAGAGAAAGAGAAGGAAGCCAACTAGCAAGATCAAGAGAATTTTGCTTAGTTCAGTGCTCAGCTTCGTGTGTGTGTGTGTGTGTGTGTGTGTGTGTGTGTGTGTGTATACACCCAGGGCTTCACACATACTAAGCACCCACAGTACCACTGAGCCATGCCCCTTGCCTTCAAAGCTCAGCTTCTGAGTCCCAAATCCATTCCCAGGGCTAGGAGTGACAGCCTCCCATAAAAATGAGGCCCCAAAAGACTACAAGCAGTTGATAACACTTTCTTGCAAGCATGATGTGGGGCTCTCAAGAGAAGAAACAGGGGATAAAGTCCCTTCCCCCAAAGAACTCATCATATAATTAACCCTTTCTATAACCACAGACAGACTTGCCTGGAGTTAAGAGAGTGATTGGGAGGCACCCATGTTGTGTGCCTGCTGCTCTCTGTTTGCCCTGGGGCAAGGTATTTAACTTTCTGCAAACTTCACCTTCATGACTTACAAAGAGGGAAATAGTACTACTTCCCTGTAAGGTCATTATGAAAATTAAATGAGGTAACATTTGTCAAGTAATTAGAATAGTAATTAAGCAAGTGCTTAAGTGTTTTTAAATAAATAAACATACACTGAATAATTAGAGATTTCAAAATAACATAAGTGAAATAGTCATCATGTGGTTTAGCTCAGTAAGAATTCAGAAACAGGGAAAGTGGGGCTGGTGATGTATTTCAGTGGTAGGTGGGCTAGGCCCTGTGTCAATCCCCAGCATGAAAGACAGAAAGACAGAGGAGGAGGAGGAGGAGGAGGAGGAGGAGGAGGAGGAGGAGGAGGAGGAGGAGGAGGAGGAGAGGGTTGGTTGGTTTCAGTGAAGGAGTGGTGCAGCGGGATCTGGAGATGGACAGGCAAAGACATGAAGGCAGAAACTGGCACTGGATGAGGTGCAGGTGAAACAGAGAGTGAGAAGACGTGGTAGAGGCATTAGGACTGGGGAGCAGGGAGCCCTAAGTTTGAGACCCGATTGACTGCAAACTAGATTTGCTGCAATAGGCAATGGGGAGGTGTTGAGACTTTTCAGAGGGAAATGATTTGATGAAAGTGGTGTTTTAGGGAAGGTTCATCGGGCAATAGTTTTCCAGAAAGACTAGAAAAAGAGTAGAAGGTAAAGAGGTAGTTGCGGTAATTTCTGGCCTTGAGGTGGTTAGGAACTAATTCAGTGTTGCTTAAGACATGGAGGAGATCAGAAGGATTTGAGAGATATATGCTTCTTTGATGGGAGGGGAGAGGAGGGGGGATAGTAGGGGATAGGAAAGGTAGCAGAATACAACAATTACTAATAGGGCATTATGTAAAATTGTGGATGTGTAACCGACGTGATTCTGCAATCTGCATTTGGAGTAAGACTGGGGGTTCATAACCCACTTCAATCTAATGTATGAAATATGATATGTCAAGAGCTTTGTAATGTTGTGAACAACCAATAAAAAAAAAGATTAAAAAAAAAAAAGAAAGAAACTTCTAGAACTAGTAAATGAATTCAGCAAAGTGTCAGGAAATAAAATTTTCTTTGAGTAAAAAAAAAAGATATATGCTTCTGCATTTATTTTTAGAAAATCAAGGTAAGATTATACTTAGAATAAAAAACTAAATGACACATAGATGTTTTAAATCAAGTACAAGTCTCCCTTCTCTTCAAGACCCCCAGTCTAGCTGGGCACAGTGGCACACACCTGAAATCCCAGCAGCTCCAGAGGCTGAGGAAGGAGGATGGTAAGTTCAAAGCCAGTTTCAGCAATTTAGCAAGGCCCTAAGCAACTCAGAAAGACCTTGGCACAAAATGCAGAAAAGGGTTGGGGATGTGGCTCAGTGGGTTCAATCTCTGGTATTAAAACAACAACAACAACAACAAGTCTAATACACACACAGAGTTGACTTTTGTGTGTGTGTACATGTGGCACTAGGGATGGAATCCAGGACACTCTGCCACTGAGCTACATTCCCAGCCTTTTTTTAATTTTGAGATAAAGTCTCACTAAATTGCCAAGGCTGGTTCTGAACTTGTGATCCTCTTGCCTCGGCCTCTTAAGTAGCTGGGATTACAGGTGCGTGCCACTGAGTCCAGCAAGTTGACTCTTTTTATTCTTAGTATTTGTGTTCTATACAGTTGTCACAAACACTGAATCACCAAATATTTGCACTGGGGGGAATTCAAGGTTAAGTTCTTGCAAGCTTGTGGTTACAGTATTTCCAACTGATCAATATCTATGCCATGTTTCCATTTAAAGATACCTATTTAAAGTGCTGGGGTTGTGGCTCAGTGATAGAGCACTCGCCTCGCATGTGAGAGACCCTGGGTTCGATCCTCAGCGCCACATAAAAATAAATAAACAAAATAAAGATATTGGGTCAATGTATAACTAAAAAAATTTTTTAAAAAATTAAAAAATAAAGATACCTATTTAATACGTGTTGTCAATTCACTGATGTTAAATTCACAACCAACATCACTATAGCTCGCATGCTGAACAAAGTTTATCAAGCACAAGTATTTTCTCTACAAGGCACAGCACAGCCTTCTTGGGCTCTGGTACAGGAGGCAGAACTTGAGCACATTTGGGGGCATTTTGTCTGTTTTTGTTGTTCTGCAGGACAGGAGTCAAACCCAGGGGTGCTTTACCATTGAGTCAAATCCCCGGGACTTTTTATTTTTTATTTTGAGATAGGATTTCTCCAAGTTACCCAGGTTGGCCCTGAACTTTCGATCCTCCTGCCTCAGTCTTCCCCATTGCTGGGATGACAGGTGTGTACCAATGCATCTGGCTTGGGGGACATTTAAAATAATGGAATCACCCCTCCAGAAGCATAAAAAATATACCACTTATAAAACCACAAAAGGGACACTGTTTACAGTGTAAGAGCCGAAACAAGAAGATGGAATGTCACTTTATCTGACAAGCTGCTGACATGACTGTCCGGTGACTCGATTTTTTTTTTTTTTTTTTGCCTTTCTGTGCATGTCCATGTGGATCATGAAAATACTATAAGTGCTAATTTGGGGGTTACAAATAAATTTTAGCAAGTAGGCGAATTGGTAAATATGGCATCAAATAATTAGGATCAACTGTATATGGAGAGAAGGCAGGCTTCAAGAGCACCTGTAATCCCAGCAGCTCGGTAGACTGAAGAAGAATGATCATGGTTCAAAGCCAGCTTCAGCAATTTAGGGAATCCCTAAGCAACTCAGTGAGACTCTTTCTGTGAATAAAACACAAAGAAGGGGTGAGAGCCGGGCAGTGTGGCGCATGCCTGTAATCCGAGTGACTCAGGAGGCTGAGGCAGGAGGATCACAAGTGTTTTTTTTTTTTTTTTTTTTTTTTAAGAGAGAGTGAGAGAGGGGGAGAATTTTTAATATTTATTTTTTAGTTCTCGGCGGACACAACATCTTTGTTGGTATGTGGTGCCGAGGATCGAACCCGGGCCGCACGCATGCCAGGCGAGCACGCTACCGCTTGAGCCACATCCCCAGCCCAAGGATCACAAGTTTAAAGTCAGCCTCAGCAACGGTGAAGCTCTGAGCAGCTCAGTGAGACCCTGTCTCTAAATAAAATACAAGGTAGGGCTGAGGATGTGGCTCAGTGGTCGAGTGCCCCTGAGTTCAATCAGTGGTACCAAAATAAAATAAATTAGCACATAATGTGTACAAGTGTCACTGGAACCACACTTGGAAGGGTCTCAGGTTTGCTTGAATGCTCTGCTGTTGTTGCTGTTTTGAAATTTTTAACTTGTCAACAACAGGCCCTTTATCATTTTCATTTTTGCATTGGACTACATTTTATGTAGCTGGTCCTATATGCATGTGTGAGTGTGTATTTAATTTTATAAATGAGATCATAAATAAAAATATGGCATTCTGCTTATTTCTTCCTTTTTAAAAAAAATTAAAAATCAATATTCTATCTTTGGAGATCTTTTTCTATTGACACAACAAATCTACTTCCTTCTAACATCCAAGGTATAGATGTATCATAATGTATCTATTGAGTCTTTTATTGGTAGGCCTTTGTTTATGCATTTTTTGCTTTTAGGAATTACGTTGAGCCAGAGGCAGGGCACACACAGTCTTCTCAGTTACTCAGAGGCTGAGGCGGGAGGACCACGAACAAGTTCAAGGCCAGCCTGGGCAACTTAGCAAGAGCCTGTCTTAAAGTAAGTAAGCAAGTCAATAAATAAATAAATAAAGGCTGGGGATACAGTTCAGTGGTGGAGTGCCTCTGGGTTTTAATCTCTGTAATGTGGGGAGGGTGGTTTCTAATTTACAGAAAGGTTACAAAGATATTCCAGAGGATTCCCATAAACCCATTCCAATTTCCCCAATCACTAACATTTTCCCTTAATATAGTAACTTTGTCACAATTATTGAACCCATATTGATATTGACTATTAACTGAGGTCCAAACTTTATTAGATTCCCTTTTTAATCTCATATCCCTTTTCTATACTAGGATCCCACCCAGGACCACATCATATAAATTTTTTTCATAACTTCTTAGGCTCCTCTTGGTGCTGACAGTTGAGTTTCTGCTTTTTATCGTCATTCCACATCAGTTCTGACTAAGGGGAGAAAAACCCGTCTGAGATAACCAGGCCCAGATTACAGACTCAGCAAGCCCAGCTCTCTATTCCCATCCTCCCACCTGCTTCTCTGAAACTCTCAGGCACGTTCCTCTTCCCCCATATCCACTAAGTGCCCTGTGCATTCCTTCTTTGTCCTCTGACTTCAACTTACCAAGGATATACAGGGACTTAGAAAGGCTGCTTTTGCTAAAAGCTGGGACTCTTCAACTAGACCTGCTGATGCCCTGTGGGTAACTGAAAGCAAAAGGAAGGTCTCTCTGCCTTCACTTTGCATCTATCTCCTTACTTACATTAAGTTTTGGGTCAGGTCCCTGCTCAGTTTTGCACATTAGCATGTTAATCATTTAAGGAGTGTTCATCTAAAAAGTGGTGATACAAGGCTTATTAGCCCTAAAAAATTTGCCTGACCCATCTCCTCCTCCTTCAAGACTGGGGCCAGATTTGCTGGGAGCGGGGCAGCTTCAGACCCCTGAAGTGCAGCCGGCAAGCTCTCAGTAGTTGTCCGGGGCCCTCCAGGAAGAGCAGAGTCAATCATCTCACAGAAACAGAACTGCCCTCTTGCAGAATCACAGTCTGATAGGTAAACAGCAGGTGAAAATTGCCCCCAAAGTGATAAGGACTTCTCTGGAGCCACTTTGCAGAACCAGAACTGAGAGCAAGAGCAACCAGATCAGTTGCAATCAAGACTGCTTAATCATGCATACCTCTGGCCCCTACTCCAATACTTCCTGTACAATATGGCCACAGCAGTTAAAGTTTCCTTTGCTGCTTTTTACCATTCCTTTTCTGCTTGTTTTCTTTTTCTTTTTCCCTTCCCTTCACTCCGGTCTCAGGCCTAGGACTCCTGGTAAGAATAATAATCCTTGGGCTGGGGGCTGGGGCTCAGTGGTAGAGCACTTGCCTTGCACATGTGAGGCACTGGATTTGATCCTCAGCACCACATAAAAATAAATAAGTAAAATAAAGGTATTGAGTCTGTGTATAACTAAAAATATATTTTTTAAAAAAATGACAAGTCTTCCTTTTTTTATGGTAAAGACTGCTTTATGGGTGGCAGTTAGTACGAGTCAATAAATGCTGATCCCCAAAGAAGAGCTCAGTTATTAATCAGAGTACTGGTCCATGGAGAGCTGAATTAAACTGAACCAAATGATTGCTGAGATGACTACACTCGATCCTGCTTCTTGGGAGACAAAGCCATGGCCAACTGATACATGGCACAAGCTGTTCCACAGCTGCAGGAACCACGGTGACTCTGCACAGAGGGCCTCGGCTACCCACCCTCGGATGCACTGGAATTCCCTTATCCTCCTGAATCAGCTTTTGGTTGTCTGGAACTTTATTTTCAAGATGTCTGCGTGAAGCAGAGCTGAGGGTCGTTTGGGCACCCTGACGAGACCTGGCAGATTCCACAGCATCTCGCCTCACTTACTGCCCACCCACCGTGCAACTGGAGCCAAGTGACAAGCCTTCCTTTGAGTCAAATACTGCTTACTAGCCTTCTTTACCAAGTAGATCCCTTAACTTGCCTTATATTTGTTTATTTAATGTTTTTATTTCATTTATTATTACTCTATTATTTAAATTTTATTATTTAATGTATTTATTTTAACATTTCCCACATTCAGAGTATCTGACAGATTTTATTAGTAGCTGGTCTCTAGTACAATTTTTTTTTTGATACTGGGGATTGAACCCAGGGGCGCTTAACCACTGAGGAATATTCCTTGTCCTTTTTATTTATTTATTTTTGTTTTGAGACAGAGTCTCACTAAGTTTCTCAGGGTCTCACTAATTGGCTGAAGCTGGCTTTGAACTTGTGGGCCTCAGCCCCCCAGGTGGCTGGGATGGGTCACAGGTGTGCCACTGCGCCTGGCTCTCTGGTCTAATTCTAAGAGTTGCTTGTTGTAATATTGGGGTGATCGAGGGCTCTGAAAAGTGGAGGGAGGGGGCTGGGGTTGTGGCCAGTGGTAGAGCTCACGCCTGACGCCTGGCACGTGTGAGGCGCTGGGTTTCATCCTCAGCCCCCCATAAAAATGAGTCATCAAGGTATTGCATCCATCTACAACTAAAAAGGAAAGCAGTAGAGGAAGGAGGTTGGGAAGGAGAATGGTCTACTGGGGGAGTTTGTGCGCCTCATTATAGGCATCTTGGTAAAGGTGAAATGCAGCTTTTTTTTTTTTTTTTTGTAGATGATTCATCTGATCTCATCACTCAAGTCCTCCTGCCCCATAGCTCTGGGCTAAAGAGCAAACAGTGTGGGACAAGGACAGAAGACCTGGAGAAAGTTGAAGTACAGACTCGGTACATGGGTAGGAGGTCGGTGCTCAGGAATTCGAGAGCTGCCGCAGGGACAGAGGAGACGGAGGAGGGCTCTCCTTCCTGAGCTCGGGCAGGGGCGGGCGGTGGACTGGGACCCTCAGGTCTGACCTGCTCAGAGACGGCCCATCAGGAGACATAGGAGCGCACCTACACATTCCAAGCCAGGAGAAGGTTTTCTTACCCATTTTTGTGGGCAGAAGAAAATCACCAGAAGTTACTTTCTAAAAGTGGGATTTAAATTCCAGCTTTTAGTTTCCCCACAAAGGGAAGCCCACCGATTAAGCTCAGGAAAGCAGGAATCGCTCTCTATTTTGACTTGTGCTATATTTTCCAGAGCCTAGAAAAGTGTCTGGGATCTGGTAGGTGCCCCTTGAGTGTTGGAAAGTAGGGAGACAAGCGGGAATTAAGTCTAGAGAGGAAGAAGAGGGACTCATTATCTCTTTGTCTCAGACCCCAGGGAAGACTGAGCTAGAGGCTGGAGGAGAAACCCACACCCCGTAGCCCTGGGCTGAATGACAGGAGGTCCTGAAGACAGACTGCCAGGGCACAAAAGTTCCACCTGCTTCCACACAGGGCAGCCAAGAGCCGGCCTGGACACCAACGGGGTGCTTTTTTTTTTTTTTTTTTTTTGTCTTTTGCAATTCAACTGAGCCTGTGTACAATGAAAAAACACAAGTGACAGTGTGGTGACATGATTTAGGTTAATGAGCTACTGATCACCTGCCAAGTGGGTAAGAAGTTGTTTTCTTTTTTTTTCCCTGCCCACTTTTGTAGAAAAAAAAAATGTTTTGTAAATGAGTCATCTGGTCTCATTACCCAGAGTACAGATCAGTGAGCTGAGAAGAGGTCAAAGCCCAGGGAGAACATGTGTATCCCCTCTCCCATCCCCAGTTTCTGGGGGGAGGACATGCTCATTATCCTACCTGTGGGAAGGACTTCATGGGTGTAAAGGTACGTCAGAGCTGGACAGTTGTTCACTCACATTTATGCAGTTTACTACGTATCATCATTTATATTTCTTTTTTCTTCTTTGGTACTGGAGATTTAACCTAGGGTTGCTTTACCAGTGAGTCACATCCCTGGCCCTTTTTATTTTATTTATTTTTATTTTGAGACAGAGTCTCACTAAGCTGCTTAGGGGCCTCCAATAAATCAAACTTGCATTCCCCCTATCTTGGCCTCCTGAGCCACTGGGATTACAGGTGTGTGTCACCACACCTGACTCAATTATATTCAATAAGGATATTAAAAAGAGAGAGAATCTTATGTATAAATAGATTTAATGTATAAGTAGATAAAATTTTTATTCTCAGAGATGGTATACTTAATTTGTATGTGCTTGTTTTACATATATATATTTATCTAATTCATCTTTATAGTCAAAGAGAAATACATTTTGAAATAAACTCATATATTTTATACATATATAATCATATACATATGTATATATCATCATATATATTCATACTTTTTTTTTTTTTTTTGCTGTGCCAGGGTCTTGCTCATGTAGGCAAGTGCTCTACCACTGAACTAGACCTCTAGCTCTAAAATAAAAAATCACTTTGTGGAAAACAAAGGACAGCCCAGGGAGACAGGATACAAATACAAAGAGTATCATTGTAGGATTTCTAGCCAGATAAAGGAGTCACTCCTCTCCTGGGGGTGGAGGGGAGAATTGAAGAGTAAATAGTCCTTGGCTTGGTAACCTTGGGTAAGAATGTTGTGTTCTCTGTGAACTTTCTTTCTTTCTGGTGCTGGAATCATACCCAGGGCACCAAGTGCACAACGTGAGCATGCTAACCCCGACACTGGGCTACACTCCAACCCCTGTCACTTTTTTTTTGTGTGTGGTACTGGGGATTGAACCCAGGGTGTTGTGCACGTGAGATAAGCCCTCTGCCAACTGAGCTAGATCCCCAGCCCCTATAACTTTTTAACAGGTTGAGTCACTCCTTGAGACCAGCCTTTCCTTGTCCCCGTCAACCTCCAGAAAATTCTCCCTTTCCTAGACCAGAGAGGAAGATGGCTTTCTCCAGGGGAAGCCGTTGTTCTGCCATCCTTCAGGTCCCTAGGGTCCCACTTCCTAGTCATCCTGATGTGCTACAGAATTTGAGAGGTGCAGGGCAACCCACCTACTAGAAGGATCCAGGGCCTGCTTTCCTGCTCCTGGTACTCAGCAAGGAACCAGACCCTTGCTGAGGAAAACCTACTATTATCAACTTTGCTGAAGGTGTTTTGAAATTATTTCTAAAGGAATTAAAGTTAAATAGGTGAGGATTTAAATTACTCCCCATTCGGTAGCCACCATTACAATTTAAGGTCTCTTATAGCAGACAATATAAAACAGTCCTGGATGCTTTTCTTAATCCTGCACAGACAGGGTTGGCTCTTGATATTGACTTGAAATTCAGAAAGGTTCGAGATATACATCTGTGGGACGGGTTAACAAGTCAGTATTTGCTTTGTAAGCTCAGACTGGCCTGCTTAATAGAACCCATGAATGAGTGCAGAGGGTAAAAGTCAACCAACTTCCTGAACTAACTGTCTTCAAATTTACCAAAGAGTCTTCTAAGAAGTCCAGGAGGAATGGAGCCACAGGTGATTATCATCATCTTCTCATCATTCAGGATCTGGCTCGAAAGCCACCTCCTCAAAGGGTCTTCCCTGACCACCCTCCATATCTAGTCACCATCACGTTACTCTTTTTTTTTTTTTTTTGTATTGGATATTGAACCCAGGGATGGACTACTACTAAGAGGCCTTGAACTTGCGCTCTTCCTGCCTCAGCCTCCCCAGTTGCTGGGATAACTGGGGTGCACTACTGTGCCAGGCTATCTTACTTCTTTCGATGCATCTTCATAATTCACTGTTAAATTCAAGTTAAGACCATACTCTTTCCAGGTACACCCCAGACAGGGACTGAGCATGGTGTGTGTACCCAAGCCTGGTCATTTCTGACCAACAGGGGACTCCTCCAGGAACTGGGTTGGGGGAGACTTTGTCAGATCTGTTATATCTGTGGCTCTCCTTGCCCAGGCCTGTTTCTTCTCTGTCTTTCCCAGCTGTTATTACTCACAATAAACCTCTTCCATTCCTAACTTTGTCTCAGCATTTGCTTCCTAGAGAACCCAAACCGAGGCACTGGGTAATAAAGTAATGCAAGACAGATTAAAAAAAAAAAAGACCCAGCTATCCTACTTCTTGGCATTTTCCCCAAAGATCTAAAACCAGCCCACTCGAGCAAGAGGACCACCTCGGTGTTTACAGCAGCACAGTTCACAAGAGCTAAATTATAGATCAGCACGGATGCTGTCAACAGATGAATGGATTAAGAAGTTGTGGAATATGTACACAATGGAGTTCTACTCAGCCATAAAAAAAAAAAATAATGAAATTATGGCATTTGCAGGTAAATGGATGGGGATGGAGGATATCGTGCTAAGTGAAATTAGCCAAACTCAGAAACTCCAAAGTTGAGTATTTTCTCTCGTATGTGAAAGCTAGAGTAAAATAAAACCAAGGGGGAAGAAAGCATGGGATACCATAAAGATAAAGGGACGATCAGCAACGGAGAAGAAAGCGACTGGGAGACAGAGGGAGGGACGGGCAAAGAGGGGCGATGCAGAACGAGTTCTTTAAAAAGACACGCTATGTGCACACATAAATATACCATGGGAACTTCACCTTTATGCATGATAGAAAGAATCAATCGAGGGCTGGGGCTGGGGCTCAGAGGCAGAGCACTTGCCAAGCACGTTGAGGCACTGGGTTTGATCCTCAGCACCACATAAAAATGAATGAATGAATGAATGACTAAATAAAGGTATTGTGTCCATCTACAACTAAAAAAATTTAAAAAAAGAAAGAATGAATCAAATATATAACAGATGAGTGAAAGGAAGTCTAGTAGAAGAAGGAGAATGGGGGAGGGGAGGGAGGATGGAAGGAAAAGGGGAGAATCATAAACTGAAATCGAATTCCAGGCAGGTATGAGTTTGTCGGGATTAACCCAACTATTATGTATAACTATGAAGCTCTTAAAAAAAATAAAAAAAGAAAGAAAGCTGGAGCTGGGTGAGGTGACACACACCTGTAATCCCAGAGGCTTGGGTGGCTGAGGCAGAAGGATCGCAAGTTCAAAGCCAGCCTCAGCAATTCAGTGAGGCCCTAAGCAACTTGGCAAGACTCTGCCTCAAAAAATAAAAAGGGTTAGGGATGCGGCTCAGTGGTAAAGTACTCTTGGGTCAAATCCCCAGTACCCCACCTCAAAAAAAAGTATATGAACAGAATTTGCTATTGTACAAAGCACTGAAAGTTGTGAATGTTTTTATTATTGGCTGATGTCCCAGATATAAGGAAGATGTCAATCAGCAAATATTTATTGAGCATCTACTATACACTGACCTTTTGTATTAATTTTCTATGGCTGCTATAACGAATTATCAGAACTTCAGTAGCTTAAAACAACACAAGTTTATTTCTTACAGTTCTGGAAGTCAGAAATCCTAAACTCAAAAAATTTTTTTAATTCTTTTTTTTTTTTTTAAAGAGAGAGTGAGAGAGGAGAGAGAGAGAGATAATTTTTTTAATATTTATTTTTTTAGTCATTGGCGGACACAACATCTTTGTTGGTATGTGGTGCTGAGGATCGAACCTGGGCTGCACGCATGCCAGGCGAGCAAGCTACCGCTTGAGCCACATCCCCAGCCCCTAAACTCAAAATTTTACAAGGCTATGTTCCTTCCAGAGGCTCTAGGAGAGAATCTATTTCCCTGTCTTTTCTAGCTTCTAGAAGCTTCTGCATTCCTTGGCTCATGGACCCTTTTTCCATTTTTAAAGTTAGAGACATGGCATGGTTAAATTAAATAAGTAGGAGGCCATTAGCCTGAGACTGTCTGCATACCTTGAGTTCCTAGGAGACAAACTCCAACCAAACTGAGTATGTAAATGAACCTAAATCTAACTTAGGAGTACAACAGCCAAGTTTCAGCCAATCACAGGCAGCTAACTTATCACACCAGCCTCACATAAGGTAGACACCTTTGCTTCTGTGACAAGCCTATAAAAGTTTGCTGCTCACACTGATCTGAATCTCTTCTGGCTCTGAGAACTTCCTGATTCACAAATCCTACTTAGCCCAAACGCTGCTAAATTTAGTTCGTCTAAAATTGATTCTGTTTTGTGCTTTGAGTATTGAACCCAGGGGCACTCTACCACTGAGCCACGTCACCAGTGTTTTTATTTTGAGACAAGTTCTGACCAAACTGTCCAGGTGAGCCTAGAACTTAGGATCTTCTTGCCTCACCCCTTCACCTTTGCCCAGTAACTGGGATTGCAGGCATGTACCACCTAATTTTTCTAAATATTTTATCAGCATCTTCAAATACTTCTCCCTCTCTCTAATCAACTACCTCTGTAATCACATCTCCTCTGACTGATGCTCCTTCCTTCCTCTTGTAAGAACTCTTGTGATGACGTTGGGCCCACCTGGATCATCCAGAATAATCTCCCCATCTCAAGACCCTTAACTTAATTACATCTGCCAAGTCCCTTTTGTTATGTCAAATAACATGTTCAAGGACCTTTGATGTGGACATCCACCATGAGGACATCTCTGGGAGGACAATATTTTGCATTATTGTGGCAGTAAACAACGGGGAGAAGATCTGAGCTCTCTGGGAGATTCTGTTCTAAGGTAGGAGAGATGGATAACACTCAGATAAAAGAATTCTTTCAGAGGCTGAGAAATGCTACAAAGACATTTTAAAAGAGCAACAAAAATGCTGGCTATGGTGGCACACTGCTGTAATCCTAACCACCGGGGAGGCTGAGGCAGGAGGATGGCAAGCCTCAGCAATTTAGTGAGGCCCTGATTCAAAATAAAAAAAGATTGAGGTTGTGGCTCAGTGATAAAACACCCCTGGGTTCAAACCCCAGTACAAAGAAGAAGAAAGAGGAGGAGGAGGAGGGGGGGGGAGGGGGAGGAGGAGAAAAACAATGACCCCTTTGGCAGCTGAATGGAAAGTACTTTCTTGAAGGGAATCCAAGTAGGGCACTGTGACGGCTGCTGCCGTGCACCATGCAGGTGCACTTCTCCATATGTATTTGGTAAGGGCCCTTGGGTTTCTCTTCTCATGTAAAAACTAGATGAGGGAGGTTAGTGGAATAACATTCAGCCCCCACTGCTGCTGTTGGTCTCAGGGCTGCCACTGGTGTTAGTTTTCCTTCTCTAAATTCCCTTCCCTGCCCATCATCCCAGCAACTCAGGAGGCTGAGGTGGGAGGATTGCAAATTGGAGGCTAGCCTGGGAAATTTAGGGAGACCTTGTCTCAAAATTTAAAAAAATAAATAAAAAGAACTGGGAATATAGCTCAGTGGTAAAGCATCCCTAGGTTCAATTCCCAATAAAACAAACAAACAAATAACACCCCCTCATCAATATTCCCTCTAGTAGTTCCAGTGGCTTATCTAATGCTATCGCCCAAACCCTAATTCTGAGCTGTCTGAGGTCCCCTTCTCAGGCCAGGCTTGCTGTACTTAACCATTCATGGTCAAAATATGCAACAGAGTACCAACAGACTTAGGGCGTAGTGGCACATACCCAGCTACTTGGGAGGCAGAGGCAGGAGGATTGCAAGTTTGAGGCCAACCTGGGCAACTTAGCAAGACCCTGTCTCAAAATAAAATAAAAAGGGCTGGGAATGTAGTTCAGTGGTAAGGCACCCTAGGTTCAATCCCCAGTGCCACACACACACACACACACACACACCCCACATGCATAAAAGAGGTGCCTCAGGGGGTCACTAAACACATTTCTCTCTGCCCCAACTATATAAAAGCAGCCCTGCCCTTCTCCTACCAGGGCCACTTACCCCTGACAACATGGTCATTTCTCTTCTTGCCTGGTGACTGCTGTGCAGGGAGTTCGAAGTGCCCATGTGGCAACCACAGCTGTTGTTGATGCTTATTGTGGCCCTTTGGGGATCAGAACCTCTAATCCTGAGGAGCCAGAGTGGCAGGCTAGGATGCACAAAGTCCCCTGTGGATCTCCAGGGTCAGTGGAAGTCGGCTGCTCCTTTCCTCCTCCAGGGTCCTCTTAGGGCTGCCCAGTCTTCTCTTCCACCAAGTGTGTGGGTCAGAGCAGTGTGTCTTTACTTTTTATTTCTTTTTTTTTTTTTTGGTACCAGGGATTGAACCCAGGGGCGCTTAACCACTGAGCCACATCCCCAGACCTTTTTGTTTTTAATTTTTTTAATTTTTTTTAGTTGTAGATGGACACAATCCTTCCTTCCTTCCTTCCTTCCTTCCTTCCTTCCTTCCTTCCTTCCTTCCTTCCTTCCTTCCTTCCTTCCTATTTATGTGGTGCTGAGGATCAAACCCAGGGCCTCACACTTGCAAGGCAAGTGCTCTACCACTGAGCTATAACCCTAGCCCTTTACTTTTAATTTTGAGTTAGGGTCCTGCTAAGTTGTTCAGGGCCTTGCTAAGTTGCTGAGGCTGGCTTTGAACTTGCAATCCTCCTGCTTCAGCCTCCTGAGCCACTGCGATTACAGGTGTGCCCCGCCATGCCCGGCTCTTTGCTTTTTAAGATGGGGTCTCACTATGTTGCCCAGGCTAGTCTGAGCTCCTGGGTTCCTTGACCCTCCCCCCGCAGGCTTCCTTGTAGCTGGGACTAAGGTGAGCACACACAGGCTATGTGTCTTCCCAAGGTTTCTAGAATGCTGGCATCTTTTGCTTCTCCTACTGTCAACATGATGTCAACATGATGTTCTGTAGGATGTCCAGACAGACTTGTTCATGACCGAGCAGGGAGGATCCACCATAAGCTGGACTTTGGCTAGGACTATTTATTTGTACCTGGCCCTTATAAGCTGCCACTCCCAACAGAGGGGTGAGATGACACTTGGGTCTCCAGGTATCAGTGTCAATTCCCATTCTGTTTCCAATAGCCCTCAAATTGCCTGATAACTTCTTTCTGTGTATAGTCACCTGAGTATCCCCAAGTCTCTTTGGAAGGACTGGGGAAATCATTACAGTGTCTTCCAGACGTTAATGCTGTTGCCGATCTTGGGGACCTGTCCGCCTCTCTATAGTCAATCAGTTTGGGGTCTGACAATAGACTCAGGTCAGGGAAATAGACAAAGGAACGTAAGTGTTTTTGTTTTGTTTTTTAAACTGGGATCTCGATCTCAGAGTCCTGCTCATTCATTCTCACTTTCTTTTGATCACACGTATTCAGCATCTGTCTTGTCACTGGGGATACCATGTTCTATTAACCATGGAGACCCACGCTTCTTGTCAAGTCCCCATGGCTACCCCTTTGACCTCACTTGTCAGGATGATAATTAAACTCTGACCCCAGGCTTCTGGCGACTAAGTGCGGCCACCAGCTCCTATTGCTGCAGGACCCCAGCATCCCTGTGGGTCCAAAGGGGCCAAGTTAATGACAGTGTCTTCTCCTGTTAGGGGTGGCTTACAGAAGAAAGCCACCACTGAGCTTCTTAGTGATGTTGGTATTTTTCTCACCGGCAACTTCCTGATGGCTTTGGTAACCAGGGTTCCTCCGTCTTCTCTGGAACGTTCTTGGGAGGGGCTTCTGCTCTCTCACAATTGACTCTAGCAGCCTCCTTCACTGAGGCATCTTATCCTTTCTCCCCCCAATTACTACAGCAATTCAGGCACTGAACTTTCACTCAGCAAGAGCTATCAACTCCCTCCATATTTCTAAAAGCCTCTGGGGCATGTCCTTACCAGGAATTTAAATTCCATCCCAAGAAAGTGACCCCCAAGTCAAGAAATGCTCCTTTATCTACTCTTGCATTTCACCCTCGGATTAAGCGTCATCAGAAGGCAATACCGTAGCTACTCCCCAACTCTTATCAGTATGCGTTGGCTAGTTCTTTGATACTTTGGAACATCGGCAAGTATCTCCTTTTCTTCCTTTATCAGGTTCAGCCTGTTCTCACTGGACTATGGGGCAACCTAATCCTAATTAAGACCCCAACAGTCAGGAGATTCTGCGGGGCAGAGGCCCCTGCAGCATCTCACCACAAGGAGAGAGCGCCAGCTCTTAACAGGTAGAGGGGGGCTCCCTCGGAAGGCTCTGAGAATCCAGGGGAGTAGAGGGAACCAAAATCTCTGAGGTCACCTCCCACCCTATGACCCCAGATATTTCCATTCAATGTATCAGAGTCTCTGGTTTTCCCAGCCAGGGCCCTGAACTTGAGTGCAGATCTGCCTGTGGGAGTTAGGAGTTGAGTCTTCAGATTTTTTTTTTTTTTCTTTTCCTACTGCTGTGGATAAAAGCCTCTTTGTAAGTCATCAAAGAGGCCCTCTGGCCTTCACAGTTAATTTTCAATGTTTGTTAACTGCTCTTGGCTTTTCATGATCTCCTGCAAGAGTTCAATGCAACTTAATAACAGGCAGCCAATTCCATTGTCCCTGTACTCACTGGGGCTATCCCTCTGCCGAACCATAGTCTTCCACTTTACACCAGTGAAAGTTTAAGAAACTGGAGCCACCCTCTCCTCCCAAAGAGTGTCTGTACCCCTACAAAATCCAGGAGGGGTTCTTTTCTTTTCTCCCCTCTTTCTATTTCCCTTCCTCTCTCCCTCTTTCTCCTCCTCCTCCTGCTTTTTCTTCTCTCTCTCTCTTTCTTTCTGCTAGAATCTTGATGGGTGCAGCCGTGCTAGCCTATATAATAATCCCAGCTACTCAGGAGGCTGAGGCAGGAAGATTGCAAGTTTGAGGCCAGCCTGGTCATCTTAGTGAGACTCTGCTTCAAAATAAAAAATAAAAGGCTTGGGGATATAATTCCATAATAGAATGCCCCTGGGTTCAGTCCCCAGTACCACAAAAAGAAAAACGTTATAGAGCTAGAATCTCATGTCTCGCTGTGTTGCCCAGGCTGGCCCTGGACTCCTGGGCTCAAGTGGTCATCCTGCCTCAGCCTCTCCAGTAGCTGGGGAACTACACGTATGCACCAGGGGTGAGTTACGCAGTTCTCAAATCCCAACTTATTCTGCTCTTTCAGACCACTGCTGGCACCAACTGAGTCAGTTCAGGTGGTTTGTACAGGAGATGTGGAAACAAAAATTAGGAGTCCAAAGGTGTATCAAATGGTAATACCTGGGGAAAACAAAGGGGAAAGAAGCAAAAATAGGACAAGAAAGCCTCTGGGCAGTGATAAGTATCAGATAATTTTAAATATTAAGAGAGTAGGATGCGGGCTGGGGATGTGGCTCAACTGGTAGCACGCTCGCCTGGCATGCGTGCGGCCCGGGTTCGATCCTCAGCACCACATACCAACAAAGATGTTGTGTCCGCCGAGAACTAAAAAATAAATATTAAAAATAAAATTCTCTCTCTCTCTCTCTCTCTCTCTCTCTTTAAAAAAAAAAAAGAGAGTAGGACGCAAAATTAAACAAAGAGAACCTCAAGCTATGACGTAGACCTTCCCAAGCTGCAGTCTACCCAAGGAGAAGGTCCAGAGCAAAGAGTGTCCTATTGAGGAGTCCAACAGTGGGCAGAAATGACCAGACCCTAATATTCACACTGTGCTTCACCGTCATTGGGTAGGGACTGTCCAGGAGGAATGCAGCCCTAGCTCTGACACTGTAGTGGACTCCCAAGGTAAAGCAGCTGCTGGTGGTAGCTAACACTGTATTCTAGCAGATTCTTGTATTTATTTATTTGGTACTGAGGATGGAGTCCAGAGGTGTTTTAACACTGTGCTACATCCCCAGTCCTTTTTATTTTTTTATGTTGAGACAGGATCTCACTAAATTGCCCAGGCTGGCCTCCAACTTGTGACCTTCCTGCCTCAGCCTCCAGAGTCACTGGGATTACAGGTGTGCTGGCCACCACGCCTGACCTGAATGGCGACTCTAAACGGGAGTTGCTGTATCAGGTCTTTTGTCTCTGAGTCCAGTGCTATTTCTATAGACTGCCTTCCTCTGGACTATGAGACATAGACTTTGAGAAAGATTTAGATAAGGAACCTAAGCAAACAAGGAAGTTCGTCGAGTTCTGCTGAAGCTCTCTGCCCCAGTGGATGGAGGGAGAACTGGAGGAACCCTGGGGCTTCAGGAAGGGGTGCTCAGGTTTAAGCTGCCAAGTTTCTGTCTCCCTCAGGATGAGAGAAGGAAGGAAGATGGGAGTGGAGTCAGCTGTTGTTTGGGTGTGGGAAGGAAAGCTGGCTCTCTCCTCGGAATGGCGCTTCAACAACTCAAAAAAAATATGTATACACAGAAGGAATCTGATCCTTTAATTTCATTGGAATTGGAAATATGGGGCTTCTTTTGCTTTTCTTTTTCTTTTAAATGACACTCTTACTCATTCATTTTTGTAGGACTGGGGCTGGAACCCGGGGCATCGCGCATGCCGGCGAGCACACTGTCACTTATATTGGGTGTTGGAATTGGTCCTAGGCGCACTTGACCATTGCGCTACATCCCCAGCCCCTTTTATTTTTCATTTTATTTTTTTTTCCATTTTCAAATACGGTATTTAGGTTTAAATGTAAAATTACTGGGGATGTAAAAAGAAAACAGACAAAGGAGAAATAGAACTAATGGTTACCAGCAGTTAACACCCGAGTGTGACAGATTCACAGCCCCTTCACAAATAGGAGCCTTTTTATTTTTTTATTTTAAGACAAGTTCTCGCTAAATTGCTGAGGTTGGCCTTGAACTTGCAATCCTCCTGCCTCAGCCTCCAGAGTCACTGGGGTTACAGGCATAAGCTACCACACCTGGCACAATACTCTTATTTTGAATGTATACTAGACATTTGGAACACACTGGAAGTTAGTTGCTCAAAGGATTAGAGGTGCTTAGCTGGGACATCAAGGGTTTAGAGGGTGAGTCAACTCAAGGAACTTCCAGAGAGTCTTTCCCGAGGGAGTGACTCTGATTAGGCTGAAAACAAGTTGCTTGGAATTCTTTGTCCCAAACAGTTACCCTTTTATGTTACCAGATATGGTTACACTTATTCACGTACCCAGCACATGACAAAAAGGAGGAGCTGGGAGACAGAACATAACAGCTTTTCTGTTTGTTTGTTCCCTGAGAAGCCCACAGGAGCCTGGTGACGTGGCACACCCCTGTAACCTCAGTGACTCAGGAGGCTGAGGCAGGAGAATTCCAAGTTTGAGGCCAGCCTTAGCAACTTAGTGAGGTCCTAAGCAACTTAGTGAGACACTTTCTCAAAATATAAAAGGCTGGGGGGGGGGTGTAGCCCAGGGGCAAAGTGTCCCCACATTCCACTCCCAGTACAAAAGATAAAGAAGAAGAAAAACGGAGGCGGAGGAGGTGGGGTTGTGGGGAGGAAGAAAGAAGAAGCCCGTGGATCTGAGCGCAGTGGTGCACGCCTGGACTCCCAGCTACAGGGGACGCTGAGGCAGGAGGATTGCAAGTTGGAGGCTAGTCTGGGGGGAAGAGGGTGGGGGACTGGGAATGTCACTCAGTGGCAGAGCATTCCTGGGTGCAATCCCTAGTACTGGAAGAAAAGCCAGGTGCAGTGTGCACATCTGTGATCCCAGCACTTCAGGAGGCTGAGGCAGGGGGATAGCAAGTTCAAAGCCAGCCTCAGCAAGTTAGCACAGCCCTAAGCAACTTAGTGAGACTCTACCAAGAAGGAGGAGGAGGAGGAGGAGGAGAAGAAGCCACCGCCCATAGAAAATGATATAGTCATGAATTCTGAGGGCATATTCTTTTTTTTTTTTTATTATCTACAAGTATTTATTGTAACACTTGAATAGAACTACAGGAAGCCCTTGGCACGATAGAAAATATTGATTCACTGTTAGGTTACAAAAATTTATACATAGCAAAATTTAATGCTCTTTACCTAAAAATCTATTAGACTACTTCAACAAAACTTTCAAAAATTCCTGGTAATAGCTACCAGAATTAGAAAAGTAAAATTAGGCTTCAGACACTGCCTCTTCTAAAACACTCCACTGCAGGGAAAAAAAAAAATTAAGTCTGTCATCTGAGAGCATGTTCTTCTTCTTCTTTCTTAAAAAATATTTTTATACCTTTATTTTGTTTAGTTTTTTTATGTGGCGCCGCCCCCCCCCCATATCTTCTTAATTCTCTGAGGAACCTGAATCCCAAACAGTTTAATAAAAGACTGGCTCGAGTCCAGCTTTCCCAGAAATAAAGTTAGAATCCAGATCCCTGATTCCTGAATCAGAGCTCGGCTCAGTGATGTCATAGGATCTCTGCGGCTCTGCTTCCTGGTTCACTGAAGAGTGGAGGAGGAGTCAGAAGAATGACCTATCTCCTGGGGACTCTTGGAGGTCCAACCCCAAGGTTGAAGGGTATACAAAGTAAGACTCTCCAGTGACTCTTCCTTTTCTTTTTTGTGGAACTGAGGATTGAACCCAGGAGTACTCTGCCTCTGAGCTATCCCCCCTCAACCCTTTTCTTTTTCTTCTTCTTCTTCTTTTTTTTTTTTTTTTTTTTTTTGGTACCAGGGATTGAACCCAGGGGTGCTTAACCACTGGGGCACACCCCCAGCCCTATTTTGTATTTTTCTTTGGAGACAGGGTCTCACTGAGTTGCTTAGGGCCTCGCCATTGCTGAGGCTGGCTTTGAACTCAAGAACCTCCTGCCTCAGCCACCTGAGCTGCTGGGATCACAGGAGTGTGCCACCAGGTCCAGCCCTTTTCTTGTTTTGAGACAGGGTCTCTTTAAATTGGCCCTGTTGGCCCTGAACTTTCCATCTTCCTGCCTAACAATCGCTGGGATTACAGGCACCAACACACCTGACATGACCGTTTCTTATTACCGTCCCTAGCCATACCTAGAATAGGAATTTTACTCAACCAGGAACAGCCTCAAGTGTTGGTATACTTGTAAGTTACTACTGCTGTTAAAGAGCCAAGTATTGGTGGCTAGGCACGGGGGTGGGGGTGGGGTGGGGTGGGGTGCACAACTGTCATCCCAACAACTAGCAAGGCTGGGGCAGGAGCATCCGAAGTTCCAGGACTTAGTGGGACCCTTTCCCAAAATAAAAAATAAAAAGTTTGGGGATGTAGCTCAGTGGTAAAGTGCCCCTGAGTTTAACCCCTTGTATGAGAGAAAAAACAAAAAAACAAAAAAGAGAGAGCAAAGTATTTGTAAATGAACTCCAGAGAGAAATGATGAGTAATGTGTTAAAAAGGCATGGGGTCAACCGTCACTGTCCCCCCCCCCCACCTTTGACACCACTGCGGAGAGTACCACCTCAATCAAGCCTTACCATTGCATTTATCTGAGACCTAGATTAGCCTTCTGAAGTACTGCCATTTTCTTGCTCAAAAACCCTCAATAGCTCTGATTACCTACCAATAAAGTCTTGCAAAAGTGACCTTTCATCTGATTTCCTCTCCCCTGTCCCTTTTTTCTGTCCAGGGGCTCTCTCCTTGCAGTTCCCTCAATAAACACGCTTTTCTGTCCCGGGGTCTGTGGACATTTTCCTTGTTCTTTTTCTCGCTTCCCCTTCATCTGCCTGTTTTTTTTTTCCCCCAAGGGCCAGATTAGATATCACATTATTTTAGTTGAAAGGGAGATTTCTCTAGTAAGCATTTCATTTGTGTCATTCAATTGGCATTTATCATATATTTTCTTGGGCTTACAGATAATTCCAACAGCTCCCAAAACTTTTTTTTTTTTTTTTACAAATTCTCCAGCCTCAAAGATAAAACATTACTCTGCTCTTCGCCAAATCCAGCCATCTGTGAACTAAAGTTATCTGACTCAACTGCAACTCCTCTTTCTTCAAGCTTGCTCTTCCAAGTTAAGTTCTAAAACAGACTGCACCTTCTCCTCTAAGTCCAGGCTTAGACTACCCACCCTCTTTTATTTCTTGAATCTCGCCCATTCTTCCGGTGGCTTCTTCTCAAAACATAACCAATCTCTCCTTGAAAACAAAAAACAAAACAGAACTAACACAAAACTTCCACTTGTTTTCGTTTTTTCTCTAAGTCAATGTACCCTCTTCTCTTCCCCGTTACTGACATCCTGCTCACATTGCCCTCTGAGTTGAGAACCTCCTACTATGCCCAAACCTGAAGACCCATTACTTCTTTTTTTTTTTTAATTTTTTTATTGGTTGTTCACAACATTACAAAGCTCTTGACATATCATATTTCATACATTAGATTGAAGTAGGTTATGAACCCCCAATTTTACCCCAAATGCAGATTGCAGAATCACATCGGTTACACATCCACAATTTTACATAATGCCCTATTAGTAATTGTTGTAGTCTGCTACCTTTCCTGTCCCCTACTATCCCCCCTCCCCTCCCCTCCCATCTTCTCTCTCTACCCCATCTATTGTAATTCATTTCTCTCCTTGTTTATTTTCCCATTCCCCTCACAACCTCTTATATGTAATTTTGTATAGCAATGAGGGTCTCCCTTCATTTCCATGCAATTTCCCTTTTCTCTCCCTTTCCCTCCCATCTCATGTCTCTGTTTAATGTTAATCTTTTCTTCCTGCTCTTCCTCCCTGCTCTGTTCATAGTTGCTCTCATTATATCAAAGAAGACATTTGGTATTTGTTTTTTAGGGATTGGCTAGCTTCACTAAGCATAATCTGCTCTAGTGCCATCCATTTCCCTGCAAATTCTATGATTTTGTCATTTTTTATTGCTGCATAGTACTCCATTGTACTCACATTTTTTTTTTTATCCATTCATCTATTGAAGGGCATCTGGGTTGGTTCCACAGTCTAGTTATTGTGAATTGTGCTGCTATGAACATCGATGTGGCAGTATCCCTGTAGCATGCTCAAGACCCATTACTTCTAAGTGCCAAACTGCAGTCTTTTCTACGGGATCAGTTCTCTTCAAAGGGCTTTCTCTCCTCCTTCTCTACCACTGGTTTCCCCTTCATTTTTCTTCCACCTGATGTATATTTCTCTCGATTTCTTCTTTGGGACTTGTTGCAAACTTTCCCATCTATGAGAGTGATTCTTAGCTCTATTTCAGGCCTGACTTCTCTTTTAAGCTCTACTTGTTTGTTAGGTACTTTTTCTTTTAAAATTTGGACTTGAACCCAGGGGTGCTTTCCCACTGACCCACATCCCCAGACCTTTTAATTTTTTTATTTTTTTTAAATTTTTTGAGACAAGGTTTGGCTAAATTGCTGAGGCTGGCATTGAATTTGTAATCCATCTGGCCTCAGCCACCAGAGCTGCTGGGATTACAGGTGTGCATTACTGCACCTGGTTTAGGCACTGTTTTGTAGATGTCCCAGATACTTCTCCGTCATGGTAAATTCCAAAGTTAATTTACCATATTCTTTCTCTTCCGGGTTCTCTCCCAATCAATCCCTTCTATCTTTTGTCCTTTGGGTCTCAATCTGTAGCATCACGTCCTTCAGCTATTATTGTTATTAGTGGTGCTGGGAATGGAACCTAGGGCCTCAAGCATGCTAGGCAAGTATACTATCGCTGAGCTACATACATCCTCAGTTATTATTTTTCTAATAGTAATCTTTGAGAGAACAATTTTAGTGGAGTTGTTAGTGGTAGTGATGAGTCCTGGAAAACTCAGGAATGAATTCAGAAAAGAATTATAGAACAGCAATTTTCTCCAATTTATATAGAATTTTCTCTTCTACCCCATTATATCATGGGAGAAGAGATACATCCAGAGAAAGGTCCAAGGAGTTCCCAGAGGAGAAGGGAACTCAAGTCAGAACCAGTGGGGTTTTTGGTATATGAAAGGGAAAAGAATTTCAGCAGGTGCCAGACAAAGGCATAGACAAGAGGTTTATTTAGAAAGGTAGATAAGGATACACACTCAAGGGAAATGTGGGCTATCTCAAGGATGAGAAGCCTTGCCTTGGGTTGGGGTCAAATATTTATAGAAGGGCTGTCAAGCCTGGACTGGAGGTAGATCTAGGGTGGAGCCCCACAATTTCTCGCCAGTTTTCCTGAGCTCAAGTATTTCCCTTATTTTACAATGGCTTGGGCTAACGTTTACAACTGTGTTTTCTGCATTTCAATGGCTGGAAGGTGTTGCCCTTAAGATTCTGAATTTTCGGGCTGGGTTGTGGCTCAGTGGTAGAGCGCTTGCCTAGCATGTGCGAGGCACTGGGTTTGATCCTCAGCACCACGTAAGAATAAATAAAAGAAGGTATTGTGTCCAACTACAACTAAAAAATATTTTTAAAAGATTCTGAATTTCTCTTTCCTTATCCTAAATCCCTATCTCAATTTCACAAAATAAAATTGTTCTCTTGAATATATCAATTTTTTCCCCTGGACGTTATATTTGTTCTAATGTTTTGCTTTTGGTATGTTTATAAACTGGACAATTTTTTCATATTGTACTATTTCTTTTCTTTCTTTTTTTTGTACTGGGGATTGAACCAAGGGGAGCTTAAACACTGAGTCACATTCCCAGATTCGCAGCCCTCCTTATCTTTCTTTAATTTTGAGACTGGGTCTGGCTAAGTTGCTGAGGCTGTCCTTGAACTTGCCACCCTCCTGCCTCGGCATCCGGAGTTGCTGGCAGTACAGGCTTGAGCAACTACATTGGCCTCAAACTGCAGAATTTCTTTCTTTCTTTTATTTATTTATTTATTTATTTATTTATTTTTTTAGTATTGGGGATTGAACTCAGGTACACTTTACCCCAGTCCTTTTAAAAATTTAATTATTATTATTATTTTAAAATTTTGAGACAGTCTCACAAAATTGCAGAATCTCTTGCTGTTGCTAAGACTGGCCTTGAACTTGTGGTACCCCTGCCTTAGCCTAGGGAGTCTCTTTGATTAAAAGTTTGCCACCAACCCTAGCCAAACTGCACCATTTCTTAAGGAGAGGGATCATTCTCTTTTGAACTTTGGAAAAAGATCATGGTTTTACCTTGGCCACCTGAGCCTGATGATGTCAGACTGAGTGCTTCCTGGAGGAACAGATCAAGGAGGCAGTGACTCAGAGCTCCCGGGTTTTCCTTGTAACTTGCATTTCTAGTGCTGGGGAACTACCTTTTTGTATTGACTACAAAGACACTAAGTATCCTAATTGTTAAGGGGTTTTCTCGGAGAGTTCATGCGCTTTCACTTTTCCATCTGGGTCAAGTCAACAGTCCCACATTAATAAAAATAGCCTCAAAAAATCACCGCTGTGGTATGAACGTAATCCGATCCAGGAGGGACACCTCTTCTTCTGATCCCCACCCCTCACCGCACCTTTTTGCTATTCCTCCCCAGGGCATGGCTCCATTCCCAATAAAAAGCTTCCTTTGGAATGCGGGACTTTACAATCCTGTAGGTGGACTTTCCCCTTCAGGCCCACACCTAGCTTCTGAAAGCTGGGGGCAGGGGGAGGAACTAAGCTTCAGAGATGGCTCTGGATGGCTCACGGCGTCGAAGATTCCTCTTGAGACCTAAATAGGTACACAACAAATATTCGTTGAACAAATAAACGAGAGAAATGGTTTAAAGCCCAGCAACAAAAACGAAGTCAATCGCGTAAAACATATGTCCACTGGGACTGGCCAGCTTTAATATTTCTTAACCTTCACTCTTTTCTGCGAATTGCGACCAACATCCCTACTTCTTGGAAGCTAGATTTCAAGAAAGGTGGATTCCAACCTGGGGTTGAGCCCCCTGGCGTTCAGCACGAAGGTCATCCCAATACGTGTCAATGTACGTGTCTGGTACCCATTCATTCGGCAGCTGTTCATCAAGCGCCTAAGGCGTCTCTGTGGCAGGCGTTTGGGATGAAGCAGCCAGCAAAACAGAAGATCCTTGCCCGACAGAATGATGAAAATGATTTTTTTAGAATCATGTAGATTTATGGTGATAAATATTTCAGAAAAAAAGAAGGCTGTCAGGCTGGAAAATGATAGTGGAGGTCAGGAGACAGGAAAGGAGAACCAAGACTGGGGCTCAGGTCTGGACTGGGGGAAAGCGAGACGAACTGGGGTGGAGGAAGCTCTGATGTCGGAGGACAAGGGAGATATTTTCTGCAGAAAGTGACAAGAGAGTGTCCTGGCTTGTGCGCAGGCAGATGAAGGACAAAAAGGACTAGGACCGAGATTCCCGCGGAGAAAGCCGGAGGCAGGAGGCTCTTTTCCAACAGAGCCCAAGAGATGCTCTGCAGGGAGACGGCCGAGGCCCAGGTGGGGGACGGCCACTGGCGGCCAGCCACTACGCCCCGAAAATGGCCTCCGGTGCCCCTGGCCGCCCCGCCCCGGCGCTTCGCGGCCCGCCGGCCCACGTGACCCAGCCCGCCCCTCCCGCCTACCCCGCTGGCGACCCCGGGTCTGGGTCCCCACGGCGGCGGCCCCGCCCCCTGGAAGGAGCGGACCAACCGGAGGAGCGCAGGGGCGGGACGGGCGGTGACGGCCAATGGGGGTGGAGCTCTGGACGGGAGTAACAGGTTGGTGGGAGGGGGAAGGAGCGAGCGCGAGGCACGGAGGGGGAGGGCCGGAGCCGCGCGTGCAGCTCCGCCGGAGCCCGAGAGGAGCGCCAGCCTGGGAGCGCCGACCCTGGCCGGGGTGAGTGACCTGGCAGCTGGCAAGGGTACCTGGGAGGCAGACGGCCCCCCCCAGGTGAGCCCCGAGGGGCGGGGGTGCAGGCGAGCAGAGATTGCTACTTGCATCGCACAGGTGCCGAGTTGAAGGGGAGAGATGGGGAGGTCCGCTAGGGTGGCAGGACTGATCAAGGGTTGACCCCTGCTCTCAGGTGCTAGAGCAGGTGCCAGAGAAGGTGTCAGCGTTGGGCACCTGAAGCTGAGGCTATTCCCAGGGCATGAAAGCGTTTCAGGGCCAGGAGATCTCTGGAGGTCAGGTGCCAGCCCTAGGGGCAGAATTTTTCTTGGAGACCGGGGTGACGGTGGGGTGAAAGAATTAGTCCCAGCTGGGCGAAGGGAGCTGCTGCCTGAGGTTCAGAGACCTAAGGGGAGGGCAACAGCAGGTGCTGTTTTCCTGAGGTTCCTTTTCCGGATTGCCAGTCTGAGCTGGCCACAGACACCTCTCTGGGTTGGAGATGGCTCTGAGGTGCGGAATCTTTCTGTAACCAATCACCTACAGGTGAAGGCAGCTGCCAGCAGAAATATGGGAGGGGAGAACAAGAGGGCACCCCCCCATCTCCTGGCTAGGTGTGAAACTATCTACAGCTTTCCTTGCTTTCCTGCCAGGGAGCATTTTTCCTTATTCCCCCAGAGAGAGAATGTGCTCTCCAAGAGAGGGATATGCAGAAGCATAGATCCATGGGTTTACAAAATACCTAGAAATCCTTATTTCTCATGAGAACTCTTTCCTCCAAGCACACGTAATTTCTTCTTTAATTCTAGATGGGGGCCACTGAGTGAGGTCTGGGAGCCAAATCAGTTTCCTTGATGTTTTCCCGGAAGCCTCATCACTGCCTGAAACCCCTTGAGACATCCCTGATCCCTGATCCTTGATGGTTGTCAGATTGGCAATATGCACTAGTGGTGCAGGAAATAGGCAGAACTCCCCAAGAGACCAAAAGACTAGGGGAATTACACCTCCAAATCCCCAGGCCAGTTGAGAGGTGCTCACTGGGGCCCAGACAAGACTTCTAAGGCAGATTTCCTTGCCTGAGGCAGCTATGGAACCAGAGCCAACCTCAGCTTGGCCCCTTGGATGCCCTGCCTGAGGAAGGTTGTAATTGGGAAATAATTAGCAACTGCTGTTAGTAGATGGTCCTCATGCACGTGCCACAGCACCTCTTTTTGTTTTTATTGGGGGTATTTGGGAGTAGGGGTCTGGCTCTGGGGGCCTGCTAATCCAGAGATTTGTCTGACTCTAAGAGGATTCTGGCTTCCTAGACCGCTGCCTGCAGTTCCCAGGCTGGTCTGCATGCCATTACCCTTGTGGGAGGTGCGGAGGGGGTAGGGCTGCTTCTCTTGGGGCCAGGGAGGGGAGATCTTGGCTGGGGATGTGGCAAGGTAAGTGTGGGATCAGGAATGCAACTTTGGGAACTTGAGAGGGAGTGGTGAAGGGAGACAAAGTCTTCCTGTCACACACTGTTCTGTCACTCACCGGGTTCTTTGTGCATCTGCTTCTCCTGCGTCTTCCCTCCTGAACGGGTGCCTCCTCCTTGGGAGCCTTGGCTTTGGCATCCAAGCTGGACAGAGCCCTTCCCATGGTCTTGCCCTTCCTCCCGCCTCCTCTGGTATGGAATTTCTCTGGTCTGCCGTACCAGCTGCCCATGTAGTTTCCCTGGCCCTCCCCTTCCCCTTGCCTCTCAAACCAGTCCAGCCAGTTTGCAGGGGCCCAGTTCTTCATTGTGTTTTTTTCCCCCACTGGCCAAGCAGCTCTAGCCTGGCTCTCAGGTTTCTGCCTTTTTCGGTGGACCTAGCCAGGAGTCCACTTGGGAAGAGGGTTCTATTTGGACTCATGGGGAACCTTGTTATAGAGATAAGAAACTTTGTCAAGTTATAGAGATAAGAGAAGGGGAGCTGTCCTTTTCTATTTTGACTATTTACTTTATTTGTTACCATGCAGGGGCTTCTAATCTCTGTTCTTTTGGTTCTCCTATTTTCTAAATATGCCAGTTATTTGGCATCTGGCATATCGCCTGGCCCTCTGTGTACCAGTTTGTCCTATGTGTGTGTGTGCCTGCCCACACACACACACACACACACACACACACACACACATACACACACACACCCCGAAACCACCCCACCCCCACTTCCTGCTAGAAGTCCAGGGACCCTGTCACTCCTAGTTGGGAACCAGGTGCCTATGGCTGGGCCAGAGGTGATGGAACTGGGGCAGAGCAGGCTAATGAGTAACTCAGGAGAAGCTGCTGTCGGCCCAGGTACAGCGGGTCCTCCTCTCTGCAGGAGGAATGGCAGAGGCAGACAGATGAAACTGAATTAACTTGTGTCCTAGTCTCTTCCCAGAGTACAGTGGGCGAAAAGAGCCCTGGGCAGAAGCCGGGGGAGGAAAAAGCAGGGTCTGGCATCTGGTGAGAGCACAGGCCCTGGGCTCCATGTTGCCTGGTGCCCAATCATTGTTTACCTGCCTCTGGGACTTACGCAAGGCCTTGGAGCTGCCCTGTTCCCTTGGCCCCGCCCTGCTGTCCTCTGTAACTGAAGGAGGGTAGGTTTCTGGTTTTCCGTGTTGAATCATTTAGAACCCTGCTGTCTGACCCACCCCAAAGATCCCTCAGCCCTCCTGGCCCTTGGCCCACATGCCTTGGGACTAAAGGTGATTGAGACTGGGGAGTCATGGGATCTGGGGGAGTACTCGATACCACCTTTGCACAACTCGGCGTTCTCACCCAAGGGGCTGTGTACTTTGCCGGGCCTAGGTGGGAACTGTTTGACCTGGGTCTGGAAGATCTGTAGACGGACTGACAGGACAGAGTTCTGTCATGCATAAGTCATGTGACTTTTGAGAGTAGCAGTCTAGGCACATATGATTCTAAGATCATGACTGCGTAGGGCCAGGACTTCAGACCAGGAAGAGGTCTTGTTAGTAGGGTAAGAGAGAAATGGCTGTGGGCTATCGCTGGGCAATCTTCCTGCTGCTAGGCGACTCAGCCTAGGTTCAGGATACAACCTTCAACAAATATTTGTTCACATCTACCACGCGAGGCACTGGGCTCAGATGTTGATGGTCTTTGCCCTCTAGGAACTTATAGTCTGGTGGGGGGAGCTAGAAAACAATCACTCCAATGTAAACTGAGATGAACTCACACGAGGGTTAACTGTAGAGCATATAATGTGGATCTGATCTGGTTTGTGGGAGGTAGTCGTCAGGGAAGGCTTCTCTGAGGATGTGACATCCTTCTGTGAACCAAGTAAAACCAAGAAGTTACAGTGGAAAGGAGGTCATTTATGTGAACAGTAGCATTGACTGTCAGATTTGTGACAGGGCCTTCATGTTTAATATATTATCATTTCCTCGCTCTGTTAAAGTGATATCTAATAAGTGTAATAAAGTGCAAAAATTTTAAGAGCATAACTTGACAACTTTTTGCAATCGTATACGCTGTGTAATTATTTATTGTCATTCTCACAGCTAATTACCTTGTGAAGTTTCATTATCCCCATTTTATTGATGAGGAAACAGAGGCTCAGACAAATTGTGATTTTCGAAAGGTTATAGACATCAAGTGAAGAGCAGAACTAGGATTTTCCAAGCCTGATCTCGACTCTACTGCAGTGTCTTTTCTACCAGATGAATGGTTTGGAGAACTACTATACCTCTCTGCTTTCTCAAACCTTTTAAGATTTTGTGGCAGAAATTTGTGTGGGGTGTCTCCTGGGGGAGGATGCATGGCTTTCACAGTTTTCTCAAATCTAGTCCCAACGCCCCCAAAATGAAGAACCTTCCCCCAGAAGGACCCCTCCCTCCCTGTTCCTTTCTCCTGAGGAGAGGGGCTGGGAGTGCTAGCCCTTTCTCACCTGGAGCTCTGCCTCTGCATCTCTCCCTCTCCCTTCTTATCTCACCCTGGTTGCTGGATTTCTAGCACTTCTACAATTCCTAAAAGGGATCTTGCCAAGTTTCCTTGGCCCAGAACTCAACAAGGAGGTTGCGTTGGGCATGTTTACTTTTCTGTCTGGCACATTGGAGGCTCCTCCTGGAGGTTGGGGCTGGGCTCTGGTACAGACTAGCAGAAGGGGTGGGGAAGTGGATTTTTTTTCTTTCTTTCTTTTTTTTTTTTTTCTTCCTTGGAGTAGAACCTCTCCCCCAAGTTCCTGGAGCCAGAGTACACCTGAAACATTCCATCTGCTGACTCCAAGCTTGGAATGCGGACCGGGGAGCTAATCTGTCCATAGCCTTGCCTCTGCCCTCCAGTGGGAAAAGCCTACCTGTTGGGGGTGGGGAGTGTGTGTTTGGATTGGCCCACTTAAAACCTAATTTAAGTCTCTTCTTTTTCGTTTGGTGTTTGTTTGCTGGGGATCAAAACCAGGGCCTTACACATGCTGGACAAGCATTCTGGCACTAAGCTGTGTCCCCAGCTGTAGATCTTTTCTTGAATAGATAATGTGTCTACATGGTCTCAAAGGCAAAGGGAGTAGAGAGTCCATGCCCTTCTATTGTAGACAATAGAAACACTCCCTTCTCCCATCCCTGACCCCAGTTCTCATTCCCCCACTGCAGATGCATCACTGCCATCAGAAAGGGGATGCCACATTTTGAGGTCATCTGTATTTTAAATGAGCTCTGGGAGAGGAGGCCCCCTTTTCTCCATGGGGTGGAGGTTATCTGGTAGGCAGGCCTTGGATCTGCCTTTACTCAGGGGAGGACGGAGGCACTTGGTGTTACATGTGCGCAGTATGTTTGAAAATCAAGCAGAATCTTTAAACTCTTGACAAAGCCAGGCTCCCCAGGGCTGTATCAGAGGAAACAGATTCTTCTAGGTCAGTGAATTTCAAAGTGTGCTATCTGGAACAGCAGATAGTATCAGCCATCACCAGGGAGAATTTAGTTAGAAATGTACATTCTCAAGTGCTAGACAAGGGATTTACCACTGAGCCACAACCTCAGCCCCCTTTTTTTTTAAAACATTTTTATTAGTTGTTAGTGTATCTTTTATTCATTTATATGCAGTGCTGAGGATCGAACCCAGTGCCTCACAAGTGCTAGACAAGGGAAAAATGCACATTCTCAAAAAAAAAAAAAAAAAAAAAAAAAGAAATGCACATTCTCAAGTCTCACCCCAGACGTACTGAATCAGAAACTGGGGATGGGGGGGACCCACATTTCAATGTTTCTGCTGCTCAGGTAAAGTATGAGAACCACTGTGGTGTATACCAGGAACTGATAAGGCAACCAGTTTTGTTAAAGGTGGGCAGGTGGAGGTGTTTGGGTTTCTGTTGCAAGTTATTCAGCTAAAACTCTTTTCTTCATTTTCTAGGATCCCTCCTACCCATGAGCAGGCATCCGCCATGGCTGAGCCTCGGGGCCCTGTAGACCATGGAGTCCAGATCCGCTTTATCACAGAGCCAGAGGGGGGTGCAGAGATGGACACCATTCGTCGTGGAGTGCGACGCCCTACTAAGGATGCCAGAGCCAATACCTACGGGGTCGCCGTGCGCGTGCAGGGCATTGCCGGGCAGCCCTTTGTGGTGCTTAACAGTGGCGAGAAAGGAAGTGACTCCTTCGGGGTCCAGATCAAGGGATCCGACAACCCAGGGGCCCCAGGAACTCTGAGCTCCGATTCGGAACTCCCGGAGAACCCCTACTCTCAGGTGAAGGGGTTTCCCGCCTCCTCGCAGGGCAGCACGTCTGACGAGGAGCCTGGGTCCTACTGGAATGGGAGACTACCCCGATCCCAGTCCCAGGCCTCCCTGGCAGGCCCCATCCCTCTGGACTCCAGCAACAGGAGCAGCAGCTTGCTGGAACTGGCGCCCAAAGAGACTTCGCCAGACAGCACCATCGACACCGCCCCCCTGTCTTCAGTGGACTCCCTCATCAACAAATTCGACAGTCAAGTTGGGGGCCAAACCCGGGGACGCACGGGCCGGCGTGCTCGGACACTGCCCCCGGAACAGCGCCAGCGGAGCCAGAGCCTGGACAGCCGGCTCCCACAGGACCCCCCGGAGGAACAGGAGCGCCGGTCCCCGGACCACTGGACTCCTAGCGCCAAGTGTGACAATCATGTGGGCAGCCTGAAACAGCCATCCCAGAGCCCGAGCCCTGTGCGGGGCCTTAGCCATCCCCATCCGGCTCAGGACTGGGTCATTCAGAGTTTGGAGGAGCCACAGGAGAGAGCACGGGATCCCACCATGCTGCAGGTCAGACTCAGTCCCTCCCCACCTCTCCCCGCTCCCTCTCACCCACCCTGGCTCACCAGCCCCGGGACTCGTCCTCTGCTCTCCATCCACTGAGTGGGTGATGTTCACAGATACGAGGTGATTCTATGGGCAGAATTCTAAAGAAAGTGGAGCTGACTCTGAAACCACTATTCACAAGCCAGGCATGTGTGCACACTGTTTTTTGTTTTTTTTTTGTACCAGGGATTGAATTTAGGGGTGCTTAACCAATGAGCCACATCCTCAGCCCCTTTTTATTTAGAGACAGGGTCTTGCTGAGTTGCTGAGGCCGACTTTGAACTCATGATCCCCCTGCCTCAGCCTCTTGAGCCTCTTGGATTACAGGCGTGGGCCACTGTGCCCGGCCATAGTGCGCACACTTGTAATCCCAGATCCTGGGCAGGAGGATCACAAATTTGAGGCCAGGTTGGGCAACTTAGCGAGATCTTCAATAACTTAGCCATAGCCTGTCTCAAAATAAGAAAATAAAGGACCCGGGATGCAGCTTAGTGGCAGAGCACCTCTTGGTTCAATTCCAAGTAATGCTAAAGAAAAAAATAAAGAAATCACTATTTTTTTTTTTGAGAGAGAATTTTTAATATTTATTTTTTTTTAGTTTTCGGCGGACACAACATCTTTGTTTGTATGTGGCGCTGAGGATCGAACCCGGGCCACACGCATTCCAGGCAAGCGCACTACCTCTTGAGCCACATCCCCAGCCCAAGAAATCACTATTCACAAGCATGGAGAGTCACTTGTCATTGCCGCAGCCATTAACCAGGCCTCAGTCACCTGCAAATATTGATTGGCTAGGTCTACAGTTTTCTAAGACTGACTTGGAGAATATGAGCAGTTCCCTGGTGCTCTTGCCAAAATTCCACAACTTCTTTCTTTATCAAGAATGTTATGCTGAGGACTGGGGATGTAGCTCAGTGACAGGGCACTTGCCTTACATGTGTGCGGCACTGGGTTCAATTCTCAGCACAGCATACAAATAAATAAAGGTCCATCAACAACTCAAAAATGTTAAAAAAAAAAAAAAAAGAATGTAATGCTGAGCCGGGCAGGGTGGCGCATACCTGTAATCCTAGCAGCTGGGGAGACTGAGGTAAGGATTGTGAGTTCAAGCCCAGCCTCAGCAACTTAGAGAGGCCCTAAGCAACTCAGTGAGATCCTGTCTCTAATAAAATATGAAAAAGGGCTGGGGATGTGACTTGGTGGTTAAGTGCCCGTGGATTCAATCCCTGGTACCAAAAAAAAAAAAAAATTTTTTTTTAAGGAAGAGGGGGAACAACTTTACTTGGAGACAAAGTTATGTTCACTCTAAAAGTAAATCATTTAGAAGCTCTAATACATCAACCACCGCTAGTGACAAATTCCTGGTGACAGAGCTCAGGGCTTGTTGAGATCTGCTTACTGAGGAATAACAATGTGACGACGGTGTGTGTGTGGGGTGTCCTGCCTGCACTCCCCCCTGGCCCATTGCTCGGCCTTATCATGCTTGAAGCTGCCCCCTCCACTTCATGGTGGCTCCATACCCACCTCTGGCCTAACCTTCCTATTTTTTTTTCTTCTTTCTCTTTCTCTCTCTCTCTCTTTTCAGTTCAAATCGACTCCGGACCTTCTCCGCGACCAGCAGGAGACGGCCCCACCAGGGAGTGTGGACCACGTGAAGGCCACCATCTATGGCATCCTCAAGGAGGGGTAGGCAGGGCCCCTGACACTGGAGACACACCCTTCCCTTCTTTTCCCTTCTCCTTATTTATTCCCTCTTTCCTCTGCTCACTCTTGCTTCTATCCCTTTGCCTTCCAGAAGCTCAGAGAGTGAAGCCTCTGTTAGGAGGAAGGTTAGTTTGGTTCTGGAACAGATGGAGCCTCTGGTGGTGAGTGGCCTTCCTCAGGTGGGAGCAAGGGTCCCGGTGAGGGCTGGGAGAGTTCCAGGGGTCGGGGTCTGGATCAACTCCCGCCCTCTCCTCCTTGCTTACCTCCAGCAGATGGTTTCTCCTGATTCGACTAAGACCATAGCAGGGCAGAGTGAAGTCACCCGGAAAGTGGAGGAGCTGCAGAAAAAACTGGAGGAAGAGGTGAAGGTGAGGGGGTTGGAGATGCAGAGGGAGGCAGGGGGAAAGCCGTGGCCTGAAGGTGGACTGGGCGGCTCTTGAAGAGTGAGATGAGCGCTCAGGTGTCCCATGAGGCTAGACAAGAGTGTGCACTAGAACTAGCAAGGACTCTTGGGTTCCCTGGACTCAGGGAGGCCGAGTACATTAGGATCCAACTACTTCCCATTGCATTTTCTTTGGGAGTTCTCATCCTGGCTCTGCTATTTACTGGCTGTATATAGCTTGAAAAAATTACTAAAATTCTTTGCCTGTGTTCTTTTCATCATGTAATAATGACGGCTATACTAGTAGCTGTCATTGATTGAACATATTTTTTTTATATACTAAGAATTGAAGCCAGTGGCTCTTTACCACTGAGATACATCTCCATCCCTTTTTACTTTGAGACAAGGCCTCACTAACTTGCTGAAGCTGGTCTCAAACTAGAGATCCTCCTGCCTCAGCCTCCTGAGTTGCTGGGATTGCAGGCATGCACCCCCATGCCCAGCTTTTGAATACAATTTTTGTAGCAGGTGCTGCCCTGGGTAATATGTAGTCATTATAGAAACCTTGCAAAGTTGTTGTTTCAGATCTTTCTGAGGCAAGCACTTTACCACTGAGCCACATTCCCAACCCATCTAGACCCTTTTCTGATGAGAAAACTTAAGATCAGAGAGGTTAAGTAAGTTATCTGTGACAGTAAGTTGCAGAGAAGAAACGAAAAATTCAAGTCTCATTCTAAAAAAACTGTGTATCCTTTTTTATTTTGTAGTACTAAAGATTGAACCCAGAGGTGGTCTACCACTGAGCAAATCCTAGCCCTTTTAAAAAAATTTTTGTGGTACTGGGATTTAACCAAGGGGCGCTTAACCACTGAGCCACACCCCAGCCCTTGTTGTTTCTTATTTTGCAACAGGGTCTCTCTAAGTTGCCTAGCACCTCACTTAAGTTGCCTAGGATAGCCTGGAACTTGAGATCCTCCCGTCTCAGCCTCCTCAGTAGCTAGGATTACAGGCATGTGCCACTGCATCCAGGTTTCTGTTTCTGTCCCTTTTTATAATACTGCTTCCATCCTTCACAGTATTGCCTTGTTTGTGCTCAGTGAGTGTTGGACTGTGATCTCCTTGTTTTCTAGAAAGCAACGCAGTGGACTATAGCGTCAAAGTCGATTGGTTCTAATTTTGGTACCGTTGTCTTGTTGTAACTGACCTTGGACCAGTCCTTTTTTTTTCTTTTTTTTTTTTCCTTTTTGTGGGTTTGGGGATTGAACCCAGGGATGCAGTCAACCACTGAGCTATCCCCTCAGCCTCTTGGATGAATTCTTTAAGTGTTCTAAGCTTCTGTTTCCTTAAATGTGAAGTGGGAATAATAATAGTACTATTATTTATCATTTAGTTATTTGTTGCCTTATAACAAATTATCCTCAAACTTAACAGCTTAAAACAAGAATTTCTCAGTGTCTGATGACCAGAAATCTAGGACCCGCTGGACTGAGTCACTCTCACTCGGGGTCTCCCAGTGGAGCTTTTAACTGTGGCTGTTGTCATTAGCAGACTTGAGTAAGGTTGAAGGATCCGCTTCTAAAATGACTTTCTCAAATGGCTGTGGGTTGGGGCCTCAATTTTTGGCTCTATGGCTTTATAAAATTGCTTGGGTGCTCTCACAATATGGCAGCCACCTTCCCTCAGAATGAGTGATCCAAGGAGGAAGCCCCCATGCCTTTTTATGACTCAATCTCAAACTTACACATCACTTCCTCATTTTCCTATTTGCAAGAAGGGAGCCACTAAACGCAGCCCATCCTCAAGGGGAGTAGGACAGAACATCAGAATCTCTGGATGTGTTTTAAACCGTCCCTGGTCCCCAGGTGATTCGGAAGGCCCTTGGTTCTGTGCCTGCCGTGCAGTGAGTGTCCAGTGCGTGTTAGACATTCCCGTCGTTCTGGGTCTGAGAGTCTTCATCCCTTCCCCAGAAGCGACAGAAGCTGGAGCCGTCCCGGGTTAGACTGGAGCGGCAGCTGGAGGAGAAGGCGGAGGAGTGTGACCGGCTGCAGGACCTGCTGGAGAGGAAGAAGGGGGACGCCCAGCAGAGCACCAAGGAGTGAGTGCAGCGATGGCACGTGGGGGGCATTAGAGGCCCCCCTCCCAGGTCCAAGGAAACAGAGGGGATCTTCAGAAGCTGAAGGGGGCCGGTTCACCCAGGACCCTCTCTTCACTTTCTCTAGTAATGGTGTTAGTGTGGACTCGGAGTCAGGCCACCTGGTGGCCTCTGTGCCTCAGGTGCTTAATCTGCAAACTGAGCCTCCTTGTCCTGCCTGCCTCACGGGGTTGATGCAGGTGTTCTCCCAGCGACGCTGCAGGACAGGCACTGGTCTTAGCTCCTGGGGTACCTCAGTGAGCGATGCAGAGAGGCACCCTCTTCTCCAGAAGCTTAGTTTCTCGAGAAAGGGAACTGACAGGAAACTAGCATCGTCTGGAACTTGGTGAGTAGAGCAGGCTTAGCAGATCAAGAAGGTCAGGTGTTCGGGGGGCAGACTGCAGTATTGAGTAAGGTGGTCAGGAGAGCCTTGGTTAAGACTTGAACAGGGAACCAGCCATGGTGGCCCACACCTGTAATCCCAGCTACTTGGGGGGCTGGGCAAGAGAATTACAGTTTTGAGGTCAATCTGGATAATTTAGGACACCCTGTCGCGAAATAAATAAAAAGGGGTGGGAATGTACACAGCAAAGGAGACGATTAAGAACATGAAGAGAGGCCTGGGCTGTAGCTCAGTGGAAGAGTGTCCGCCTCCCACGTGTGAGGCACTGGGTTCGATCCTCAGCACCACATAAGATAAAAAAAAAAAAAAAAAAAAAAACAATGTGAAGAAAACCTGCAGAATGGGAGAAAACCTTTGCCAGCTATTCTCCTGACAGAGGATTAATATCCAGAATATATAAAGAACTCAAAAAACCAAATAACCCAATTAATAAATGGGCAGATGAACTAAACAGACACTGCTCAAAGGTAGAAATGCAAATGGCCAATAAATATATGAAAAAAGTTCAACGTTGTTAGCAGTTAGGGAAATGAAAAGCAAAACTTCGCTGAGATTTCATCTCACTCCAGTTAGTTGGGCAGCTGTCAAGAATACAAACAGGGCTGGGGTTGTGGCTCAGTGGAAGAGTGCTCGCCTGGTATGTATGAGGCCCTGGGTTTGATCCTCAGCACCATATAAAAATAAATAAGTAAAATAAAGGTATTGTGTCCAACTACAACTAAAAAAATAAATATTTTTTTAAAAAAGAATACAAACAATAGCCAGGTGGGGTGGTGCGTGCCTGTAATCCCAGCAACTAAGGAGGCTGAGGCATGAGGATTGCAAGTTTGAGGCCAGTTTTAGCAACTTGGTGAGACCCCATCTCAAAAGATAAAAAGGGCTGGGATATAGCTCAGTAGTTAAGTGCCCCTGCATCCCTGGTAAAAAAAAGAAAGAAAGAAAGAATACAAATACAAACAATAATAAAATGCTAGAAAGGATGTGTAGAAAAAGGAACACTTTTACACTATTGTTGGGATTGTAAATTAGACAACCAATATAGAAATCAGTAGGAGGGTCCTCAAGGCCCGGATGGAATCACCATATGACCCAGCTATCCCACTCCTTGGTATTTGTCTCGAAGAATTAGTCATACTGTAGTGGTATGTGCAGACCTGTGTTTATTGCAGCATAATTTACAATAGCCAAACTATGGAACCGGCCTAGATGTCCTTAAGTGGATGAATGAATAAAGAAAAATGCGGTGCACATACTCAATGGAGTTCTACTTAGCCATAAAGAAGGATGAGATTATGTCATTCTTAGAAAAATGGTGGAACTTGAGAACATTATGATAAACCCAATAAGCCAAACTCAGAAAGCTGAGGGTCATATGTTTTCTTTCATATGTGAAAGCTAAAGAGGAAAAAGGAAAAGAAAAGTGAAGGGGACCAGGGGGAGGGAGGCAGGGAGGGAATGGGGAACCACTGGGGAGTGATACTGGCCAAAATACATTGTTATATTATGTGCAAGTGTGAATATGTAACAATAAAACCCATTATGTGTACTATAATGCGTCAATTTAAAAAAGTGGGAAAAAATAAAAGGGTTGGGGATACAGCTCAGTGGTAGGGCATTCCTGGGTTCAATCCCCAGCACTGAAAAAAACAAAATAGATGCTGGGCGCGGTAGCACACGCCTATAATCCTAGTGGCTCAGGAGGCTGAGACAGGAGGATCGCAGGTTCAAAGCCAGCCTCAGCAACAAAGGGGAGGCACTAAGCAACTCAGTGAGACCCTGTCTGTAAATAAAATACTAAATAGGGCTGTGGTTGTGGCCCAGTGGTCGATTGCCCCCGAGTTCAATCCCCAGTGTCAAAAATAAGTAAATAAATAAAACAAAATAGAACCCAAACAAACAAAAGATTTGAATACATACTTAAAGGGGGTTAAAGGGGCTGGGGTTAGGGCTCAGCGGTAGAGCGCTCGAGCGCCTAGCATGTGCAAGGTCCTGGGTTTGATCCTCAGCACCACATAAAAAATAAATAAACAAAATAAAGGCATTTTGTACAACTAAAAAATAAATATTTTAAAAAAGGGGGGTGGGTGAATGGATGAATGAATATGCAGTATTTAGAAAACTGCCTGACACCTGGTGTTCAATGGTGTCATCTATTATTAGGCTCCAGAACATGAAGATGCTCCTGGACCAGGGCGACAGGTTACGGCACGGACTGGAGACCCAGGTGATGGAGCTGCAGAACAAGCTGAAGCAGGGTCAGGGTCCTGAACCTGCCAAGGAGGTGCTGCTGAAGGTAGGGAGTGGGATTATGTGCCCAGTGTGGTTCCTCTTACCTGGAGCAGGCTCAAGTCTGCCCATTCATGGGTTCCCCAAAATACAGAGTAGACGGCTTGTTTCAGGTACTCCTTAGTGTGCGTGCAGGCAGACTCAGAGGTGGGATTGGCCCTCCCTCAGCCCGGAATAACAGGTTTCCTTTATCCTAACGAGGCATCTTGGTGGGCAGGGAAACCTGGGTACCATATCTAGTACAAGGTGCTCAATAAATCTTTTTTTTTTTTTTAATATTTTTAAGTCGTAGATGGACACAATACCTTTACTTATTTATTTTTGTGTGGTGCTGAGCATCGAACCCAGGGCCTCACATTTGCTAGGCAAGTGCTCTACTGCTGAGCCACAGCCCTCAATAAATGCCTCTTGACTGAATGAATGAGTGAGTAAACAGAGGATCCTAACGTGTCACCCTGTGCTCTTCTCTTCCCTTTCCCCAGGAATTGTTAGAGACCCGGGGGCTTCTGGAAGAGGTCTTAGAGGGGAAACAGCGGGTAGAGGAGCAGCTGAGGCTGCGGGAACGTGAGCTCACGGCCCTGAAGGGGGCCCTGAAGGAAGAGGTGGCCTCGCGAGACCAGGAGGTGGAGCAGGTCCGCCAGCAGTACCAGCGAGACACGGAGCAGCTTCGCAGGAGCATGCAAGATGCCACCCAGGCATGTGGCCAGGGCAGGGGCTGGGGGGCAGGGCACTGCCAGGGAGTGGGTCGGTTTGGGGGTCTTGCCTGTTTGGACTCTTCATGGTTGAAACAGGGCCTTCCCTGAAGGACATGGGTGAGATGTGGTCAGAACCGGGCCAGGAGACCTAGAGAGACATGGGGAGGGAGAGCAGGTCCGACTCACCGGGAGGATGTGTGGCCAGAGGGCCGCCGGGAAGTAACGGGGGAGGCTTCCTGTAGATGACAGAGAAGAGGAGGTGACCTGGGGGGAGAGAACCTTCTGCTAGCATTGTGCTAGGTACCACTGGGATGTTGGGGTGCAGCTGGCTTGGTGCCCTCTGGGCCTTAGCTTCCCCCTCTACACTGCATTTTGCCTTGAAGTAAGCCTCCTGGCACCCACCTTTGCCCTTACCTAGGACCATGCCGTGTTGGAGGCTGAGAGGCAGAAGATGTCAGCCCTGGTACGGGGTCTGCAGAGGGAACTGGAGGAGACCTCAGAGGAGACCGAACACTGGCAGAGCATGTTCCAGAAGAACAAGGAGGAGCTTAGAGCCACCAAGCAGGAGTGAGAACCTTGCACTTGTTCCAGGAATACTTTTCTGTGACTCTTGTACCCACTGCCTTTCTCCCCAGGCTATACTTGACTCTGCCATCTCCCAAATGCATGTCCACCATGTCCACCTTCCTCTCTCTCGAGAGTGGGTACTCGGTGTAGTGGCCTCCAGGAAGGTGGGTTCCACTGTCGTACACACCTCTCCCAGACGTGAGGTCTGACCCTGTTCCCTTTCCCCTTTATTTTACCTTGGCTGGGCTCAGACTCCTGCAGCTGCGGATGGAGAAGGAGGAGATGGAAGAGGAGCTTGGGGAGAAGGTGGAGGTCTTGCAGAGGGAAGTGGAGCATGCTCGAGCCAGTACCAGAGATAATCTCCAACTTGAGGAGCTCAAGAAGGTACGTGGGAGCTGGGGCGCAGAGCAGCAGCTGGTCGTCTCGGCTATCCACAGGACTTCCTGCAGGGCTCTGTCCCCTGTGCTTGTCTTCAGGCCTCCTCCTGCCCCTGGTCTCCTCACTGCAGAGACAGGGCTCGCAGCAGCCAGGTCGGGGTGTAGCCAGAGGCTGCTGTCTGCCCCTCAGGAGACTTCCTGGTCAGCAGGCTTTAGGTGGATTTGGAAAACTCCAGGGTCCTTTTTACAGGCTCAAACACGTGATTTGGTCAGCATAGCAACAGCCGCCGTCCTTCAGGGGGGTTCATTCACTACGTGATGAGACAGATGTGTACAGTTAGAAGGCCGTTCATTAATTCCTAATGAGAAATATCACCCCATGGGCTGAGTGCTTTCATTGGCGTGGGTGGCTGACCTACAGGGAAGCCAAATTGTAATCTGAAGGCTGTTCAGAGAGTACACAGTCAGGACGTGGGGAGCTAAGGGGTACTGGTGTTTAAGGTCTCCATCTCTCCAGCCTCCAAGGCACAGCCTTGCTGGTGAGGCAGAGACACTTAAAGTTCATGGTAAAGTTTCCCCTTTTGTCCTTTATTTTTTTTAAAATTAATCCTTTTTTTAAAAAATCATACATGGATAATATTTCATAGAAGAGTCACAAATAATAAGGTCATAAAATTGAAGTGAACCCAAATAATTTCTTCATATTCTTGCTGTTTCATTTATAAGGAGGCAATAATTATTTTTGGATGACTGTTCCCTACAATTGATGAAAATACTTTCTTCCATTTATGGCCTCCTAAAGATTCTTTTAGCTCTTGTGCTTCATTGATCCACAATCCTGGATATGTAGTAGATGCTCAGTTAACAAGTATTAGTTATGTTAAGAATGCATCTTTATAAATGGGTGCTAATTGATAATGGAAATAATTTTGTAATGGACAATATAGGATGTTAATAATGAAGCCATATGTTTATGTCTGGATTTGAAAATTTTAAACAATCATTTACTAAGTCATTTTTATTTTAACTTGAAGAGCAAAAACTGTCTAATTTCATTTATACAAATCAGTAAGATCTTATTTATGGCAAGAAATATTCCGTTGAAATGTTGTGCTGTAACATGGGAAAATGTCGGTGTTTTTCACAGTTTCTATAAATGTGAAATAAAATTTAATTCTGGAAAAAAAAAAAAACAAGTATTAGTTAATCCATGCTTGTTTATTACAACTCTACTAAAAAACTGCCTAGGTGGAATTAAAACAACTATATTTTTAAATGAAGAAAGAAATTGCTGTAAATTATTATTTTGCAAGAAATAAGAACCCAAGATTATGCAAAATATTTGGTGGAGAAAAACATTAAAAAAAAAAATGCTAGTTGGGCACGGTAGCACATGCCTGCAAACTAATGACTTGGGAAGCTAAGGCAGGAGGATCACAAGTTTGAGGCCAGCCTCAGCAACTTACCAGATCCTATCTCAAAATAAAAGATAAAACAGGCTAGGATGTGAGATGTGATTCAATGACAGGGTGCTCCCCTAAATCCAATCCCTAGTACCACCCCCCAAAAAATAGAATCCATAAAAAATGTCAGCCAAAAATACATTGATGAGTATTATGTCGTTATGTAATTTAAAATTGTTTTCCCAGGAAGCTGGGTGTGGTGGTGTGTACCTGTAATCCTGGTACTCAGGAGGCTGAGGCAGGAGGATTTAAGTAAGCAAGTAATTGCCAGCCTGGGCAAGTTAGGGAGACCTTATCTCAAAATAAAAAATAAAAAGGGGCTGGGGATGTGGCTCAGTGGTAGAGCGCTCGCCTGGCATGTGTGAGGCACGGGGTTCAATTCTCAGCACTGCATAAAAATAAAATAAAGATACTGTGTCCACCTAAAACTAAAAAATAAATATTAAAAAAATAAAATAAAAAAATAAAAATAAAAAGGGCTGTGGATGTAGTCAGAGGTAGAAAGCTCCTGGGTTCAATCTCTAGTAACACAAAAAGAGGAGAAAACTTTTTTCTCACAAAAGCTTCCCAAAGAATGATGAAGTTAGAAATACTCTTAAATATTTATTACGTTGTTTTGAAGTTAACAACTATCAAGGATAGTCTGAAATCTCTTCACTATATTAGCTGACAGTGAACTTGGACAGTTCTCTCAACAAACTCTTTTTTCTCTTTTTATATCAGGGATTTAACCTGGGGGTACTTCACCACTAATCCACATCCCCAGCACTTTTTATTTTTTTATTTTGAGACGGGTCTCACTAAGTTGCTGAGGCTGGCCTTGAACTCCAGCTCCTCCTGTCTTAGCCTCCCAAGTTGCTGGGATTACAAGTGTGACCATGGCCTGGCCACCTCTCAGCAATCTTAGTCAATTTTTTATTTGGGTAAAACCGAAAAAGCAATAACTAGTGTTTAATTTATCTCATATAGTAAATGTATTTTATCACATATTTAGTAAATAAACAAAACATACATTGGGAAAACAGACTAAACAAGTCTAACAGAACTTTCAGTGTGCTATTTTTCTTTTTCTTCATAATTAGTCCTATTAGTGTCTTACGTTGAAGATTCACCATGTTATGTGGTCCTTCAGCCTAATTATGGTTATTTTTGAGTTGTAAGAGTAACTAATATCTAAAGAATTCATATTTTAATTTTCCTTTGAAAAAGAAATTAGAGATGTCCTAATATTTATAGCATAACATTTTTGGTTTTCACTATTTTATAGACGACCAATCTTGTTTTGTCCATCAGCTAACCCACTCTCCCCCTGCATAATTTTTTAAACGGAGTTATATTTTACATACCGTGAAGTTCCTCCTTTTGAAGTGTACAGTGACTTACTGTGATCACAGAGTTGTGAGACCACCACCACTGTCTAGGTACAGCACAAGGCCCTCTGTTCATTAGTAGTCATTCTCTCCACCCCCTGCCGCCACTGAGCCCATGTCTGTCTGGTTTTGCCTATTCTGGTTATTTCATATAAGCACAATCCTACAACATGTGGCCTTTTGTTTCTTTCACTGGCATGTTTTCAAAATTCCTCCATGTGGTAGCAAATGTCTTCATCCCTTTTTTATGGATGAAGAAGATTCTACTCTAGGAATATGCTATATTTTGTCCATTGATCAACTGATGGACACTTGGATTGTTTCTGTTTGACCTATAATGACTAATGCTGCTATGAACATCATATACAAGTTTTTATGCAAACTACATTTTTCAATTCTTTTGGGTATATACTGAAGAGTGGGATTTCTTATAGTCAGTGTGTGTTCAGCTTTTTTTTTTTTTTTTTTGTGGTACTAGGGGTTGAACCCAAGGCCTTATTCATGCGGGGGCGGTGCTCTACCACTGAGCTACATCCCCATTCCTTTTCTTTTATTTTGAAACAGAGTCTCAATAAGTTGCCCACGCTGCCCTTGAATTTGTGGTCCTCCTGCCTCAGCCTCCCGAGTAGCTGAGATGATAGGCATGTGCTACTACACCTGAGGATATTCAACTTTTTGCAAAACTGCCTAACTGCTTTCCAAAGTGGCCACATCATTTTTTTTTTTTAAATATTCTTTCCTGTAAAATGTGTGAGAGTTTCTCTATTTTTCCATCTTCTAGAACCTTAGTCTGGCTCTTGGTTCCTTCAAAAATCCCCTCCCCTTCTAGGAGCTTCGCTGGGCCCAGGATGAGCTCAAGGAGCTGCGAGCGCAGCGGCAGAACCAGGAGGCGGTCGGGCGGCACCGCGACCAGGAGCTGGAGAAGCAGCTGGCCGTCCTGAGGGTCGAGGCCGACCGAGTCCGAGAGCTGGAACAGCAGAACGTCCAGCTGCAGAAGACCCTGCAGCAACTGAAACAGGACTGTGAAGAGGCTTCCAAGGCAAGGGGAGTGGGCACCGGGCTTGGAGGTGGAGCTGAGGGTCTGGAGGGCTGAGGAGCCAGGGGCTGCAGAGTTCCCTGTGACGGGTACGTACCGCCCCGCTCTGCGGGACCCTGGACCTGAGGACCCACCGCGTCTGTGCAGGGCTCGGACTCCCAGGGAGCCCTGCCTGGGACCCCTCCTCCGTGCTCCTGGGTCCCCTGGGTGTGCGTGCTCCTGGCCCGAGCCCCGAGGTCTGAGCCACTGCTCCCCCCCTGCCCGCAGGCCAAGGTGGCGGCGGAGGCGGAGACCGCGGTGCTGGGGCAGCGCCGGGCCGCCGTGGAGACCACGCTGCGGGAGACCCAGGAGGAGAACGACGAATTCCGCAGGCGCATCCTGGGTCTGGAGCAGCAGCTGAAGGAAGCCCACGGCCTGGCCGAGGGTGGGGAGGCGGTGGAGGCGCGGCTCAGGGACAGGGTGCAGCGGCTGGAGGTTAGTGGCACCCACCGGCTGGCTTCCTCCCGACCTGTCCCTCGGATCTGCGTAAACCCTTGCTTGCGCCCGGCCGTCTGGTTTTGCCTATTCTGGTTATTCCATAGTGCAGTTTTACTTGTAGTGCCATTCTGTTTTGCCTTCCCGAATCTTCTGTTTGCCTGGTTCATGTCCTGACATGTACTCTGGGAATGTTTCAGACCGCCCTCGGGTATTTTCACCTCTGATCTACCCCCTTTGCCTGCTCTCTGTGTCTCGATTCTTTGCTGGTTCTTCGAAGCCAGTTTTTATTGCCCACCATTTTCATAAACACCTGCCTCCCCTCCCTCCCATCTACCCACATCCAGATGACCTGAACCCAAGCTCTGCCCCGTCTCAGCCCAAACCAGTCACTCTCCCCTCTTCCAGGCAGAGAAACTTCGGCTCCAGGAGGCTCTGAATGAAGCTCAGGAGGAGGAGGGGAGCTTGGTAGCAGCCAAGCGGGCTCTGGAGGTCCGGCTGGAGGAGGCCCAGAGAGGGCTGGCCCGCCTGGGGCAGGAGCAGCAAGCCCTGAGCCGGGCCCTGGAGGAGGAGGGGAAGCAGCGGGAGGTACTGCGGAGGAGCAAGGCAGAACTAGAGGAGCAGAAGCGCTTGCTGGACAGAACTGTGGACCGACTCAACAAGGAGGTGGGCCCTGGGTGTTCTGGACCCTCAGAAAGAGGCCCAGCTTATACAGAAGCTTGCCTGGGGGTGGGCTGGGGTGAGGCAGAATGTGGGGCATCTGCCTGCTTCAAAGATACCTCAGGTGTCGCTGGCTCCCCCTGTTTTCTCCTGCCCCCCAACAACCTGCTCTTCATAGTCTTCATTCCTGGAGGCTGTTTCCTGGAATTCTGCTTTAGAAGTCTATAAGATCCAAACTCAAGAATCTTCCTGAATAGAGTTTTAAACTGAGGGAGGGAAAGGAGAGAGGGAGGCAGGGAAATAAATTGCTTTTGGCTGATAAGGTTGTTGTCACAGTTTCTTGCCTTACAATACAAGACCGACACCTCATGTATCAGTTCTAAAGTACCCATTTTACCCTTTCTGAAATTGGATTGTGTCTTATAATTGGAATAGGTATGTTACAGTTCAGTTGGCAGATTCTTTCTTAGTGTTACACCTTAGAATTATTGTCACCTTGGGTTTGCTGAAACCTGGTCACTGAAGGTTTACTTTGTTTCAGACACTGAGGAAAGTTCTTTGTGTAATTAGTATCATTCTCTGACAACTCTGCAATGTAGGTACTATTATTATCCTATTTTATAGATAGGGACAGAGCCAGAAAGGATAAGTACCATGCCACTGGTCACTAGTGGTAGAGCCAGAGCTTAAACCCCAAACCTGTGTATACAATAACTATCCATACTTGGGCCCTAGGCCTGGAAAGAGCAAGAGAGGGCCACCTTGGCAGGAACAGGCTCTAGGCAGAGTCTTGTGAGCGGGGCCTGGGAAGGGGACAGAGTCTCTCCTGACAAGGTGCAGGGCTGAAAACTCTTTTGTACATTTCAGCTGGAACAGATTGGGGATGACTCTAAGCAAGCCCTGAAGCAGCTCCAGGCCCAACTGGAGGACTACAAGGAAAAGGCCCGTCGGGAAGTGGCAGATGCCCAGCGCCAGGCCAAGGACTGGGCCAGTGAGGCTGAGAAGACCTCTGGGGGGCTGAGCCGGCTCCAGGATGAGGTGGGAGCCTAAATGGCAGGCGGATGGGAATGTCGCTCGAATGTCCTTAGGTTTGAAGGTCACTGCCTCTGAAATGACCCTGTGGCCTGGGTTCCTGGGGCTGAGGTTTAGCTGTAAACACTTGCAATGAAGGGCATATGAAAGTGGGGGATGGTAGAAGGAGTTTCCTATTCTAGGTACAGACGACAGGGAATGCATTGTCTCCAGAGCGGTGCTTTTTAAACTATGCTGCACATTGGTCACCTGGGGAGATTTTTAAAAATCTCAATGCTCAAACTGTATCCCGTACTACTTAAATCAGGATCAGCATTTTTAAAGACTCCTTAGGCTGCCAGGTGCGATGGCATTTACCTGTAGACCCAGCTACTTGGGAGGCGAGGCAGGAAAATCCCTTGATCCCAGAAGTTTGAGACCAGCCTAGACTGTAACACACACACACACACACACATACACACATACACACACACACACACACACACCCCTACACTCCTACCTTCAAAGACCTCAAGTGATTCTAATTTGTATACAGAATTTTTTGAAACAACAATGAAAATGAACTAAAATTCAGCCTGCTTTTTATCATCATGTTGTGCTGGCAATTCTAAAGAATGTCACTGAGGGGCTGGGGCTGGGGCTCAGTGGTAGAGCGCCTGCCTTTCACACGTGAGGCACTGGGTTGTATCCTCAGCACCACATAAAAATAAATAAATAAATATATTGTGTCCATCTACAACTTAAAAATATATAAAAAAAAAAAATAAAAGAATGTCACTGATTTCTTCCCTCAAGGGCAGACTGACCTCACCTCTCAGTTCCCACCTCCATATTACACTGAACTCTTCCATCTTCCCCTTTGGCAGATCCAGAGGCTGCGGCAGGCCCTGCAGGCCTCCCAGGCTGAGCGGGATACTGCGCTACTGGATAAAGAACTTCTGGTCCAGAGGCTGCAGGGCCTGGAGCAAGAGGCAGAGAACAAGAAACGCTCCCAGGATGACAGGACCAAGCAACTGAAAAACCTTGAGGTGAGGACCTCAGGGGGTTGTCCTTTGGGGGAGAGTGCAAGGAGGGGGTTCTGGGCCCTGGCACAGGTGGCCTTCTGTGAAAGGAACCAGGGTACTCTAAGCCTCTTCCTGTACTGGTACCTCAAGTTGATGGGTTTTGTTGGCTGCAGGATTTTAAGCAACCTTGAACTAAATACCAATGCTTAGAAATTTATAGGTGTCATATAAGAATTTAGATTTCTGGCTTCTTTTATATTTAAAAAATGTAACACTGAGCTTCTAGACCTGAGTTTTGCAAAGCAACAGTTGACTGGAGCTGAGCAGGGCATCCCCCTTTAGGGTGAAGAGTGGTCTTCAATTTGCTATACTTGAGAACAGTAATAACAGCAGTAGCAGCCGCAGCAAACATACATTGTGCCGTGTGCCAGGCACTTAAGACTCATTTCATTTTCAGGATAACCCTGAGCTAGATAGTCTTGCTTTCTCCATTTTACAGATGAGGAATACTGAGACCCAGTATGATCTTCAAACCCGACAGACTAGTCCCAAGTCCGTGTTCTAAGCCTGCCTGGCTTAAATTTGCTCCCCCAATATGTACTCTGGTGCTTTGGTTTCGGGGTTTGCCTTCCTGCCATGACCACAGTCTGCTGCCCATGCCACATGTGGTCAGAAGAGGGCGCTAGGTCCACGATGGCTCTGGGCAGGGGCAAGGATCTAAAGGCTCCTGGGCATAGGCAAAGGGAAAGGCCGTGGAGGCTGGAGTTTGACAGGGCCCTCGTCTGAGCTTGGCATTCCGTGGTCCAGCATTCGGGGAAGAACTGACCTTTTGCCCTTCTGCCTTAGGAGAAAGTCTCTCTCCTAGAAGCCGAGTTAGACGAGGAGAAGAACACCGTGGAGCTGCTGTCAGACCGCGTGAACCGTGGCCGGGACCAGGTGATTCCCACTGTGTCTGCTCCTGACTATGTGACCTCTGGGCCTTCTCAGAAACCATTCTACCCTACGTCTTCTGTGATCCGGAGACTTCTGGCTGCAGGCTTGAGTGTGGCTAGGTCTTCTTCAGGGCCTCTTCTACTTTAGGAGGAGTCGGCAGATCTCCTCAAGTGGAAGGAAGCCAGGAATTTGAGTGGAGGAAAGAGTCCTGGTGGCCTGGGCTGCTTCGACCTGACTCAGGGCTGCTGCAGTTAAGAAGGGCTGCTAGTTCCTGCTGGGACTAACGAAGCTCTGTCTCAGTCTCTGGCTCCTCTCATTGGGATAGATTGTGATGACTTAGTTGCTTGGGAATTTTGGGGTTCACAGGCCATCCTCCAGGGTCTGCCCTACCAGGGCTCTGTCCTACTTGGCTCAGCTTACTGGCGCATTCTTTGCCCTCCCCAGTGCTAGTCCCTGTCTCCCATCCCCCAGGTGGATCAGCTGAGGGCAGAGCTCATGCAGGAGAGGTCTGCTCGGCAGGACTTGGAGTGCGACAAGATCTCCTTGGAGAGACAGGTAAAGGAGGGAGGGTTTGGGAGATAGACCTGGGGGTGGGTAGAATGACCAAGTGGAGTATTGAGTGACCCAGGGGGCTTCCTGTCCTCAGAACAAGGACCTGAAGACCCGACTGACCAACTTAGAAGGCTTCCAGAAGCCCAGTGCCAGTTTCTCTCAGCTTGAGTCCCAAAATCAGATGTTGCAGGAGCGGCTCCAAGCTGAAGAGAGGTAACACGAGCCTGTCCTTCCTTGCTCCTTCCTTCCTCCCTCTGTCTGGGGCTCCCCCATCTTCCACCTCAGGCCTGGCCAACTTGGCCTGATCTTCAGGGAGCCCCTTTTCTCCTGATACAGAGCAGAAGGAGTTTAAGAAATTCTGAGATGTCAGTGTCCTCTATTCCCTCAGTTCTTTGGATCTTCCCTAAGCCCTCCTTGTTTTGTTGATGGGGCTCATGATGGAGAGAAGTCCCTGGAGGCAGAAAAGAACCAAGCAAGGTTCTCTTAGAAATGGTGATAGCTGTAGATACCCCTCTACCTTCCTCTCCCAGGGAGAAGACTGTTCTGCAGTCCACCAACCGGAAACTGGAGAGGAGAGTTAAAGAGTTGTCTATCCAAATTGATGATGAGCGGCAGCATGTCAATGACCAGAAAGACCAGGTAAGGACATGGACCCTGAGGCCAAACCATCGTGGGCAAATATGTTATGTGTTTGCTTGCAGGATAAAGGAGGCCTCCATCTCCTGTAAGGTTTTCGAACCTAAACTTTCCTTGTGTAAGGACAGAGAGATTACATTGAAAGGAGAGAGTAGAACAGTCATAGTTAGCATATGTATTGAATGCTGGTTTCTCTTGCTAAGTGTTATGCATGCTTTAATTCATTTAATCCCAGGGCAACTTCTGAGGCTAGAGAATTTGCCTATGGTTGCACTTTTTCAGAGGCAATTATCCCTTGTTAAGATTGTTACAGGGGGGCTAGGATTGTGGCTCAGTGTAGAGCACTTGCCTCCTATATATGAGGCACTGGGTTCGATCCTCAGCACCACATAAAAATAAATAAGTAAATAAATAAAGGTATTGTGTCCATCTACAACTAAAAACATTAAAAGAAAAGATTGTTCTAGGGGCTGGAGTTGTGGCTCAGTGGTAGAGCACTTGCTTAGCATGTGGGAGGCTCTGGGTTCGATTCTTAGCACTACATATAAATAAATGAATAAAATAAAGGTCCATCAGTATCTAAAAAAAAAAAAAAAAGATTGTTACAGAGGAGATTCTAGGCCATGGTAGCAGGTGCGTTTCTAATGTGGGACTTGGTATCCTGTCCAGTTAAGCCTGAGGGTGAAGGCTCTGAAGAGGCAGGTGGATGAAGCAGAAGAAGAGATTGAGCGACTGGATGGCCTGAGGAAGAAAGCACAGCGTGAGCTGGAGGAACAGCACGAGGTCAATGAACAGCTCCAGGCCCGGATCAAATCCCTGGAGAAAGACGCCTGGTATGAGCTGCCCTTCTGCTCCCAGCTCCACGGGGGCAGCACAGAATCTCTAAAATGGGGGATTCAGCCTCGTCCCCTTCCTTACCAGTATTCTTTCTGACTCAGGCGCAAAACTTCCCGTTCAGTGGCTGAGTCGACCCTCAAACACGAGGGACTGAGCTCAGATGAGGAATTTGACGGTGTCTACGACCCCTCATCCATTGCATCACTGCTTACGGAGAGCAACCTGCAAACCAGCTCCTGTTAACTTGTGGTCTTCCAGGGTCCAGAAGCAGGCTCAAGGCCTACCCCAGCCAGCCCCGCTCTGCCCTGCTCTGCCCTGCCAGCCTTGGATTCATCTTTCCTGTGGGTGACCCACTTATTCAAACCTAAGACAGGGATGGGTCCAAGGGATGGTGATAAAAAAAGGCATCAGAATGAGCTGATGGATGAACTTGGCCTTTCCATTGGAGAAGTGGATATTTTAGGCCTGTAAAGTCCTTCTCTTAGATGCTGACTCCTCCTTCCTCTCTCTGTAGTGGAAGGATAGTCAGCATACAGACTGAGAGAGACTGAGAAGGGAAGGAAAGGGTAGAAATTGCCATGTATGAAGCTTTGTTTCTTTAGCCACTAACCCTATGGCTCAGGGAAATACCCTATGCTATTCTGCAACCTAGTTTTCTCCCACTCTGGAGCAGGGTGAGGGGAACATTATGGGTAATGAGCATGCAGGCGTGACTCTACCCACTTCTCAAATGCTTCTCTTTGCACAGTCGTGGGGCCCATGTGGTTGTCCCATCCATTTCCAATTCCTATATTTTTTTGTCTTCAAGCCAATGGGTCCAGGGGACCCTTCAGCCTCTCCCCTTCCATCTTCACCCTTCTTACCTTGTTTCTTTCCTCTCAGTGCCTTAGCCATGGTGAGGAGATAAGTATGCTCTTCTTGCCTTTTATACCTGCACACTCAGACCTCTCCAAAAACCATCCTTTCCCCAGCTGGGACCCTCATCCTGCCCTGCTTCCTCAGTGACTAGTCAAAAGCTACTGGCTGCTTTACTGGTGAGCCCTGGGTAAGGGACTTTGATAGGGCCATAATAAGGTGGTGGGGGCCTGGTTCTGCTCAGGTTTTCCATCCTCCTTTGTCTCCCTCCTCTGTGACTACGGTGGTTAGAAGGTGATTGAACCTGGGAACCCTAACAACTGTGTGTACAAGTTCAAAAGCAAAGGTCTCAGTTCCTGTGGCCTTCCTTGTGGTTTCTCTGACTAGGTATGTCCAACCTCAGTGGGGAACCAAGGGATCCTTATTTATTCAAGAACTGGGTCCTTATTTAGGGGTTCCCCTGGATTTAGAAGCTGACTCTTGGTACAGATCAGAAGATGTGATGGGTTATGTATCCTCCTTTGGATTTTGGGGAGAGCCAGTCCCTGGTGGGGAGGCGGTAAGGGGGATGATTCACCTCTTATTTCCAAAGCAGGCTCTGTAGGGAGCCTCGTGAGCCTGTGGAAGAAGGCTGTTCTCACCAATGACTTGTGATTTCATGATTAAAAAAAATTCCTACGTTCTTCTGCAAATCAGACATTTTCTCCTAATCCAATCCAGCCTTGTTTTTATTTTTAAATTAAATATTAAGATTATATAGCTATATTGAAATCCTTGTCTTCTTTTTTTTTGTGGCTTACTTAGAGGTCTAAGTTTTACAAAGAAGTTGTTTTAACTCTACAGCTTAGTGGCCATGTGTCTTTTACCAATGGTCATATGTACCTAGAAAACCTGGCAGTGTTTATAGCAGCATTCATATTCTCTCCTGTACAACCTTCTCAGAATAGCAAGGCCAGAAAATATTTTCTTTGAGGTTTTATTCCATTGGTTCCCAGGGGTATCCCTACCATTCACCTCCCAGGCAAAAAGATCCTCATTCATTACTAACTGGCATGGGAACTTACCTGGGAGGTGGAGAAGTTTCTGCCATCCCTGCCTTTGTGTTGGTTTGAAGAAGGAGCTGGCCATTCACCAGAGCCTATTGCCAGATGGGGTACTTCTCACTTAAGAGTGGGTCAGATCTCCTGAATGATTCTGCCTACTGCCCATGTGGACCCGAGGCAAGTAGACCAGCCATCTGCTGAGAATAGCTGGGCTGGGAAGAAACTCCAGGGTCCTGCTGGGCCAACCCCCTGTCTTCTAAAAGCCTTCAAGATCCCAGCCTAGGCCTAGGTAGCAAATGCTATTGAAGAAGGTGAGGCTCATTCTTTTTCTAGAATACAAATTCCTTTTAAGGCAATGTGTCCCGCCTCTCCCCACCATATAAGGGTAGCTTTGGTTTAATAGCTTCTGCAAAACCAGCCCCACCCAGAGCCTGGCTGGCTTTGACTTTGGCCTGGGCATCTTGCCAGGGAAGGGCACCTGCCAGACTGGCTTAGGCTAGTCTGAGTGAGCTGGCCTTTGGTGCCTGCCCCGCCTTTTTTTTTTTTTTTTTTAAGACGGAGAGATACTGGGTATTGAACCCAGGGGCGCTTTACCACTGAGCTACATCCTCAGTTCTTTTTATTTTGAGTCAGGGTCTTCCTAAATTGCAGAGGCTGGCTTAAAAACTTTCCATCCTCCATCCGGCCTTAGCGTCCCAAGTCGCTGGGATTCCAGGCGTGCGCCACATTGCTGGGCGGTGCCTACCCTTCCACCTCTGGAAAGATTTACTCAGCTCTCCCAAGCCTACAGGCTGGAATATCCAGGGAGAGGAGAAGGCGACTGTGTGCAGGTTCCACGTCCTCATTCCCTATAGAGGGGCACCTAGGGTGGTTCCCTCTGGCCGACCCTGATCTGGGGAGTTGAAAGGAGACTGAAGAAGAACGTGGAGGTAAAACCACACATCCTGGACAGAACTGGGCAGTTGAGCAGCCTCAGGTCACTTCCAAGCCCCGCCTTTATGTAAATCTGAGGAGCGCCGGAGGGCGTGTCCTGGGGCCGCCCACCTCGCTCTCTCGCTCGCCCATTGGCGAGCAGTGTTCCGGGGCGTGGCCTACCTTCAGCCCGCCCCTGACGCGTCTATACAAGGGGGTGATTCCGTGCGCGCCCGCTGAGAAAACGCCGGACGGCACCGAGGAGGGGTGGTCCCGTGTGGCTGTCCCTGCGGGAAAACGATGAACGGGACGCGAAACTGGTGTACCCTGGTGGACATGGACCCGGAGGGCCAGACTGCGGTAAGGAAAAGCGCCCAGACCGCTCTCCCCACTGAGTATCCTCGGTTTCTAGCTCCGCCCCTCCCGCGCCCGCTCCGGGTTCGCTGACATCACCTGGTGCTGGACTCGGGCGGTCAGCCCTTCGCGGAGCTTTTCTCTCTTTTCTTCTGACCTGCCTTGGGGCGGTGGCGCGGGAGGAAGACGTCGGAGTCTCGGGGCCCCGAGGTGCCCCTTTCCTTTGGGAGAACCCTGCGGCTTCTGCCCGGGACTGGGCGCGCGTGAGCCCTCGCTTGGGCCGCGGGTCCCAGTGCACATTACTCAGGCGTCCGGTGGGCAGCTAGATTGGATTGTGGGAGACAGAACTCAAGGGACCGGATTCTTGTCCCGCCTTGGACACTGTGTCCCGCCAAGGCGGAGTAGGCTTTTCTGTGGGTCCTGGTGACCTCAGAGGTCTTTCAGAGAATTTTATGGTGCTCTGGATGGATGATCAATAATAGGATACAAGAAACAGGGGTGGAGGGTGAAATCCTGGAGTTTGGAATGGAATTACTCCGAGATTGGCTAGGGATTTTGCCTTTCCCTAAGAAGGATGGAGCATTCTACCTGGTGCTCACCTTTTTTCTTGAATTTCTCCTTTTTGCCCCTTGCAGTTCTCCTGCTCCCCTCCCCCAGTCGGTCAAATGATAGCTTCCTGGGACGGTTTGTTGGTTTTGCTTCCGTCTCCAGCCGCCAAGCCCAGGGCAAGTGGATGAAGGGATGCAGAACCTGGGCTGAGAAAGGAAGGGAAGCGAACCTCCAGAGGGTTTTTGGACTCGGTAAAGGCTGGAGAGATGGAGGTCGTTTTTCTAGTGCAAGCCAGTGTGCCCTGCTTCTCTCATTTCCTGGCTCTCAGTCCTTGCACATTTGTGCCATGACCCCCTCCAGCTGACCATATGGTTTTTCCCCTTCACAGGCAAAGGAGGATAATTTGTGGCTGAATATTTCTAGGCTCTGCTGGGGAACCTAAACTAGCATAAGCGTGTAATATTTCATCAATTTCTAAGCTGTTGTGGTGAGAGTGAAATGGAGGTCAAGGTGATGGCTAGTTTGATCCCCCTCCTGCCATCTGATTTCCTTACCTCTGCCCGTCTCAGCATGCCCTGGAGGTAGAGCTAACCCAGCTTCCCAACTGCCGCTGGATTGTGGCTCTTCTTTGTAGAGTATTAGTATAATAGATGCTTATTTGAATTTTAGGGTACAGGTGATCATTTAACTCTATTTGCAGTTCCCTTGCTATTTCTGTTTAGGCTTATGAATGTTTCTGCTGCTTTACAAATCTTGCTGCTGCCCAACTTCTGTCCCCTACATCCTAGTCTTCTCCAGCTGTAGGATGCTGAAGAGATAGGAAAAAAAAAAAATCCATCCCCCCGTTGTGTCTAGCCCAAAGTCCTACTCCATCATCTTACTGTTTTGGAATGGTTGAGGCAGGGAAAAGGGTGTGAGATGAAGGATAGGGGTGTTTCCTCTTCTTTTTGTTGCTGTAGAAAAGAGATCCAGAAAGAGGTCTAAAACTGTGACATTGGCAGCACTGAGAATGAATTGTCACCCTCTGCTTTCCCTTGATATTTTTTACTGCTTGTTTGGTGTGGCAGAAAGAACAGGTAGGAAAATAGTGAGCAAGAAATTCAGACAAAAAAAAAAAAAAAAGAAATTCAGACATAGATAACCAGAGATCTCTAAGAACAAGAGGAAGAGAAATTTCCTTTTATTCCTTTTTTTCTAGGTTGAACTTGAGATTTATTTTACACCAAAGCTGGGAATGAAATAACCATTGGGTTTGATCTTGAAGACATTCCTGGGCTCTTAAGGAGGGGGAGGAGATGGTAAACAATCAGTCAGGAGATAGGCATTGTCCTGAATTCTTCTTCTCTGAGCCAGCCTGCAGATAGAATTTGTGGCTTTGGACAGTCCCTAGAAAACTGTCATACAATCATACCATTGAATGAGTGCTCAGTATATGTGAAAAGTGAATGAGTGAATAAATAAATGAACAGATGTTTTTTCTGGAGTTGGCATTGTAGGCAGTTGATTGGAGTGTTCTAGTAGAAATCAGGATCTTGGATCTTGGTGTTTGCTCATGAGCCAGGCCATGTGCCTTAGTACCCCATATATGGAGATGGGAATATAGCTAATACACTTTCTGGATTGTTTCATTACAGAAAGGTGTGTGCCACTGTGCCTGGCCCTTTTTATTTTTTATTTTGAGACAGGATCTTGCTAAATTGCTGAGGCTGGCCTGGAACTTGCTATCCTCCTGCCTCAGCCCCCAAGGTTGCTGAGGTTACAGGTATGTGCCAGTCCACCAGGCTGGATTATTTTTATTGTTGGATGCAGATGCAGCATGTTCAAGAAGCCAGGGTTTTTCAAAACCGTAGACCTTAATCACTTAGTGGGTCTGAAGTCACCATAGTGGGGTAAAACCAGAATCAAAAAAGAAGTACGGAGCTGAGGATGTGGCTCAAGCAGTAGCGCGCTTGCCTGGCATGCGTGGGGCCCGGGTTCAATCCTCAGCACCACATACAAAACAAAGATGTGTCCACCGAAAACTAAAAAATAAATATTAAAAAATTCTCTCTCTCTCTCTCTCTCTCTGTCTCTCTCTTTAAAAAGAAAAGTACGTTGTTAACACTCTGAGTTTTAGTAAGGATAGATTTTTTTTGGCAAAACTTTGTTTCAGTTATATCTAGATATGTACTTTTAATATATGCATGTTTATTTACTGAACCTTGATGTAAAATTTGTTTTTTAGGTCAAAAAAGTTTGCAAGGGGCTGGGGTTGTGGCTCAGTGCTACTAGAGTGCTCACCTAGCCTGCATGAGGCACTGGGTTCAATCCTCGGCACCACATAAAAACGAAATAAAGATATGTGTTCACCAACAACTAAAAAATAAATAATAAAAAAAAAAGTTTGTAAGCCACTTTGGTAGGTTATATCAACATATAAAAGTACAAAATAAGGCTTAAACTCATTTTTTTGGTGGGGGCGGTGGGTACCAATGATTGAATTTAGGTGCACTCAACCATTAGCCATATCCCCAACACTATTTTTTATTTTATTTAGAGACAGGGTCTCACTGAGTTGTTCACTGCCTCACTGTTGCTGAGGCTGGCTTTGAACTTGCGATTCTCCTGCCTCATCCTCTTGAGCCACTGAGCCCAGCTCAAACTCATTTTTATTAGACATTTCCTTTAACTTTCTTTGGTAAAACAACAGAGAGTAACTCTAGCTAACTTAAACAGAAGAGGAATTTATTAGAAGGCAACGGGGCAGTGCACAGAATTTAAGGGAAAACTTAAGTCCAAATTGAGGAAGTGAGTTCTGGGGCCTCAGAAGGTGGAAGGAACTAAGGGAGATTTTCTACTTTTGGGTGAATTGGTTCCAACTGTTTTAGGTATTATTTATTTATTTATTTAGTTAGTTAGTTTTTTGCCATTCTGCCCAAGATTCCATGGAGAGGGTGCCAGGGAGAGGGTTCCTTGATTGACAGGCCCACAAGATTACTCAGTGAAGTTGACTTTAGCATGATGAACTATGACCCCCCCCCCTTTTTTTAATGGAAAGAGTATTTGTGCATGGTTTTTAAAAAATCTAAATAATACTAAATGGCTTTTAAAATAATATAATGGACCTCAACTTTAAGCTTTGCACCGTGGAAATAGCCACTTTCAACTGTTTCAGTTATCTTGTCTCCTGTTTACCTCCATGTTAAATAACATGCTCATAGGTTTATAGTGATATTTCTTGATTTATCAATCGTAGGCATCTGTTGACTTCCTGTTGTAGGAATTATGGGAGGACTTATACTTCCACCTCTTACATTCTCCTTTCCCATGATCCCGCAGTTTCTAGCTGAATTATGATTTCTGTTAAAAGCATTATAGTTAAAGGCATGGCTCTGGGAATTTAAGGTGGGCTTTAGTCAGGGCTCTGATGTTTTCTTTGACCAGAATTACTTTGGTAAATTAATTTCTTCATTCTCAGTTTCCTCGTGGGTAACATAGGGATAATAATTAACACCTTCCCATGAGGTTGTTGTAAGGATTAAATAAGATAATACATACAAAACATTAAGCACACTTCCTGCCACATGCTTGCTAAGTGCTCAGGTGTTAGTTGATATTTTCTATTCATTTCTCCACTATTTTAACCTCCTTGGAGCACCCTGGCCAAAGGATGGGGGAAAAGTCGGGGGCCTCTTGGGCTTGGTTGAGGTGTGCGCCTCATTCTGTTGACATTCGTTTTTTCTTATCCGTTCCTTTCCCTTTCCTTGATTATTTAGATCCCTCTGCCTATGGAGGACCCCAAGGGTGAGAGAGGGCCTTGGACAGACCCAGAACAAAGATGTTGGTGACCTTTGCTAAGTCCTTACTCGGCCAGGACTGGTCCTAAATGGGGGTGTGTTTAGGGTTTATTGTTGACATCCCTCTTGGCCCTTTCCTTCTCCTTTTTCTGGCCTCAGAGCCAAGTCCCCTGATTAGCGATTCCCTTTAAGTAACCTGTCGGTGTCACCCTTCCTCAGAGCAGTTGCATTTTTTTCATCCTGCCTAGTGTTGTGTTGGGTTGTGTTTGATTTATGTTGGCCAGAGAGGTTCTTTCAACACCATGGTAGATCTGGATTCGTCATCGGTAATGTGAACTCTTGTCTTTGCCATGGAGTAGGTGATATTCCTGTAGGACCTCAGCTAAAATTGTTCAATTACAAATCTTTCCTGAGCCCCACTTTTTCAAAACCTAGAACTCTGGTTTATTGAAGGCTTACCATAAGCTTCATATATTTTTTAAAAAAATTTGTAGTTGTAGATGGACAGAATGCCTTTATTTTATTTGTTAATTTTTATGTGGTGCTGAGGATCAAGCCCAGGGCCTCTCGCATGCTAGGCAAGCACTTTGCCACTGAGCAAAGCCCCAGCCATATATATATATATATATATATATATATATATATATATATATATATATAACAGCTTTATTGAAATATTATTCTTTTATTATTTGGTACTAGGGATTGAACCCAGGAGCACTTAACCACCGAGCTACAACCCCAGCTGTTTTTTATTTTTTTATTTTGAGACAGGGTCTTACTAAGTTGCTTAAGGCCTCACTAAGTTGCTGAGGCTGGCTTTGAACTTGCAATCCTCCTTCCTCAGCCTCCCGAGCCACTGGGATTGTAGGTGTGCCCCATGGTGCCTGGCTAGGGTTCTTATATTCATAGAATTGTGCAGTAATCAATAAATCAATTTCTAAAAAGTAAGTCAATTTGAGAACTTTTTTTTTTTCATTTCATAATGAAATCCTGACCCAAAAGCAGTCATTCCCTATTTCCCCCTAGTCCTAGGCAACTACCAGTCTGCTTTCTTTTCTGTATGAATTTAGTGTTCTAGACATTTCATGCAAATATAACCACGCAGTATGTGATCCTTTGTGGTTCATGTCAGTGAACATGCTGTTTTTAAGGTTCATCCACATTGTAACTACATTTTGGTTGTTTCTACTTTAAAAGAGGGCTGATCCTTGGTGCTTACTCTAAAGGAATGAATGAATTCTCAAGTGCTGAGATTCCGGCTCTGTGATACCTGGATGGGGAAAAACTGGGTAGAGGAATCTTTCAAGTTTGGTGGCTGTTTCTTCCAGTCGTGAGACTTGCCAGACTCAGCCCATAAATTTCTCCTCACACCATCCAGCTCCTGCATTTTCTTACTTTCAGGAGCACTGTGGCTGATCCCTTCCAGCCTGCCAGGAATTTGGAGAATGCTGGCTTTTGCCTGTGGAGGGAACTGTTGGGAGACCGTCCTGGTTACCAAATCAACTGGCATTTGGTGACAACATTGCTTATACTCTGGGGTGGAGGGAGGTGTGCTCCTGGATGGTTTCGGTTCCAGACGCGTGTGCTCAGAGCAGGTGGGACTGGCTTCCTCACCTGCAGGTAATTATGGTGCATGCCTCTTTGGGTCACAGCACAGAGCCTTGTGTAATGCCTTTGTTTCCCAGAGGTGGGCAGGTTCAGTTGGTGGAATAGGTGTGTGCTTAGAAGGCTGATAACCCAAATTTAAGCCTGGTTAGCAGAGGCAGGAAAAGAAGAGGAGATGGGATGGGTACATGAAGGAAGGAAAAGGAAATGGTTTTCTAGGGTCTGTGGCACAGAGACTAAAATCACAAAGTAAAGTGGACAGAGAATACAGAGGCAAAGTCACTTTTGCTAGCCCTTTGAGGGAAAAAGCCCCTGGGGTTTTACCTCTTCCTTCCAGGCTGGCTAGGCACGAGGCAGGTATCCTGGAGAGCAAGTGGCTCAGCAACAGAGCGTCTCCTGCAGAGCTGGGGATCAGGAGCCTGCTTCCCTCTGTGTGTCAGCTCACACCAGGCCCCAGTGCCATTTAGGGCACCATCCCAGATCTCTCTTCTCATTTCATCTCCCAGTCTCCCTGGTCAACCCACGGCCCAGAGCTTGTTCAGCCCATGCCTCTGGGTAGGTAGCCAGATGAAAAGCAAACACTGTTTTTTTTTTTTTTTTTTTTTTTAAGAGAGTGAGAGAGGAGAGAGAGAATTTTTTTTGTTGGTAAATCTGTCAGGAGGAAGAAAGGGAGTGAGTCTTCGCATTGTGCTTAACAAAGGGCCACTTCTGGGAGAGAGCACTGAGAAGGCGAGACCGTACACTCAGCCTGCAAGCTGCCTGGTTGGAGTCTGCTCCAGAGCAGGGTGGGCACCCCACCATCCCGCCTGGCCCTTATTCCCCCCACCCCCCGCGGCTTATGGGGCTTTCCGCATCCTTTCATCTTGTTACAAGAGGATGACAATTCCCCTTTCTCAGAGTGGGCAAGTTGAGTGGCTGCTACTGCAGCAGCTGTATGTTGGGGCGGGAGAGGCTGCAGAATTGAGGGACAGAGTAGTGGAGGAGTGGGGTACAGGGTGAAGATGGATTCAGAATGTTGGTTTCCACTCAGAGAGAGTCACTACTTCCTTTATTTCTCCTTAGAAAAAACTTTACCCTGGGTCCTTCTTGCACTGCCCCACCACCCAGTCCGAGGGGCCACACAGAACCCTGGAGAGGGGCCTGGGGAAGCAGGTTCTCCCAATAGTGATCTTTTCCCACTGTCCTGAGCCTGCGGGATGAGAGCCCCTGGGGCGCCTGGTGATCTCTGGAGCCTCCCTACTTATCTCCTCTCTTCTCTTTTTCTCCCTGAGTCTTGATCTCTGAACCCTCAGCCGTGTGTTTACCCCTCCTGCTTTGAGGAGTGAGTCACCCTTGGAGATCTGTTTGAACAGAGCGCAGAGGCTGCCTGTAATTTGGAGGTTGCTGGGCTTCTCCCCAAGAGTGTTTACGAGGTCAGAGGCTGCTTACCTTGTCATCAGTGCTGCTTTATCCCTAGAGAAGAAGCCACCACTTCCATCTTGCCTCTCACAGAGTCTCCAGGGGGCCCACCCTGCCAGACAGTTTGGGGGATTTCTCAAGCTCCCTGGAGCCTGTTCACGGGTATGAGGTCGCTCAGCTCCAGAACACAACTGACCCACCAAGCCCAGGAAGCCCCAGGGGGCTGGGCACGTGGCTCAAGCGGCAGCGCACTCCCCTGGCATGCGCAGGGCGCTGGGTTGGATCCTCAGCACCACATAAAATAAAATGATGATGTTGTGTCCACCGAAAACTGAAAAATAAATATTAAAAAATTCTCAAAAAAAAAAGAGAAGAGCCCCAGGTTTCCCTCCTTGGCTCTGGGTTGGGGGCAGGGGCGGGGGGGTGGTGGCTGTGGCCTTGTAGACTAGACATTCTCTGGTTCTGGAGGGAGAGGTGCCAGAGAGAGCCCTAGACTTTTCACTAACTCCATTTAGACAATTTGCTTCACCACCACCCTCCCCAACCGGCAGGCTCTCCAGAACTACCTGAAAAGTACTGCTGTCTCACCTCTGTGCAGTGGTTTATGGTTTGAAAAGCACTTTCACATTGTTTCTGCACATCCACCTCCCCTGCCTAAAATGTCAGCAGGACAGGCACCTCCACTTTACGCAGAGAAACCAAAGCCCAGAGAGATGAAGGGTTTTGCTCAAGGATTAATGGATGTCAGTTGGGACTGCACATCCTACCCTTAACTCCAAGTTTAGTACTTTTTCTTTCCTTTATTTTGTTTTATTATAGGAGTATTGCACAATTTTTATTGTTTGTTTCTAAAGTCTAAAATACAATTGAAGGATGTAGAACAAAAGGTCTTTCACTCACCCACCTGCCTCTCTTTAGTGTATATGAATTCTATGCTTTTCCTATGTGGGTTCCCCCACCCCAAAGAAAGGCCATGTGACATGGTGGTTAGGAGCCCAGACCGAAACAGTAGGTTCTGGATTTGAACAAAGTTGTGTGACTTTGGACAAGATACTTCTGTGCCTGAGTTTTTTAATCTATGTTGATAATAATACCTACTATATAATATTTTTTGTGAGGATTAAATGAGTTGATAACTATGAAGCCCTTTGAACAGGGCCCAGATACATAGTAATTGCTATGTTTAGGAGTTGGCAATTACTGATACTATGTACATGTATATATGTACTTAAATAAATGAGAAATCATATTTTATTTTTCCATTACTTGGAATTGAACCCAAGGGTGCTTTACCACTGAGCTACATCCCCAGTCATTTTTTTATTTTGAGAAAGGGTCTTGCTAAATTTCTGAGGCTGGCCCCAAACTTGCGATCATCCTGCCTTAGCCTCCTGAATTGCTGGGATTACAGGTGTGTGCCACATCACCTGGCAACCTTCTTCCAACACAGAAGTGATCACTGTCTTGAATTTTGTGTTTATTTCTTTGCTTTTTGTTATAATTTTATGACATGCTCAAATGATACCTTGTCTAATTTGGCATGTTTTGAATTCTATATACGTATTGTTTATATTCTATAGGTTGCTTTTTTTTTTTTTAAAGAGAGAGGTGAGAGAGAGAGAGAGAGAGACAGAGAGAATTTTTAATATTTATTTTTTAGTTTTCGGCTGACAAAACATCTTTGTTTGTATGTGGTGCTGAGGATCGAACCCGGGCCACATGCATGCCAGGCGAGTGCGCTACCGCTTGAGCCACATCCCCAGCCCTATAGGTTGCTTTTTTACTTAACATTAAGATTCATTCTTGTTGATGCATGTTGCTACAGTTCATTTATTTTCACAGCTGAATAGTAATTTATTATACTAAAACACCAGAGTTAATTTATTCCTTGTCAGTGGGCCACCTGGGTTGTTTATGGTATTTTTATTTAAATTTTTAAATTTTGGGGGGGTACTGGGAGTTGAACCCTAGGATGCCTTACCACTAAGTCACATCCCCAGCTCTTTTTATTTTTGTTTTGCCACAGGGTCTTGCTAAATTGCTTAGAGCTTTGCTAAATTGCTGAGGCTGGCCTTGAACTTGTGATCCTCCACCTTATCTTCCCAAGATGCTGGGATTATAGATGTATGCCGCCATGCCCAGCTTTTTATTTTTATGTATTTAGTGATATTTTTCTATTGCTGGCAATTCTGTAACCATGCTTGCATATGTATTATTGTTGCATTTACAGGTTTAGTAAAATTCCCCCTTGTTATCTTTTTTTTTTTTTTTTTTTTTTTGGTGCTGGGAATCAAACCCAAGGATTTAAGCATTAACATTTTAATTTGCATTTCCCTGATTACTAGTTAGGTAGAACATCTTTCATATATCCAATTACCATTTAAATTTCTTCTTGGAATTGCCTTTTTTGGCCTTTGCTTATTTTTTCTTGACCCACCCTCCCACCTCTGGGTCTGCTTGTTCCAGTATTGCATACTGCTTCTCTAAACTGAAAAGTCTAAATTTCTTTAAAAAAAAAAAGGTTGGGAGAGGATCCAGATAATCCCTGACTTGCATGGCCTGGAATTCATGTACCTACTGCATCTCTCCCCCCCCCCCCCACAGTATTGGGGCTTGAACCCAGGGCCTCACCCTTGCTAGGCAAGCACTCTATTACTGAGCTATATCCCCAGCTCAGCATATGTCTTCTGAGTAACTACTCTGGGCCAGTCACTGTGCTATATGAGCTATCCATGTCTTCGAGGAGTTTGTGATTTGGGGGAGCAGATGAATGTATAAGTAGTTATAAAAGAATGGGGTCAGTGTTGTGGCATAGGATATGTAGGGTGCAGTAGGTGCAGCTAGCAGGCTCTGCACCTGTGAGTCTTGAAAGCTGAGTGGGAATTCTCTAAGGCATCAAGGGGAGGAAAGGGCATGTCACTAAATGCTATTCTTTTTTCTGGAGAGGAGAGAAAGGTGATCTAAGTACCATTTTGTATCATTTTGTTCTGTCAAAATGCATTCCCTGGGAATGTAGTACAGTGACTGAGTGCTTGCCTAGTGTGCCTGGAGCCTCTGGGCTCAGTCCCAGTACCAACAAAAACAACACACACACAGGCCCCCCCCCCCTCCACGGAATACACTAATGGGGCTATTTCTAGGTGATAGGAAATTGATTTTTTTAAAAGTATGGTTCCACGTTCACATGCAATCCCTGCACTCTTGGCTCAGTTTGCCCCAGTGGTAACATGTTGCGGAATGTTGCTGTGGATACAGTACATTTCCATTTACCACAAGATCACCCTGATCCCTTTTAGAATCACATCCACTTTCTTCTTGCCCTCATCCTCTCTTTAACTCCTGAAAACCATTAATCTGTTCTCCATTTTTACAAATTCATCATTTAAAGAAAGTTATATAAATGAAATCATTAGTATGGGACATTTTGTGATTGTTTTTTCACCCATCATAATTCTCTGGAAATCATTGCATTTACCAATGTTTTGTTTCTTTTTATTGCTGGGTCATATTCCGTGACAGTAGGTATATAATAGTTGGTTTAATTGCTCTCCCATTGAAGGCATCTAAATTGTTTTCATCTTTTTTTTTTCTTCCTTTCCTTTTGTTCTTCCCCCAGTTACTGGGGATTGAACCCAGGCATGCACTCTCTACCTTTGAGCTACATCTCCAGCCCTTTTTTTTTTTTTTTTTTTTTGAGACAGTCTTGCTAAATTGCCCGGACAGACTTTAAACTTGCCATCCTCCCCTTCAGCCTTTGAGCATTATTACAGGCATCGCATACAACCACACGGACTCATTCTACAGTCTTTGCTTCATTTTCAGCTCTTCTGTTCAGTGCATATCCGTTTTGGACTGCTATGCTGTCTTCGTGAAATGACCCTTTTATCATATCTAGTGTCTGCCTCTGTCATTTGTAATTTTCGTTATTCTCAGCTATCAAAGTAAAGCCACTTTGGTCAGTGTTTACATGACATCATATCTTTTCATATCCTTTTACTCTCACCCTGCCTTTATCCTTATATTTGAAGTGTGTTTCCTGTAGATGGCATTTATTGGGTCATTTACTTTATTTCATTTCTTTTAAATGGACAGATAAAATTGTATGCATTTACCATTTATAATGTACTGTTTGGAGTATGTATACATTGTGCAGCGACTGAATCTAGCTAATTAGCATGAGCATCACTTCACAGAGTTATCTTTTTTTGTGTTATGAAAGGGTCATTTTTACTTGGTGTATTTAGACCACTTACATTTACTGTAATTATTGATATGGTAAGTTTGCCATTTTCTTTTTGTATTTTGTTCTCTCTTTATTCCATCTCTCTTTTCTTTTGCCTGCCTCCCTATTACTTGAACACTTCTTAGGATTCCATTTTGATTTGGTGATTGCTCTAGTATTGCTTTATATATGTAACTTATCACAATTTGCTGGTGGTGTCATTTTACCAGTTTGAGTGGTGGGGGGCGGGGCTAGACTCGGTGCTACATGCCAGAAATCCCAGTAGCTCAGGAAGGAGGGTGTCAAGTTCAAAGCCAGCCTCAGCAATAGCGAGGCCCTAAGCAACTCAGTGAGACGCTGTCTCTAAATAAAATACAAATAGGGCTGGGGATGTGGCTCTGTGGTTGAGTGCCCCTGAGTTCAATTCCTGGTACCCCCCCCCCCCAAAAAAAATCATTTTTTTTCCTTTATATCTCTTTACCCTCTCATTTATATTAATTTAAGTATTTCCTCTGTATAACCATATTACATGGTGTTATAATTTTAGCTTCAATCATCAGACATAACTTAGAAACCTGAGAAGGGGAAACCCCTGTTGTATTTAACCATATTTTTTCTATCCTTGTTTCTTTCCAGTATTCCAAGGTTTCTTTTTTTATTATTCCCTCTGCTTAGAGAACCTTTTAAGCCATTCTTTTAGTGTAGGTCTGCTGATGAGAAAGTCTCTTAAATTTCCCTTCATCTGAGGATGTCTTGATTACCTCCCCTTCCTGAAAATACCTTCCCTGGGGATAGGATTCTGAATTAACAGTTCTTTTCTTTCAACACTTGAAAAATAGATTCCACTTCCTTCTAATCTCTGTCATTGTAATAAGAAATCTACTATTATTATAATTGTTTTGCCCTGTAGATGATGTGTTATTTTTTTTCTGGCTGCTTTTAAGATTTTCAGAAATTCGTTTTTAGTTATCAGAAGCCTAATTATGATGTATCATGACATTTTTTTTAGATTTGTTCTATTTGGGGTTTGCTTGGCCTCTTAGATTTGTAGGTTTATATCTTTTGCCAGGTTCCGGAAGGGAAAATTTCTGTCACAGTTTCTTTCTTTCTTTTTTTTTTTTTTTAGTTGTAGTTGGACACAATACCTTTATTTTCATTTATTTTCACGTGGTGCTGAGGATTGAACCCAGGGCCTTGCACATGCTAGGTGAGTGCTCCGCCACTGAGTCCCAGCCCAGCCCTCTGTCCCTGTTTCTTTGGGTACTTTTTTTTAGAGAGAGAGAGAGAATTATTTTTTTTATATTTATTTTTTAGTTCTCGGCAGACACAACATCCTCATCTGTATGTGGTGCTGAGGATTGAACCCGGGCCGCACGCATGCCAGGCGGGCGCGCTACCGCTTGAGCCACATCCCCAACCCCTCTTTGGGTACTTTTTCAACTTATCCCTGTCTCTGTTGTCTGGTCTCTGATGACATGAATGGGTGTCTCAGGGACTCTAGCCAGCCTCCTGCCTGTGCTCTTCCAATTGGAATGCCTGGGTTCATGAAAGAAACCAGGCTTGATGACTTTCATTAACTAATAGCTCCTTTGTTCTGGCTGAAAGATGCCCTGCCCTGGCTTTTCTCAGCTGCCTCCAGGTACGAGGAGATACAGTGTTGTCCTGAGGAGGAAGAACTGGCAGCCTCTTTGCCTGTTTTGAAATTGTTTCCTCTTCTTTCTTTTCTATTGTTTTCTGGAATGTCACAGAGCAGTCACTGTAAACTCAGAAAATGCTTTACTTCCCCAAGGGCTGTGGCAGGCGACAGCTCTCAGGATGTAGTAGCAGAAGGAACACAGGATGCCTGGAAGGCCTTGGAGTGCTTAGGGAGCCACCCAGGAATCATTCAAATGAAAGCAGACAAGGTAATAGGACGCCCAGAATGCAGGGTAGCCTCGGGAAGATGTGGCCTTGAGGTGAACTCTGTGGGGCTTGAACCTACCCCAGGTGAGAACGGGAAAGGACACTGAAGATGGAAAGCATGGGGCGGCTTGGCCAGTTGGAGGGACCACAGCAGGAGTGTAACCAGACTGGAGAGCCCTGTGGACCTGCCTAAGCATCTAGCTTTTATTTGGTAGGAATTAAGTGTTTATAAAACCAGCTACTTTTCTGGGATTGGAAAGTTTTGGGGTCATTCCAAGAAGTGGGAATAGGCTAACATTTGTGTGCTCCCTCTAGACATTTTTAGTTAACCCCCTCATTTCCAGGGTGGGGTAGAGCACCCCTATAATCCCAGCAGCTAAGGAGGCTGAGGCAGGAGGACTGGGAGTTCAAAGCCAGCCTCAGCAATTTAGCAAGGCGCTAAGCAACTCAGTGAGACCGTGTCTCTCAATAAAATACAAAATAGGGCTGCAGATGTGGCTCAGTGGCTGAGTGTCCCTGGGTTCAAAAAGAGAAAACCTCATTTGGATGTAGTATTCCATTTTATAGATAAGAACACTGAGTTAACTGTCTGACCACACTGAGATTTGAGTGTCTGACCAAAGACTGACTTCTTCTCCACCAAGTTCTATAACATTTGAAAAGAAGGTTCCTTCAAACCTTCTAGGGTAAGAGAGCCCCTGCTTTTCCCTTGTGCTCTTTTTTACCCTCTCTCATTTTTAAATTGTATCCAGAAAGTTAAATTTCTACCCTTTGAGTCATGAAAGAAAATCTACGTTATCTTTTGCAATTAGGATGATCTCTAGATAGTACCTATCATCTTGTCTGCTGTCATTTGGATAATTTCTGTGGGTTCCAGATTCAGGTATTTTTTTATGGTCTGGGTCAGGAAGAATTCCCTGTAAAGTGCAGCGATGACGTCGTGGCTGGTTGCCAGGGCCCTGGTGGCCTGCAGTGATCACTCCAGGGACAGCCTTCCTGGGGGATGGGGAGTAGTCCTCTCCGTGTTTCTTGTGATGTGAGAACCACAGTGGCTCCACTGGAGCTGTTTGGAGCAGTGTGCCATCGAGTGTCTGGTGTGGTAGAGAGAGGACTTTCAGACGCCCCGGGGACATGCCAACACCCAGGAGTGACTGATCTTAGGCCAGCTAACACCGCATCTCTGGGCCTCGGTTCTCGCCTGTGAGCAGTGACGGGTCCTAAGGCTTACTGCACAGGGTTGGCTACCGTGCACCTGCACCAGCAGAACTTGTACTGCAGACTGTAAAGGTAAGGAGTCACTGTTGCTGTCATTGTCATTGTCAGGGCAGCGTGGACATTCTCAGACTGACTCTCCAGAGTGAACTGACAGGAGAGGAACTTGAGCACAGAGCCCAGAAGGTATTGAGGTTCCTGGGGGTCAAGGCCTCACCCCTCAGCCACTTCTCCTTCCCTGCTACTGACCACTCACCCCGTGCTGCCTGAAGCCACCCTGCGGCTGTGAGCTTGGGAGCCCCTCCTTTCAGACACATCTAGCTGAGCTCAGCATTACGCACTGCTTTAGGGGGTAGGGACCCACTGAAGTGAAACTAACCTGCAGTTTCTACTAATGATCCCACCCAGTGTCCTTGTGTCTGTGTGGCTTCCTCTGGAGGTTCTGAAATGAATTTTTGGATGGGAAGCAAACTGACGCTTCATGTCTTTTGAGGAGCAGGTCTAAGTACTGGTCAAGGGACTGGAGTTCTGGGCTTGTCGTGTGGTTTGTGAGCCACTCTTCTGTCTCTCTTCCCGGCAGGCGGGCAGGAAGACCTATGCCATGGTGTCTGGCCGTTCGACTGGTCATTCTCTGGCCTCGGAACTGGTGGAGTCCAATGATGGACATGAGGAGATCATTAAGGTAAGCGTGACACCCCCTTCTCCCGCCCTCCTTTTTCCTACAGGCACATGCAAGGGGACAGCTGAGTGTTGCCAAAGGGAGCTTGTGGTCTGACTGGAAGGGCTAGACCTGAGTGCTAGTTCTTGGTCATCTCCTGGACAGATCTTAATTAACCAGGAAACCGCAGTTTGCTGTAATGACTTTGGTACAGCCTGGCCCGGGGCACGGGGATGGATGGGATGATTTTTCTGGGTACGTGTCCACTTTGCCTACTGGAGATTCTGGAGATAGCAGGGAGATGTGTTTATGGTACTTACTTTTAAGAATTAAAATGATTTGGCTGGACATGGTGGCACATGTCTACAATCTCAACAACTCTAGGGGCTGAGGTAGGAGGATCACAAGTTCAAGGTATCAGGATGCTGTCTCAGAATACAAATAGAAAGGTCTGGGATGTACTTCAGTGGTAGAGTGGGTTCAATCTCTGTACCAAAAATAAAGAAAATAAGACAGTTTGCCTGGTGCATTTGTGCACATCTGTAATCCCAGCTACTTAGGAGGCTGAAGCAGGAGGATCTTAATTTCAAGATCAGCCTCAGCAATTTAGTGATACCCTATCTCAATAACAAATAAAAAGGGAGTCAGGGGTGGTGGTGTATGTAGGAGGATCATGAGTTCAAAGCCACCCTCAGTAATAGTGAGGTACTAAGCAACTAACTCAGTGAGAACCTGTCTCTAAATAAAATACAAAATAGGGCTGGGGTATGTGGTTTAGTGGTCGAGTGTCCCTGAGTTCAATCCCAGGTACCCCCAAAATAAATAAATCAATAAATAAAATAAAAAGGGCTGGGGGTGTAGCTTAGTGGTAGGGTGCCCCTGGGTTCAATTCTCAGTACCAGAAAACAAAATTAATATAATTTTTTGTTATTTCTTTTGTAAAAATAGTTTTTTGTGATATAACTCACACACCGTACAATTGACCCAGTATTCAGTGGTTTTTAGTATGTCCACAGAGTCGTATAATCATCAACATCACTAATTCCAGAATATTTTCAGTTATTTTTCCCAGCTCCTGGCAACCAATAGTCTACTTTCTATCTCTTGGATTTGCCTATTCTGGATATTTCGTTATATATTTATTTATTTTGGTGGGGGTACAGGGGTTGAACTCTGGCGCTTGTCCACTGAGCCACATCCCCAGCCCTGTTTTGTATTTTATTTAGAGACAGGGTCTCACTGAGTTGCTTAGCAACTCTGTAAATTGCTGAGGCTGGCTTTGAACTCATGATCCTCCTGCCTCCACTGCCTGAGCTGCTGGGATTATAGCCATGGGCCACTGCCCTTTTTTTTTGGGGGGGGTGTTGTGTTGGGGATTGAACCCAAGGCCTTGGGCATGCGAGGCAACCACTCTGCCAACTGAGCTATGTCCCTAGCCCTGGGTATTTTGTATAAATGGAACCATACAATAGATGACCTTCTATCTTTCTTTCTTTCTTTCTTTTTTTTTTTTTTTAAAGAGAGAGTTTTTCAATATTTATTTTTTAGTTTTCAGCGGACACATCTTTATTTTATTTGTATGTGGTGCTGAGGATCGAACCTAGCACTGTGCGCATGCCAGGCAAGCGCACTACCGCTTGAGCCACCTCCCCAGCCCGACCTTCTGTCTTTCACTTAGCATACTTTGAAGGTTCATCTATGTTGTAGCTTGTATTGGAACTTACTCCTCTTATGAAATAGTGAATGTGAGTTGGTAAATACCTGGGTTGTTTCCACTTTCTGCTCTTATGAATAATGCTGGTATAAATTCTCATGTGCAAATTTTTGTGTGAACTTGTTTTCAATCCTCTGGGTATATCCCAAGGAGTGAAATTGCTAGGTCATTTGGTAACTCTATATTTAATCAAAAGGAACTGTCAAACCTTTTTCCAAAGAAGCTGCCGCATTTTACATTTCCAACTTTCTCTACATAGTGGTCAACACTTGTTACCTGACTTTCACATTATAGCGTCCTGGTGAGTGTGAAGTGGTATCTAGTTGTGGTTTTAATTTGCATTTCCAGCATGACTAATGATGTTGAACATCTTTATGTGTTTATTTCCTGTTTATATTATCTTCTTTGGAGAAATATTTATTAAAATCCTTCACTCATTTAAAAAATCCAGTTGTCTGGGGCTAGGATTTATAGCTCAGTGGTAGAATGCTTACCTAGCATGTGTGAGGCACTGTGTTCAATCCTCAGCACCACATAAAAATAAAATAAAGATGTTGTGTCCACCGAAAACTAAAAAATAAATACTAAAAAAATTCTCTCTCTCTAAAAAATTAATAAATAAATAAACAAAATAAATAAATAAATAGAATGAAGGTATTGTATCTATCTACAACTAAAAATTTTAAAAAACCCAGTTGTCTTTTAATTGCTGAGTTCTAAGAATTGTTTGTCTATTCTGGATATTAGGCCCTTATCAGATATGATTTGCAAATATTTTCTCCTATTTTGTGGATTAACTTTTAATTTTCTTAATAATGTCTTTTTAAACATAGAGGTTTTTAATTTTGATGATGAAATTTCTATGAGTAGGTCTGTGATCCATTTTGGGTTAATTTTCATGTATAATATGAGGAAGGAGCCAAGCTTCATTTTTGAAAAGTAGGTATCCACTTTTCCCAGCACCATTTATTGAAAAGATTATCTCCCCACTCCATTGAATTGTCTTGGCATTCTTGTAAAATGTCAGTTGAGTGTATTATTACAGTATTATTATTGTTTCTAGATGTTCAGTTTTATATCAGTGATTTACATGTCAATTCTTATGCCAGTACCCTGTCTTGATTTCTGTAGCTGTATAGTAAATTTTGACATTGGAGAATATGTGTGAGTCCTTCAGCTTTGTTCCTTTTCAAGATTGTTTTAGCTACTTAGGGTTACTTGCATTTCTATATGAATTTGAGGATCAGTTTATAGTTTCTGCAAAGAAGCCAGACTGGATTTTTTTTAATATTTATTTTTTAGTTTTAGGTGGACACATATCTTTATTTTGTTTTTATATGGTGCTGAGAATCGAACCCAGTGCCTCATGCATGCTAGGCGATTGACATACCACTTGAGCCACATCCCCAGCCCCGAGACTGGATTTTAAAAAAAAATTTTTTTTTTTTTTTTTTTTTTTTTTTTTTTTAGTGAGACAGAGAGGGGGGAGAGAGAGAGAGAGAGAATTTTAATGTTTATTTTTAGATTTTGGCGGACACAACATCTTTGTTGGTATGTGGTGCTGAGGATCGAACCCGGGCCGCACGCATGCCAGGCGAGCGCGCTACTGCTTGAGCCACATCCCCAGCCCCCCGAGACTGGATTTTAAAAATAGGAATTATGCTCATCCACAGGTCAATTTGGAGAGTATTGCTGTCTTAACAATATTGAGGGTTTTTTGTTTGTTTGTTTGTTTTGGTTGTAGTTGGACACAACACCTTTATTTTATCTTCATGTGGTGCCAAGGATTGAACCCAGGGCCCCACACATGCCAGGCCAGCGCTCTACCGCCGGGCCACAGCCCAGCCCCAACAATATTGAGTTTTACAATCCGTGAGAATGGGGTGTTTCTTTCCTTCTTTCTTTAGGTCTTTGATTTCTTTCAACAATGTTTCTTAGTTTTCGAATAAAAAGTTTTGAACTTCTTTTGTTAAATTTATTTGTAAGTTTTTTTTCCTTTTTAATACTATAATAAATGGAAATGTGTTCTTCATTAATTTTTGTTGATTATTAGTATATAGAAATACAACTAGGGCTGGGGTTGTGGCTCAGTGGTAGAGCGCTAGGCCCTGGGTTCCATCCACAACACCACATAAAAATAAATAAACAAAATAAACATGTTGTATCCATGTGTAACTAAAGAATATTTTTTAAAAATAGAAATCCAACTAATTTGTATATAGTGATCTAGTATCCTTAAGCCTTGCTTAATTTGCTTATTCATACTATGGTTTTTTTCTCTTTGAGGATTTTCTATATGGGTTATGTCATCTACAAATAGAGATAATTTCACTTCTTCCTTTCCTATGCCAGCATCTTTAATTACTTTCTTTTTCTTACACAGAGTCATTGCATGCCCCTTGAGGAAAGCAAACTACTTTATCATTCTGTCAGTGTAACCATTGTGAGCATCTTATTGTGTGTTCACTCAAATATCTTCCCGTACATATCTATTTTTTTTTTCAAACCAGTGAAATTGTATTATTACACTGTTTTATTATCTCCCCTGCCCACATTTTAATGATATGTTGTAACATCATCTATATCTAAAATGTAAATAACTGACTTTTTTTAGTATTGTATGGTTTTTTTTTAATACCTTTATTATATTTTTATGTGGTGCTGAGGATCAAACCCAGTGCCTTGCACATGCCAGGCAAGTGCTCTACCACTCAGCCCCAGCCCAATACCTGACTTTTTTGTCTTTTCAATGATTGATCTCTCTTTTACTTCTTTATTTTATTTATTTATATGTGGTGCTGAGAATTGAACCCAGTGCTTCACACATGCTAGGCAAGTGCGCTACCACTGAACCACAGCCACAGCCCAGTATCTGACATTTTAATGACTATATAATATTCTGTTAAAGATGTACCATAATTTAAGTAATCCATTGTTGGACATTTTGTCTCTTTCCATTCTTTTATAACCATGCATAATATTTTGCGGAACATCTGTTACTAAATTGTGTATGTAATTTATAATGCAAGTAATACAAAAATTTTAAAAGATTCAAGCATGGTATGCAAAGTATTTTTTTTTAAATTTATTTAGTTTTCGGCAGACACAACATCTTTGTTTGTATGTGGTGCTGAGGATCGAACCCGGGCCGCACGCATGCCAGGCAAGCGCGCTACCGCTTGAGCCACATCCCCAGCCCTATGCAAAGTATTTAAATCCTCTTTTTCACCCCTCTTTCACAGAAGGAGCCATAGTGAATAGTTGGCTATTCATTCTTCCAGTCCCTTTTCCATATTAAAAAAAAACCCATATATAGTTATATGTTGTTTAACTGATTTTTTTTTTGCACTAGTATAAATTCCCAGAAGTAATTTTAATAGTTCCACAAGTAAACATATTTTCAACTCTTCTGTTTTGAATCACCAAATTGCTACCCAATAAATTGGTGGTAATAATTTATCCTCCTTCTACCAGTATATCAGGATGTGTTCTTATGTGGAATTAATTTAACTTGAGGTTTCTTTTTTTTCCTTTACTTTTTTGGTACTAGGGATTGAACCCAGGGTTGCCTAACCACTTAGCCATATCCCCAACTCTTTTTAGTTTTTATTTTGAGACAGTGCCTTGCTAAATTGCTGAGGCTGGCTTTGAACTTGCGATCCTCTTGCCTCAGCCTTCTGAGTCCCTGGGAATACAGGCATGTGCCACTGCATCCAGCTTAATTTGAGGTTTCTTGACTAAATAGCATTGTCTTTCTTCTTTCAGGTGTATTTGAAGGGGAGGTCTGGAGATAAGATGGTCCATGAGAAGAATATTAACCAGCTGAAGAGTGAGGTCCAGTATATCCAGGAGGTGGGTACCCCTTCCCTCTGAGGAAGTACCTATGCCATTTTGCTAAGCCTTACATTTGGGGGGCTCCTCTTTTGTATGGGGACTGTTTTTTTCCCCTTCTCACTTTATATCACTGAAGTGCCACCACACTCTCCCATGTGTCCCGTGTCACTTTTTTTTTTAGTTGTAGTTGGACACAATACCTTTATTTTTAAATTCATTTTTATGTGGTGCTGAGGATCCTTCCCAGTGCCTCACACATGCTAGGCAAGTGTGCTACTACTGAGCGACAGCCCCAGCCCCCGTATTGCTTTTAACCCTTTGGATCCAGTCCATTAATCAATGGATACTTATGGAGTACCAGGTGCCTATCAGTCTCCCTGCATTCTGTCTAACATTCTCAGCACCTTCCCCAACATTTCCCAACGCACCCCTGGCTTGTCTCTCTTTGGCACTCACCACCGTAAAATATACTCTCGTGCATCTTCCCAGCTAGAATGCACCATTACCAAGGCAAGGTGTCCTTGATTTTGTTGCTGTGTAGGAAGGACTGAGCTGTCACCCCACTTGACCAAGGCTCCAGTGTCATGAGCCAGTGCTTCCAACCGTGCCAGACTCGCAGCAGTGTGGGCTGGGGAGGGAGCACAGAGTTTGCTTTCTTTCCCTACCCTGGAGCTCAGGTTCCTCGCCCTCCCCTCCTAGGCCAGAAGCTGCCTGCAGAAGCTCCGGGAGGACATAAGTAGCAAGCTTGACAGGGACCCAGAAGACGCTCTCCATCGACAGGAGACGCAGGTAATGGGTGGAGTCCGGCACCGCAGCCAGGGAGGAGAAGGTGTAGGGCGTAGCCTGTGCAGGGGCCCAGCAGGTGGGCACTGCAGTCACACCTGTCAGCCTACATGCTGCTCCTTAAACACCACGTACAGTTGGATTTGTGTACGTTAAATTATCATGTTGTTGGCAAAACCTCTTTATCGACGGACTCTGTAATCAATTGAAGAGCAATACAGAAAGTTACAAAGCAGTCGCCTATAAATCCAGACTTCTCATAAGGTTATTTTATTGAATTTGAGTGATAACTATCTGTGTAAACTAAAATCTTGGTCTCACCTGTGGCCTGTCTGTGTGTGGCTCTGTCTCTCCTGGGTGGGAGAGTCCTTGAAGTTCGAGGTTCACCATCCTGTCCCTTTATCCTGAGGCTGGCCCCAGGTGTGGGATTCAAAAAAGACGTCAGTAAATGTTAGACCCAAGAGACTGGAAAGCCTGTCTTGGGATGGGTAATCTGGAACCCTGCTTTTCAACTTTTCTAAAATTCTAGAATAGCAATATCTTCAGCAGAGCAGAGCTAGGTCTTCTTGACCTGACTTTCTTCCTTCTTTAGATTCTGAGTTGTATCTCCTTCATTTGCATTTTGGTGTGGGCAGGGTGGTCTTTCTTCAGCTGCCCCTGCCCCGTCCCTCTGAAAGAACAGTGGTCTAATCTGGTGCTAGGAATGTTCCTCTTGGTCCTAGGCATGCTCTAGGTTTGTGGGGTGGACATTCCCTCATTTATTTTGATTTGGCTGAAAGTAGGACTTTCAGTGCCTGATCTCACACTTGCCTGGTAGGAGGTGCTTTGTCAGGTGGCAGAAGAACTTCGGTGGACACCGGCCCCAAAGCCCAGCCCCTTGTCTGTACAAACCAGCAGCCCTAGGCTGAACGATCCAGCTCTGGGCCAGAAAGGGTTATAGCAGGAGTGGCTTTCCCTGTGATGGATGCATGCCAGATCTCATCCGCAGCCCTGGAGGCTGGCAAGCAGCTGCTTGTCCTCCTGGGAGGAGGGCCCACATGTTTCCAATCAGCTGAGAGGTCTCTCTCTTTCTCTCCAGGGGTGGGAGTGTCCTCTCAAGGCCGTGTCCCCCCACCTCTGGTTTTGTTTTTCCGGGGACACTGGGAGTCCTTTCCTTACATCCTCCCTCCTTCCTCCCTTCTCTCCTCACTCTCATCCTTCCTTCTATCTTCTTCCCTCTTTTCCCTTTCCTCTCTCTCCTCATCACTCTTTTCTTTCCTGCTTCTTTCTCCCTCTTTCCTTTCCACTTCCTTCCCTCCTTCCTTCTCCTGAGATCTGAGGTCTTAGGAATATGATGTTTCAAAGTTGCTTCAATGGACTTTACAACCGGGCACGGTGGTGCACGCCTGCAAACCCAGCAGCTCGGGAGGCTGAGGCAGGAGGATGGAGAGTTCAAAGCCAGCCTCAGCAATGGCGAGGCGCTAAGCAAACTCAGTGAGACCTGTCTCTAAATGAAATACAAACTAGGGCTGGGGTGTGGCTCAGTGGTCGAGTGCCCTGAGTTCAATCCCCAGTAGACCCCCTCCTAAAAAAATTGTCTTTAGTAACAGTTTTGTTTTTCTTCAAACAGATGGTGCTAGAAAAGCCAAATGGTTTTAGTCAAGATACCACGAGCCTGTATAGCAGCCCACCTGAGGTCAGTTGCAGAGGGTCCCACCATGTGACTGCCGCTCCCTGGCCCCCTTTCTCTGTCTCTGTCTTTCTGTCTAAATACAAGAGTAATGTTTGGTGTAAAATTTGAAGTAGAGAGCCAGGCACAGTGGTACACGCCTGTAATCCCAGCAACTTGGAAAGCTGAGGTGGGAGGATTGCAAGTTCAAGGCCAGCCTCAGCAACTTTAGTGAGACCCTGTCTCAAAATAAAAAAAAAAAAAAATTTTAGCTGGACATAGTGACACATGCCTGTAATCCCAGCGGCTCAGGAGGCTGAGACAGGAGGATGTTCAAAACCAGCCTTTGGGCTGGGGATGTGGCTCAAGTGGTAGCGCGCTCGCCTGGCATGCGTGCGGCCCGGGTTTGATCCTCAGCACCACATACCAACAAAGATGTTGTGTCTGCCGAAAACTAAAAAATAAATATTAAAATTCTCTCTCTGTCTCTCTCTCTCGTCTCTCTCTTAAAAAAAAAACCAGCCTTAGCAAGGCACTAAGTAACTCAGTGACACTTTTCTCTAAATAAAATACAAAAAAGAAAAAAAAATATTGTCTCAGTGGTCGAGTGCCCCTGAGTTCAATCCCCAGTACCCCCAAAAATAAATAAATAAAATAAATTTTTTTAAAGGGCTGGGGATATAACTCAGTAATAAAAGCACCCCTGAAATAGAGAAAAAAAAGCAGAAATTCTCTTTCCCTCAACCTGCTGCTTAGAAATCTTCTCTGTTGACAGGTCGAAGTGGGTGGATGCTTCTAGCACAGTGCATCTTGTTCTTGGCTGTCATTGGAATGGCCTTAAACCAGATGATGCCGAGGTCCCCCCCTAGACCCTGTGAAGTAAATGTGTTGATATGTGGCCGGGCATCAAGGCCGGCTCCTCAGGGGATTCTACACTCTAGCCAGCCTTGGGGACCAGTCTTCTGGGGTATTTTTCTGTGCACAGACGCTCGTAGTTGGATACTGTAATATATATATATGAAGCATGTCCTATATACATAAATATACGTGTGCTGTTCATGCATACTTTTTGCAGATGCAGTCATGGTTTTTCTGTTGTTCAAATAAGTAGTACATTATGATCTTTTCCCCGTGTTAGTTACATATAGATCTACCTCATTGTTTTGAATAATTGCATGATATTTCTTTCCATGGCTATACTTTTTAAGAAATTATGTTTGTTATATTGTTTTGTGATTACACAAGACATCCTTATTGTAGAAAGTTGGAAAGTGTAGAAACACAGAAAACTGAAAGAAGGAAAAAAATGTGAATTTTAGTCTCCCCAGAGGGGGAAAAATGTAGTTTAGTGAAAATTTGTCTTTTCTTCAATGAAAATATATATTTACAATATTGAGATTGTACCATATGTAGCACTTCTTTCTTTTTAAAAAAATTTTTTTAGTTGTAGATGGACATGGTATCTTTGTTTTATTTATTTATTTTTGTGTCTGGTGCTGAGGATCGAACCCAGTGCCTCACGCATGTGAGGCGAGTGCTCAGCCACTGAGCTACAGCCCCAGCCCCCCATATGTAGCATTTCTTTATCTTTTGTTTCTTTGGTTGGATATTGACTTAGGTGCTGGGAATTGAACCCAGGGTCTCCTGCGTGCCATGCATGGGCTCTACCATAGAGCTACACCCTAGCCCCAAGGGTATTTTTTTGGATTGGATATTTTGAGCTCTCAAGTGCAGAGTTGAATCATATCTGCCTGTTAGTCATGGCACATTGTCATCATGGGTCCCCTCAAAGCCTCTCATAGGTTTTACTTTTTTTTTTTTTTGGTGCTGGGGATTGAACCCAGGGCCTTCTGCTTTCGAGACGAGTACTCTGCCAACTGAGCTATACCCCAGCTTCTGGTTTTACAATTTTTTTCTCTCTTCCCCCATTCATGCTAATGTATTCAATGTAGGACTTGAAATGTGGCTATAAAATGTTTTCAGTTTATATTATAGACTTGTGTTATTTCTTTTTTCTGTATTTTTTTAACCCAATATGTTTTTTAAGATTTTATATTACTGTGTTAAATCTAGTTTGTTAGTAAAAAGTTTTTTGGGTTTTTTTTTGTTCTGGGCACTGGGGATTCAACCCGGGGCACTCTACTACTGAGCTGCAACCCCAGCCTGCTTTATTATTTTTTTAGTTTGAGACAAGGTCTTGCTAAGTTGCTGAGGCTGACCTCAAATTCAGGATCCTCCTGCCTCAGCCTCCCAAATTGCTGGGATTACATGCATGTGCCACTGTGCCTGGCTCTCCCTCCTACATGTAAATAAAGTTTATAACTCAGGGGTTTTTCCCCTTTGTATTATATTGTATGATAAATTAGTATTTTCTTAAAGTTTTTCCATGGCATTAATCAGTCTCATGAGAACACTATTTCAAATAATACATCATGGATATGTCCCAGCTGCTTAGGGAATTGACAAAATAACTCATTGATGTCTAGATTTTAAAGGTTGTGATTCTAGCCACTTGCTTTAGACTTGCAGTTTGGATTTTTCTTTGAATCACTATATTTGGCCCATATATTGTTGGCAAAAGACTGTAATAATGCAGTGGTAATGTCTGTCAACTTCTTAATTCTCAGAAGCTCAAAGCCCCACTGAATATTAGCTTCCCTATTTTTGAGCAGCCTGTATAGCAGGGTATGCTAAGGAGTCTTCTTCTTGTTCACAGATAAAGAAATGGAGGCAGCTGGGCAGGTGGTACACACTTATGATCCCAGCTACTGGGGAGGCTGAGGCAGGAGGGTTGCAAATTTGAGTTCAGCCTGGGAAATTTAGTGAGCTCAAAAAATAAATAGGGCTGAGGATGCAGCTCAGTGTTAAAGTGCTGCCAGGTTCAACCCCCTAGTACCAGAGGAGCAACAACAAAACAACTTTGCTAGCCACAACTCACCCAGCTATTTTAGGGCACACGGTAATCTTTAAATTTTTATTTATTTATTTATTTATTTATTTATTTATTTATTTATTTATTTATTGGTGCCGGAGATTGAGCCCAGGGGCACTTAACTACTGAGCCACATCTCCAGTCCCCTTTTAAAAAATATTTTATTTAGAGACAAGGTCTCGCTGAGTTGTTTAGGGCATTGTTAAATTGCCAAAATTGGCTTTGAACTCAGGAGCCTCCTGCCTCAGCCTCTGCCTCCCAAGCTGCTAGGATGAGAGGTGGGCACAACTGCACCCAGTTGAGTAATTTTTTATACACAAATTAACTGAATGATCTCTTTTTTATTTTTTGGCACCGGGGATTGAACTCGGGGACCCTCGACCACTGACCACATCCCCAGCCCTGTTTTGTATTTTATTTAGAGACAGGGTCTCACCGAGTTGTTTGGTGCCTCCCTGTTGCTGAGGCTGGCTTTGAACTTGCAATCCTCCTGCCTCAGCCTCCCAAGCCATTGGGATCACAGGCGTGCGCCACTGCGCCCAGCCTGATGATCTCTTCACAGGTAGGAGTGTGCTCTCTTTATGTGTAGGTCCTACTTCCCTCCATCAAACTAGAGCCCTCTGGAGCAGGGACATGTTCTCCTTTGGATTAAACTTCCTCAAGGACAGGAACTATCTCACTCCATCACAAAGGAGAGCAGCCCAAAGGCCCATCTTTGCTGACCTCAGCCCAGGTCAGCATGTTAAAGGTCACCACCCAGGGGTGGACAGGTTTATGGCAAAAGCACCCAAGGAGCCCCAGAATCTGATTAGACACAGAAAAAGGTGTCTCACCCAGGTGCTGCTCAGTGTCTCTCCCAGACACACCCAACGTGGGCTGGTAGTTAGGGCTGAGCTGACATGTAGGGTCTGGCCCCCATCTCTGCTGCGCAGACACCAGGCTTCAGATACCACCAGCTCCCTGAGCGTCTCTGAGACAGAAAATGTCTCCCGTCTTGCAGGACAGGGAGCAGCAACACCTTCACCCAGAGGGTAGGGTTCCCGGTCGAAGGACAGAAACCGCTTCCCTGTCAGTCGCTGCTTGACTACTTGCTCCTTTGGGCCCTTATTTTTCTTTCTTTCTTTCTTTTTTCATGACACTGAGGATTGAACTCAGAGCTTCACATAGGCTAGGCAGGCACTGTACCCGGAGCTACGTTCCCAGCCCTTTTTTAAAAAATTAAATCTGTTTAATTAATTAGGAATTGGGGATTGAACCCAGGGGCATTTTACTATTGAGAAACATCCCCAGTCTTTTTACTTTTTATTTTGAGATGAGGTCTCACTAAGTTGCTGAGGCTGATCTTGAACTGGAGATCATCCCCTGCCTCAGTCCACTGAGTGCATGTGCCACTACCCCCAGGGAGGCTGGCGAATCCTTTAGGATATGAAGGGGGATGTTTTCATGTGAATGGCTCAGAACTCTTGGCTGTTGAACACCAGCTCTCCCCTTGTGTGATGATGATTCTTTTGTGGGTGTCAGGGAGGAATCTTCTCTTCCCGCGTCTCAGACCTGTGGCTTCACCTTCCCCTCCCTGCTCTGGTCATAGGTGGACACCTACGTAAACGAGGATGTCGAGAGCTTGAGGAGGACCGTGCAGGAGCTGCTTGCCAAGCTGCAGGAGGCTGAGCGGCAGCACCAGTCAGACCGTGCGGCTTTGGAGGTAGGATTTGGGATTGGGGGAAAAGGTGCTCAAGGAATAGGCAACTGGACGCACCTGACAGTGTCGTTCTTGGCACGGACTTCATTATTTTTCCGGCTGGTGCCACCAACTGGAAAGGGGGTGCTTTGAGGCCTGGGGCACTTCCTGTCTGTTTTTACTTCTCTTGGACATTTACAGTGTTCATTGTCCATAGTTCAAAGGTCAGATCTCAGCTGGGTACACTGGCATAGCTACTCGGGAGGCTGAGGCAGGAGGGTCACAAGTTCCAGGACAAGCTCTGCAACTTAGTGAGGCCTAGTCTCGTCTCAAAATAAAAACTACACAGGGACTGCCGTGACGCCGCTCAGTGGAGAGTACCTGGGCTTCACCCCACACAGCAACAGCAAACCCAGGATCATGAGTAGTGAGAGCCCTGCTATGGTTAGGAGGATGGGAGGTCTCCCACACTTTTTAGAGAATTCTTTCGAGTACAAAATGAGACACAGAGGGTGGTTTCTAACTACTTCACGGAACTGTCTGTTGGCTGCTATTGTTCATTTACAAATAAAGTGGTTTTATTTCAAAATATGTTATGTGAGGACTAGATTCTGCCTGGGCGTTCCAGGTGGAAAGAGGAAGACCAGCCTGAACTCTGCTTTTCATAAATTAAAAAAAGAAGGCAGGGCTAGGCTCAGTGGCAGAGCATCGCCAGCACGTGTGAGGCCTGGGTCGACCCTCAGCACCTCAGAAAAACAAAGAGTGAAATAAAGGAATTGTGTCAACTACAACTAAAGATAAATATTTTAAAAAGAAACAAATAGATAAGGGTACTGTGTCCATCTACAACTAAGAAAAATTTTTTTTAAAAAGTTGAGGATAAGGAAAACAGGTACTGAGAATGATAAATTGACTCAAGGTTAAAGTCTTATTTGAGCAAGTATTTTAACATCCTGTAGAGTCAAAGAGCCAAAAAACAAAAAGTTTTTTTCAACTTTTGACAAAAAGAGTCATGAAATACACTTCACATGTGGACTGTGTGAGGATTGTGTGATTGTGCAGTATATACATAGGACACTTTATTATTCTAAAAGGGTTTTAGAAATACAAGCTATGGTAAGCTGGCACAGCGGTGCACACCTGTGATCCTCGCTATTCGGAAGGCTAAGGTGAGGGGATCAAAATAAAATAAAGTAAAAAGGGCTGAGGATGTACTTGTAGCAGAGCATTTGCCTAGCATGCAAGGGATGCTGGGTTCAATTCTCAGTGTGTGTCTATGAATGCATGTGTACATGTATTCAACACACACGTTTTCTTTCTTGGTTGGTTTCAGCTTTTTCTATGGTAAGTGGTTTGGTTTAGGGTAGTGCTAAGAGTCGTTTGTGGTTCAGAACAACGCAGCCAAGGCTGGGATGCACCTCTTGCCCAGCATGCCAGAGTCCCTGGTTCAATCCCCAGTGCTGAAAATACAATAAAATGAAGGCAGCCATGTGGTGAAGGCGTTTCAGCTTCCACGGTCTGAGTGCTTTGGTTGTAATGGTCAGTTTGGTGACCTGCTTTTACCTACCTTTCCTGGGAAAAACAAAGCGGAGCAAGGAGAGGTTGAGGCTGCAGCTCTGACCAGATTGTGGATTTTGGAACGAAGCCTCTGCACTGAGAGCACCATGAACTTGAGGAAATTCCAGAAACACAGTGTGGGTTTTGAACCCGCAGGCAGGGTCTGCTGCTCCTGAGCAAAGCCCCAGAATCTGAGCCTAAAGCCACAAGGCCCCTGACAGCTGCTGCCAACTGCTCTCAGATTTAGAAGAGGCTTGTTTTTTCTTTTCTTTTTTTAGTAGTACTAGAATTGAACCAGGGGAGTCACATACCCAGTCCTTCTGACTTTTTAGAGACGGGTCTCTCCAGTGTCCATGACAGGCCTCAGACTTGTGGCCCTCCTGCCTCAGCCTCCTGAGCTGCTAGGCTTACAGACATGCACACACCACGCCTGGCTAGGAGGGACTGCCTACTCTTCAGCCCCATGGTGCACGGTACCCACTTGTAATGGGAGGCGCTTCTGGGTTGTCCCACTGTGGGGTAAGTTGGAACACTCACAACATTCCACAGTCCTGGCTGGAGCTACTGGACACATACAGAAGGAAGTCCGTAGTCTTTATGTTTTAGACACTTTCATGATTCTGTGGGGGGATTTGCGGTTGGGACCAGACCCTGTAAACACTTACCTGGGCATATGCCACCCTGGGTGCCGTTTTCCTTTTTTTCTTTCTCTTTTTGTGCTGCACTGGGGATAAACCCAGGGCCACTCTGCCACTCTGCTAAATCCCCTGGGGACGTTTTGCCTTTGTTATTGTTTTCTTTTTGAGCCAGGGTCTCACTAAATTGCCGAGGCTGGCCTCAAACTTGTGATCCTTCTGCCTCAGCCTCCTGAGTTCCTGGGGTTCCAGGTGTGTGCCACTGTGCCAGTACCTGACTGGGTGTAATTTTTATGTACTGACATGAAAGGCATTTGTGTTTAAGTGCCTGCCTATGGAGCCAACCTGTTTTAGGCTCACATGGATTTCTTGAGGGCCTTTCTCAACTTTCCTAGTGAGTTGGCCTCTTGGTCTACACTTACCATAAAAATAAACAGCCATTAAACATGGGTTTCCTTGCTGTGCGCAGTGGTGTGTGCGTGTAATCCCAGTAGCTTGGGAGGCTGAGGCAGGAGGATCACAAATTCAAAGCCTTGGCACTTAGTGAGGCCCTCAGCAATTTAGTAGACCTTGTCTCAAAGTGAAAAATAAAAGGGCTGGGGATGTGGCTTAGTGGCTAAGCGCCCCTGTTTCAATCCCTGGTACCAAAAAACAACAGAAAAACCTGGGTTTCCTGTTCTGCTGGCTTCTCACTGCGAGGACAGATTTACAGTGAACTTGCTGTGCACAGGACTGGGGTGTAGTGTGGACACATCCTCTCACACACCTTCCTGTGCCCTACTTTCTCCTCGCTGAGCCGGACTCTGGGAGGAGCCGGACAATCTGGCTGCTGTTTTCTCAGGGTACGGCTAGGCCTTCTAGAGGTCACCTTCATTCTTCTTTACCAAATGATGAGGACTCAGTTGGAGTGGATGTGGGTACCTGGGTTTTAGGATCGCTCCTGTCGGTCCCTAGCTGGGCAATCTTGAATAGGGCCGTTGATCTTCACTTGTGAAAAGGACAGAATGGGATTAATGGAACATCATTCCACTCCCAACCTACAGAGCCGTCTGCAGGTGCAGGGTACCTGTGCTGCTCCAGGCCTGTGCCGGCACGGAGCCTGCAGGGCTCTCAGGAGCACACAGGAGAGTGCGCAGAGTCTGCTCAGTGCGTGGACAGCAGCGTGTCCTGTGGGCTTCTTCCAAACGGATGTCTAAGGGAGAGTTCAGAGATCAGTAGGAGTTGGTGAGATGCAGGTGGAGAACGTGAGGAAGTTCTGACCTTTCTTCTCATTCTGACAGTCTAAAATCCTGCTCTGTCCTTTCCAGACTGGCACTAGCTCTTCTAAATGCCGTGGTGGCCCTAGTTCCCAGGCTCTGAAATGTTGCTTGCCATGGGAAAAGAGGAAGAGTTGGGGAGAAAAGAAGGACACGGGCATATCCTTCCGTGGATTATTTGCTTTTGAATTAGTAGGAAAGCCACAACATTGGAGCAAGCGTGGCTAGCATTGGAGGATTGGTGGGGATGTTAAAGTCAGCCATCTCAAAAGTGTCACTTGTGTCACTTTATTTATTTATTTAGGTACTGGGGGTTGAACCTAGCGACTTTACCATGAGGCACATTCCCATCCCTTTTTAGTTTTTATTTTGAGACAGGGTCTCATTAAGTTGCTTAGGGCTTTGGTAAGTTGCTGAGGCTGGCCTCAAACTTGTGACCCTCCTGCCTCAGCCTCTCAAGTTGCTGGGATTACAGGTGTGGGCCACTGTGCTCAGCTTTCTTTTTTTTTTTTTTTTTAAGTTTTTTTTATTTAATATTTATTTTTTAGTTGTAGTTGGAAATAATACCTTTGTTTTATTTATTTATTTTTATGTGGTGCTGAGGACCGAACCTAGGGCCTTGCACGCACTAGACGAGTGCTCTACCACTGAGCCACAACCCCAGCCCCCTTTTTTTTTAAGTTTTTTTTTTTTTAATTTTCTCCATTTTGTTTTGTTCTATTTTTATGTTTATTTAATTTTATTTTGTAATACTAGGGATCGAATCCAGGGGCACTTTACCACTGGGCTATATCCCCAGCTTTATTTATTTTGAGACAGGTCTCTCTAAGTTGCCTTAATTTGGGATCCTCCTGCCTCGGCCTCCTGAGTATAAGTCCCTGCACCACTCACCCAGCCAAGAGTCACATTAAGTGGCACTCAGTGAACTGTGCTAGTGAGTCTTAGAGAGGGGTCAGTCCCTGAAAGTCCTCCAGGTGGTCCTGAGCAGGCTGGGAGGGGGCAGTGCAGTCCCCATCACTGTCTGTCTCCCACCACAGCTCCAGGCCCCCCGCCCCGCCCAGGTTCCTGGGTTCTTTTCTGGTGCTTTCATTTGTTTGCTTCCCCCCGACTGAACACATGCCCTTCCTGTGTCAGGTCACACTCAGCCGGTACCAGCGAGAAGCAGAGCAGAGCAATGTGGCCCTTCAGAGAGAGGAGGACAGAGTGGAGCAGAAAGAAGCAGAAATCGGGGAGCTGCAGAGGCGCCTGCTGGGCATGGAGACGGTAATGGCTGGGTCTTGTCCTCAGGGCCTGGCCTGTGGGCTGGAGGGGCCAAGGATCGGCCAAGATGGCCGCTAAGCTCTCCTTTTCCCAAGCAGCTCCAAAAAAGCTCATTTCACAGCTCTGACAGTCCCTTGAGTACCCTTTGGCCTTTAAGGAATCGGACGGTCTTTTTCCCTGTGGTGCGGGGCCACGTCACCTCCCTTCAGTTCCCGTCACTCGAGCTGAACCCATCTACACTTTAGCTGGGTTCACACAGAGCCCCGTACTAGATGGGCATCTGCTAGGTGCTCCTTTTGGCTTTTGAAGACTGTTCCTTAGCAGTCACTTGATCTGGTCTGCAGAGACTGGCCACCAGTGCTGGCCGATGGGCTTGTCTAGTGTCGGGCCGGGTCCTTCCTCGGGGCGGCTGGGTGAGGCGGGAAGTGTCTGTGTGCTGAGGGTGGGAAGCGTTCTCCCTGCCTGGGGAGGGCACCCATCAAACCAGCTTGGTCTGCTGCTCTCTGGCAGCTGGCCCAGGACCAGCAGGGGCTGAGTCCCAACCTTGGTGCCTGCTTACCCAGACCGGAGACCGTGCCATCTGCCATGCTAGGTGTTGTTTCTTTGGCCCACCAGGAGCGTCAGGCCTTACTGGCCAAAGTCAGAGCAGGGGAGGTGGCCCTAGAGGAACTTCAGAGCAAGAACGCTGACTGCCAAGCAGAACAAGAAAAGTAAGAGCTGTTGTCCATATGAAGTTGGGGTGCACAGGAGGGTGGGCCGTGAGCCCGCAGCTCCCAGGGTGGCCAGGTCTGGGGAGGAAGCTGGTGCTGACGTCCGATCTTCCCGCCCTGACTCACAGCGTGCTTGCTCAGGTGGAGCCCCACCCCGGGAGATGCTACTTGGAAGGCTGCTGTCTGCTGGGATTTCATTTTCCATGGGGCAATCAATAACTTCAAAATTTTTTTAAGAAGCAAGGCTTTTTCTCTAGATATCTATCTATGTAGATATCTGTCTGTTTTTGCAGTGCTGGGGATTGAACCCAGGGCCTGGTGCATGATAGGCAAGTGTTTTACCACTGAGCTGTACCCACAGCCCAGTTGTTACGATTTTATAGCTTAGGTCGAGGAAGAGCTGGAAAAGCCCCTGCTGTCATAGCCTCTCATTCCAGAGGTGACCCCACTGGATGTACCACTCCATGGTGTCCAACCCCCAAAGCAGAATCTGACTACCGCTATCTGAGGGCCAGTAACTTCCTCTCAGCCATGCTGATGAAAGACAGGGTGGGCAGCTTCACGAGGATTTTCTGTTCCTGGAAGCAGTTTAGGTAGAAACTGAGACCCACCTGTCCACTGTGGCATGGAGGGGGTCACGGAGGTCTTTTTGTTGTTGTTGTTACATATGAGAGCGGAATGCATTAGGGTAATGATGTCTGTCTCATTCCACTGACTGAGGTCTTTTTCACCTCCAAGGTTAGAGGGTTTTGCAAATTCCCTCTCATCAGAGGAGAAAAGAAGCTTCAGAGCAACGAAATTACAGGGAAAAGAATATGCCTTCCGAATCTTCAGGAATTTGGAAATTATTTATGCCATTGACAATGAATAAAATCTCAAGTAGTAAATAAGTTTTAACATCAGCATAGTGGGTGTGATCTCACTGTGTAAGATGGACAATTTTATACGTGAGCAGACATTACCTAGAGGGCCTTGTGAGGGAGTTCAGGGTTAACAGGCACAGTCAGAACTGCTCAGCCTTAAGGAGGCCTTTTCTCTTCCTCTTATTTTTTTTTAATTTTTTAGTTGTCGATGGACCTTTATTTTATTCATTTATTTTTATGTGGTGCTGAGGATGGAACCCAGTGCCTCACACTTGCCAGGCAAGTGCGCTACCTCGAGCCCCAGCCCAGCCTCCCTTTTCTCTTCTTTTGGACAACTTAGGTTTGTCCTTCCTGGAAGGAAACTGTCGGTGTCTTATTGTAGCCTCCTTTCTCATTTGACTTTATATCAGAATGACTTTTAAATTATAATTGGCCCTCTGTATCCACATCTGCAGATTCAACCAACTGGGGATTGAAATGTTCAAGGGGAGGGGCTGGGCTGAGGCTCAGTGGCAGAGCGCTTGCCTAGCATGCCTGAGACACCGGGTTTGATCCTCGGCCCCACATAAAAATAAAAACAAATGAAATAAAGGTACTGTGTTCATCTACAACTAAAAAAATAATAAAAAAACTAAAGTAGGAAAAAAACGTTCAGGGGGATAAAAATTGCATCTGTACTAAAACTGGGCAAACTTTTTTCTAGTCATTGTTACCTAAACAGTACAGCATAACAACCAATTATCTACCATTTACATAATTTTTTTTAATAGTTTCATGCCATTTTTTTAAATTTTAATGTTTATTTTTTAGTTTTTAGCAGACACAACATCTTTGTTTGTACATGGTGCTGAGGATCGAACCCTGGCCTCACGCATGCCAGGCGAGCGCGCTACCACTTGAGCCACATCCCCAGCCCCTACATAATGTTATTATAAGTGACATAGAGATGATTTATAGTATTCAGAAGAATATGCAGAGGTTATGTAGATACCTCATTTGATCTAAGGAACTTGAGTATTCCTGGGATTCCCGGAACCAATCCTCCTGGATACTGGGGAATGACTGTATTCAATACTCCTTCTTTCTTTGTGTTTGAGGCATTCATAGATAGACCAAGAGAGGGGAGGAATAAGGAACAAAAAAGACTAGATTATCCCAAATCTGGGCTTGGAAATAGTAATCAATAAATAGCTATGCATCTTTTTTTTTTTTTTTTTTTTGGTCCTGGAGATTGATTGAACCAGGGGTGCTCTTCCACAAGCTATGTCCCAGTATTCTTTTTTTAAATTTTTTTTATTTGAGACAGAGTCTTGCTGTTATTGAGACTAGCCTTGAACTTGCGATTCTCCTGCATGAGCCTGTTTAATCATGGGATTACAGGTGATAGTCATGCATTCTAAATGCTGGTTTTTCTAAATAAAAGGAGACTGAGAAATAGGGCATTGCAGAGCTGAGGGTGGAGATTAGAAGTTTAGGAAGGATGTGGGATGGCTCAGGTGGTATGTACCCCACCCAACCCTGAGTACTGCCCACTATTAGCAGCATGTGCTTTGTCAGTTTTTTCAAGCAGAACTGGGAGTAACTAGTAAGAGCAGCTCTTCAGGGATCCAAACCTGACTAAAGGAAAACTGTCTCTCTTCTTGTCTCACTTCCAACTCCAAATGTGTAGGTTTGCACACCAGCAATTCTCCACTTCTCTGTCAACATAAACTGAGTACCCTACGACTTAATTCAACTGGAGACTGACTGCCCAGAGTCAGTGTAGACCTCATTAGCCTACAAAAGACTCTAATCATTCCTGGAGACCCTAAGGGTCTTTTCAGGAACAAAGACCAAACATTAAAACACACCTCTACTATCATTCCTCTAGTTAGGAAATTATAAGAGTTTAGGAATTCTCTGTCAAGAACTGGGGCCAGGGTTAGGGTTATGGCTCAGCAGTAGAGTGCTTGCCTAACACACGCAAGACCCTGGGTTCAAGCCTCAGCACCACATGAAAATAAGTAAATAAAATAAAGGTATAAAAAATAAAAAGAAGAACTGGGGACAAAGACCAAATACATATTTCTTATTAGGGAACTTGGCTCAGTTTCCTTAGAATGCAAAGGAAGCAACAGTGGTTTAGGAATCAGGAGATTTAGAATAGAGGCTTTAAGTATCCTTAAACCCTATCTCCCTCCTGGTACAAAATTCCTGTCAGTTGCATGGCACTGAATATAAAAATTCCAGTTCTAGATGGGCACAATGGTATACAGCTATGATCTCAGTGGTTCAGGAAGCTGAGGCAGAAGGATTGTGAGTTTGAGACCAGCCTCAGCAACTTAATGAGAGCCTGTCTCAAAATAAAATAAGAAGGGCTTGGGGTGAAATTCAGTGTTAAAGCACCTCTGGGTCAAACCCCAGGACGCATAAAGAAAAAGAAATCCCAGTTCGTATGTGAAGCTTCCCAGTAATGAGGGACTTATTACACGTCAGGCAGTTCACTCCGTGACAGCTTCTATACTGAGAATTTTTCCTATGTTAATATAAAAACCACCTCCCAGGAACGTCTGTCTACTTGTCGGGTCTAATTTTACCCTCTAGAGCTATCCAGAATGACTTATCCCTTCCAGCCTGTCTGAACTACACTTTCCTTATTTGAAGTAGATGATCTGATTGTGCTTCTAATGTGATGTTCTAAGGTGTCTAATCACCTATCCTTTAGGGCAAACTGATGGGGAAATCAGAGGGAATCACACTTGGTGGGAACCTCCCAAGTTCAAGTTCAGTCTCCTCTTCTGTCACTGGCATCTTTTCCCCCTTGCCTCAGGCTTCTGGTCTTTATTCCCAGGACTGCCACCCTGGAAAAGGAAGTGGCTGGGCTGCGGGAGAAGATCCACCACTTGGACGACATGCTCAAGAGCCAGCAGCGGAAAGTCCGGCAAATGATTGAGCAGGTGAGCAGAGCTAGACCTCAACCTACCCTGGGTTTTCCCTAAGTCTGTGCTTTTATTTATTTATTCTCCTGGGTAGCTTGGCTCAGATTCATGTATTTCTCATAAAAAATTTATATCTACCAATTACTAGGGTTTGAGTTATTGGGATTTACTTTCCTTCTACTTGTTTTGACCATTTGGATATTGCTGTCCAATGGGAAAGGAAGGAAAAGGTCTTTCTCCCTTATCCTCTGAAGAGTGCTGGAAAGTGAGTAATTGAGCCATAATAAACCCAGTTGTCTATGTGCAGATCATCAGCCTTTGTCCCTTACTGTGCCTGAACTTTAGGGTAGGACCTCCAGATGTGCCAGTTTGTAGAACTGTGTTGAAAGAATTTAAGAATTGAGCTGGGTGCTGGTGGCACACACCTAAAATCCCAGCTACTTGGGAAGCTGAGGAAGGAGGATTAGAAGTTCAAGTCCAGCCTGGGAAACTCAGTAAGACCCTGTCTCAAAATAAAAATATAAAGGTGCTAGGGATGTAGCTCGGTGGTAAGCCATCCTTGGGTTTAGTCCCCAGTACTAAGACACACACACACCCCTAGTCGGGAGGTCCTGTTTCCTTCACGTCAGCGTCCCCTGTTTTGTTCTGCTGTCTCCCTGTCTAGAACAGGTATTGGGTATTGTCATGCAGTTAAACATTCAATTTTTTTTTCCTTTTTTTGGGGGGTGGGGGGCGATACTGGGGTTTGAACCAGGGCCTTGTACATGCTGGGCAAGTACCCTACTACTGGCCTATATCCCCACCCCCTTTTTTAATTTTTTCATGAAATATATTTTTTAGTTGTCGGTGGACCTTTATTTATTTATATGCAGTGCTGAGAATCGAACCCACTGTCTCACACATGCTAGGCAAGTGCTTTATCACTGAGCCACGACCCACCCCCTAATTTTTTCATTTTGAGACGGATCTTGCAATTGCCCAGGCTAGCCTTGAACTTGTAATCCTCTTGCCTCAGCCTCCCAAGTATCTGGGATTAAGATATACACCACAACCTTCCTAATAAATATTTCTCAAATGAATAAATAATTTGTATTGTCCAGAGCCAAATGGAATAGAGTATATATTAATGTATTTTGGATTATCAGAGTGATGCGCCCCTCATACTTCCCAAGTCACTCAAGAGTTGCACAGGACTGGGGTTGTGGCTTGGGCTGGGGCGGGGGCTCAGCGGTAGAGTGCTCGCCTAGCATGTGCGAGGCCCTGGGTTCGATCCTCAGCATCACATAAAAATAAGTAAATAAAATAAAGGTATTATGTCCAACTATAACTAAAAAATAAATATTAAAAAAAAAGAGTTGCACAGCCCTCCTTTCATCTCTGCTGGCGTCCCCAGTGGATGGGGTGCAGTTTGGTGTAAAGAGTCATTGCAAAAGGAGCTCCAGTGTCTCCTACATCTTTGCAGCTCCAGAATTCAAAAGCTGTGATCCAGTCTAAGGATGCCACTATCCAGGAGCTCAAGGAGAAGGTCGCCTATCTGGAGGCAGAGGTCTGTGTATGGGCAGCTCCAGCTGCAAACAGGGCTCTTGAGGGAGGGAGCAGTGATGGGAGGGGTCTTGGTCCTGTCTAGCTGCTACTTAGCAGAGAGACATATCTGTGACGGTTGCTTGGTGGTCATTGTTTGAAAACCTTTAGGGACTTGCTGGCAGTGGTAAGACCAGCCCCTGCCCTCAAGGGACATAATATTATGGTGCAAGTCACCTGCCATGGAAACCTCTGACTGTCTGGACTTCAGAGGTCTGGCAGTGGAGCCGGGCTTTGAAGGAGCAGGAGGCCTTCCATAGTTGGAGTCTTCTCATGGCTGAGGTCATGAGGTCAGCTGGCTAATGGGCTGTCTTCCTAGTCTGACTTCTGCTTTGCTGCAGAGCCCTTCCTGTCCGCTGGCTACCTGAAGATCATTTTGCATCCACTGTGCAATGATTCTTGTAGTGGGGGACACAAATGGAGACAGGTTGTTATCGTTAGTGAGTTTGTAGTCTATAGAGTTAGAGACAAAAATACATTAAAAAAAAAAAGAATACTTAGTAGGATAGTATAGAGATAGAGACCCATGAAATCGCAACTGGCGTCAAGAAGCTACACACAGGAAATATGTACAGAGAAGATTTGGGAATGATTGCACAGTTACTGAGAAACAGGTGTTAGAGGAAGAGAGCCATCTGCAGTGACAGGAATGAGGGGAAAAAGGAGGTGGGGTGCATGGTAGGGGTGCGGCAAGAGCAGCGGAGACAGAGGTAGAGAGACCAGAAGGAGCTAGCTAACTGTGACACACGGCAAGCCAGAGAAGGGCCACTGTGACCCCAAAGCCTATGTTGCAGAATTTAGAGATGCACGACCGGATGGAACACCTGATAGAGAAGCAGATCAGCTATGGCAACTTCAGCACCCAGACCCGGGCCAAGACCGAGAACCTGGGCAGGTAAGTGCCTATGTGGGCCCAGGTGGGGAGGGGGAATGAAGGGTCAGGCCTGTGCAAAACCTTTGGTACTAAGGCAAGGACAAGGCTCTTTGAATCGAACTTTGCTCTCTCAGTCTCTGATCTGACCCATTTTCTAGCCTATTTAGAATAAAGCCTGATATCAGGAAGCCAGGAAGGCCCATGGGTGGATTCTAGAGGTGAATGAGCCTCCTGAGATGGCATGCAAAGTTTATTGTAATATTTGTATATTATAAATATGTATGTTAATATTGGTATATATTAAGAGAGGGTCTTCATAGAGATTCACAAAAGGGCCCAAAGTACTGAAAAAAAATCAAGAACCATTTCTTGGATTTTTAAAAAATACTTATTTTTTAGTTTAAAGTGGATGCAATATCTTTATTTTATATTTATGTGGTGCTGAGGATCGAACTCAGTGCCTCGTCCATGCCAGGTGAGCACTCCACCACTGAGCCACAACCCCAGCCCATTTCTCAGATGTTTAACTGCCTTTATTTTTTTGGGGGGTGGGAGATATTGGGGATTGAACCCAGGGGTGCTCTACCACTGAGCTATATCCCCAGTCTTCTTGTGGGGGGGTGGTAGCAGATACCAGGGATTGAACTCAGGGGCACTCAACCACTGAGCCACATCCCCAGCCCTAGTTTGTATTTTAGAGACAGGGTCTCATGAGTTGTTTAGCGCCTCGCTTTTGCTGAGGCTGGCTTTGAACTCAAAACCCTCCTGCATCAGCCTCTCGAGCTGCTGGGATGACAGGCATGCGCCACTGTGCTGGGTTTTTTGTTTGCTTGTTTATTTTTTAATTTTGAGACAGGATCTTGCTAAGTTGCTGAGGCTAACCTCGAACTTGGGGTCCTCCTACCTCAGCTTTCTGAGTCCTTGAGATTATAGGTATTTGCCACCACACATGGCTGTATGTCACCAGACACATGTATCATGCCCCAGATCTTCTCTTAGGTGTTTCTAAAACTTACTGTTTCAAAGCACTTGAAACTCAGGAGATCCGCCCGCCATGAGGTGCAAGGTTCCAGAGGCAGATGTGGGTGGGAGGCCCTGTGCGGGGAGGGCAGCAACATGCACTCATTGTCTCCGACTTTCTTTTCAGTGTTAGGATATCCAAGCCCCCCAGCCCTAAGCCCATGCCTCTGATCCGGGTGGTGGAAACCTGAGCTCCAGGAGATGGACGTTGCCACTGCTGCCACCTGTCACCTGCGGAGAAGCCCACCTTCCCTGTGGGCTGTTAACTTGACTTTGACTTCATTCATGACTGTTTCCTGGCTACACCCAGGACGTGGGGCGTGTGTGCTCCACTGTCCCCAAGCTCTTGTCCTCTGTTTGCTGGGCAGACGGAGCATGAGCACTTCCTGGACCCTGCGGCCCCTTGGAAGACTCACTTGCTAGCAGGAGCTAGGCGATATCCTTATTCCTCTAGTCATTGTTTTCTCTGTAGCAGAACCTCTCTCTGTGTACTGGAGTCCGGCAGCACCAGAAGCCAGGCCCTCATCGGTTCAGGATGAGGTATAAGATTTGTCTCAACACTAAAAGTTGGAGGCCCAGATGTCCAGAGTGATGGGGGCATGTCCTGGAGGAATGAAGTTCCTCTGCAAACAGCTCAGTTCTTAGCAACTAACTGTTTGTTTTCTCCTTGCCCCACCCTCAGCCCATGTGGACCTGGGCGTCCTTCAGACAGTTGGGCCACCTGCTGAGGCCTGGTTAGTCAGAGAACCTAACTTTGACTGGACAGCCTTGTTTTTCTGGGGACAAGGGAGTAGCTAAAGCAACAGGACTCCGGAGGACTGCGGGAAGTTATTTTTGGCTTCTCTGTTGTGCAAGCACCTGGGCTCTCTCGGGTCTTCCCCCGAAGCACACTGCAGGGCACGCCTCAGCCTCTCTGACCGGCGCCTCATAACTGTGTTTTCACTGAATTATGTCAGTCCCAGCAAAACCCTCGTTGTATTTATTTGCTAAGTTATTGGTGTTTCTGGTTACATCTCGTCATTGATTTAATACCAAAGTCCTGTGGCCTTCTCTTTGGGGTGTTTGGATTTACTTGAAACTTGGAAGAATGTTCCCCTCGGCCTTGCTGAGTTCAGAATGGGTTGTGATGGATCTTCCTTGCCTTCTGCTACCTGCTTCTTCTCCCTTTCTCCTCCAAGCTTGGTCTGTACTCAGGAAGGCGGGTGCACTTTCCCTGAGGCTCGGGGTCGGAGGAACAGGGGGATCAGGACTTTCAGAGCAGGGGTGGGCTCTCCCCCGGCCCCTCTGAAGGGCTCTGCTTTATAATTGTCTTTAAGCCTGGTTCTGAATGACCCTGTAGCTCGTTATGTTTCCTTTAGGACTTTCCTGCAGCCCTAAGAAGTATATAATCATAATAAGAGTGAGATGCTTTAGGAAACAGAACTTAAAATAAATATGGATAAGTCTAGGTTCCACTTGGCTCACAATCAGAACCGTTGCGTCTGTGTGTCTCTGTGGATCAGGACTGGGTTCATGTTCTGGCTTTGTCAGTGGTGTTCTGGGACTCCAGGCAGTCCCCTCGTCTGTGAGACGACAGTGCTGGGCCAGGTGATCTCCATGTCCCTCCAGTTCTCATATTTTTTCCCCGTGGCATTCTTTGTCTGGTGAACTTAATAAATTATGTTAATATGTCTCTTTAACCTCTTGGTCTGGTTTCCTTTTTACTTTTGGGGGAAGATGAAAAAGCGTAATTTAGGGCCTGGGGATGTAGCCTAATAGCACACATGAGGCCCTGGGCTCAATCCCCAGTATTGGGGGGACTCAAGCATCATTTTAGTGCCTCTTAAAGATGGGCGCCTATTGTTCACATCTGAGAGGTGTGGTCCAAATGTCCCAGCACTGTGGTAGGAGGATGCTGTGGCCACCAGAGGAGTTAGAAGCAGACCTACTCTGCAGTTGAGTCCCCATCGCAGAAGGTGGCCCCTACCTTTAGCTTTGACCCCATCTTAGGCAGAAGCCTGTGGATTCATTCCTAAGCTTGGCCACTCTGTGTCATCCTCATTTGGAAAAGAGCTGGTTGGAGGTAGAGGTGTTGAGATGACATAGAGATATGCCAGTCAGCCCTGGGGGGAAATGAGCAACTCCACGTCCTTGGCAGAAAGGAAAAACCCCACAGAAATGCTGACTGCAGCTGTTCAAGGGTTGAGTTTCTGACTGTCTCTGGGCATCATCCAATTAGTCCAATGGCTTTTTTTTTCTTCCAAAAAGGCAGTCAACAGCAGGGCTAATTGGGGACATAGCTGAATTTACATGACCCCTCTCTGGGCCAAAGAAACCGGAAACACCAATCCCCATTTCCTGCCCTGTTTCATTCTAGTCCCCTCTTCTCCTTCGGTGGAGAGTGTGACTTTTCCTCCTATTACTTTTCCTCCCCTTCTGCTTCCCAGCTAATTCTCACTATAGGTTTCACAATGCACCAGAAACCCTCCACGGACCTGGATCTGTGTTCTGACAGCTGGCTCTCTTCTTTCCCCGGCGGTCTTGTTTGGCATGGGTCTATCTAGACTGTGCTTGTCTCAGAATCCTAACAGGGTGGAAGCAGGGCGGGGTTGGTCACGGTGCCAAGAAGACTGGCCTGGCTGGAGGAGTGGCCTGGGAGCCAGTGTGCTGCCCTGCAGGAAAGGAGGCTCTCCAAGGGGCCTCCTGGGCTTGGTGGGAGGGACAGGGATTGGGGTTAGAGACGGTAAAATGGCCTGGAGCCTGGAACTAGTGCTCTAAGAGAGTCCTTGGACAGAAAAGTACCTCTGATGTTTGTTTCCTAGAGTTTAGACACCACTGTCAAAAGGAAGGGGGGCTTGCCAAGGGGATGAGGAGGGTTTGTGGAAGAGGAAGCAGCCCTGGAAAGCTAGTGGATACGTTGGTGGTCTTTTCAGTTAAAGGTGGACGTTGGGTGGGCGGCTGGCTCAGGAGAAGGTGCTCAGGGCCTGAGAGAGGGGTGAGTAAGCTGCTCCTGGCCTCTGAGGCCCGTTTATTGCCTGTATTTTGTCATTTTTCAAAGCCAGTTCCTCTGTGCTGCTTCCATATTTTGTGGAGGCAGGATTGAGTCTTCCTCTCTGGGACCTCTGCCATGAGGGCCTGTTTCTCAGAGCTGGGTTTCAAGAGCTGCCCAGACTTGTAGCTGCCATCAGCCGCCTCCGGTGAACCTGGCCAGCAGCCCCAACCTGGGGACGGCAGCGAGCGGGAGCTCTCCTGGCCTCCCCAGAGCTGCCCTGCCTTCCACTTCATACCTTCCCTTCCCTGAACAGGAAAGAGCCTGACGGGGATGTGGCATTTCAACCAAGTGGCACTCTGCAACTTGAAAGTACCGTTTCTAAGGCCCAAAACGGATTGGCTTACTCTTAGCTCTATTTGAATGTACCTTTCACTGTGAAATGTCCCACTATGAAGGGTTCCCACTTTGGAAAGATGCTCTGACATGGAACAGATTAAAGCAAATTCAGTTTGACCGAGGGAAGTAATATCTTTCAGGCTGGAAAAGCAGCTTCCCTCTCTAGTCAGTTATTCACTACGTGGGTCTTTTTCTGTGAGGCCTCTAATAATTCTCTGGGCTCCCTCATGCCTCAGAGCCAAGCTGCTGAGCTTGGGCCCAAGCTTGTTCAGGCTCTGACCCGACTGCAGATGTTAGCCGAGGGCCCTTGGCCTCTTTTCCATGCTTTGATTTAGAACTCTAGCTTTGCAGGGAGTAATTGTTTCCTATCTGTCTTGGCCCAGTTCTAAGCACTGTGGCCTTGAAACTCAAAATTTGGAGACCTAAATATTCTCTCGCCCCTCTCTTCCAGGGAAAATCCTCATTCGGGCTAAGGATAAGAGATGCTTCTTAAAGGGGAGTAATTTCTAGGTTAGCATGCTGTGTGTGCTGGCACTGAGACCTACTTATAGTCTAAAATGTGTGTGACCTTTCTGCCAGAATCTTTCTTCCCCTGGATCCCTCTGGAATATGGGATTGAGGGTAGGTGGTGACGGGATAGTTAATTTCCTGAGAGAGTGTTGGTGGCCAAGTCTTAGACCACAGGATCTGACAGTTGAGGGAAAGGAAATCATTAATCCTCATGACTTGATCTATCAATGCAGTGCTGATGACTCAACCCAGCTCTGTCTGACCTCTCACAGGGTTCCCAGGTCCAGACTCGTCTAGGTCTGTGGGAGGTTTGCGATCTTTCTGTATCTTTCAGTATGTGTTTGTCTTTTAACTGACTTGCTATGTAAAATAACATTTCTTACTTGGTAAAAAAAAATTGAAGAACACTGGTGTATAAAACAGACTCTCTCCTAGCCTATCTTGTCATCTCAGGTCAAGAGGTCCAAAATTGATTCCCTCCCAAACTGTTCAACCTTTTCAGTCTCTTCATACTTACTCTTAGAAAAATCATAAACCTTCAGTGATTCCAACTAGATCTTTCTTTCTCTTTCTTTTTTCTTTCCTTATCTTTCTTTTCTTTCTCTAGGAATTGAACCCAGTTTACCACTGAGCTATATCCCCAGCCCTTTTATTTTTGAGACAGGGTCTTATAGGTTGCTGAGGCTGCAATCCTCCTGCCTCAGCCTCTCGAGTTGCTGAAATTACAGACATGCATCACTGCACCTAGTCAGATTAGATATTTTCAAGTCACCTTTACTTTTCTTTCCATGCCTGTATCCAGCTATATCCAGTTTGTCAACAAGCTCTAATGTTTCCAACTTCTAAATCTCCCCCATGGGCCCCTTCCCATGGTCAGAGCCCAAGTAAGTCATCTCTTTAAGCCTGGATTACCACGGAAGCCAGTCCTTGCTGTCCCTCACCTCTAGTCTTCTACCTAAACCCACCCTCTTACCACTGCCATCTGAATATTTTCCAAATGCTATTTTCATTCCATCAGTTGGGGCAATTGATCAAGGACAAAAGGAAAAACATGACAGTAGTTTCTAGCAATGGAAGTCTGTCTCTTAGGAGGAGGAACAGTTATACTCCCTCTAGCTGCACAGGGCAGAATCCAGAGTTGTGGGTGGTCATTGTAGGGAGCCAGCCAAGAAAGGAAAGAAGGTATTGACAGTGAATAGTGGAGGGGCTCTTGTGAGTACCAGGTTTCCCTGCTTGCCACATCTTCCAGTTACCGAACAGCATGAAACAATAAATAGAAAATGCCTAGGGTGACTCTCGAGATGTTGATGATCTATGTGAGAAAACTGCCAACTTTTCTTGAGAAAGAAAGATTTGGGGCTGGGGCTGGGGCTCAGTGGTAGAGCACTGGCCTAACATGCGTGAGGCACTGGGTTCCATCCTCGGCACCACGTAAAAATAAAAACAGGTATTATGTTCACCTAAAACTAAAAACTATATATATAAAAAGAAAAACTTAAAGAAGAAAAATTAATTCTTCCTTAATTTTTTTTTATTTTTTGTGGTACTGGGAATTTAACCCAGGGCCTCACATACTAGGCAAGTGATGTATCACAGAGCTACATCCCCAGAACCATTTTATTTTTTATTTTGAGACAGGATCTTGCTAAGTAGCCAGGTCGGCCTCAGATTTGTAAACCTCCTGCCCTATCTCCCTAGGTAGCTGGGCATGCACCACTGAGCCTAGACTTAATTTATTTTGTTTTTTTTTTAAATAATCACAGTAAATGACACTGTAATTCAATAGAGTCTTTTTAGAATCGAATATAATTATTTTAAAATTCATCCGGAAGAATAAACAGGAGAAAATGGCAAAAGAAAAATTTAAAGACAGAACTTAATTGGAAGGAGTATTAAGCCTTGCCAAATAGTAAAACATTACATTGCTTACACATCAATTTAACAGATTAGTTAGGCAGAAATAGACCCAATTTTATATAAGCATTTAGAAAGAATAAAAGAAGCATTGCATCTCAACAGAGGAAAACGCATTTGAACAGTTGGTTAAAATTTTTTAAAAAAAGACATGTTAGTTATCCTGATTTGATCATTGCACATTATATACATGTGTTGGAATACCACACTGAAATCCATGATTGTGTTTAATTATTATGATTCAATTAAAATCATTTTAAAAATATTTGTGGACCTTTATTTTTATTCACTTATTTACATGCGGTGCTGAGAATGGAACCCAGTGCCTCACACATGCAAGGCAAGTGCTCTGCCACTGAGCCACAACCCCAACCCCAATCCATAAAATCATTTTTAAATTAAAAATTTGGGAAAAAAAGGACTGGTCTTAAATACTACACCTAGATAAATTCTGTGTAAGGAATTAAACACTAAAATTTAACGTTAGAAAAACTTGAAGAAAATACATTGAATATTAAGTCTGAAAGGAAATACATTTTAGAATTTTTTTATACTTAGCAGTTTTAGTGTTTTATTGATTTTTTAAAAAGAAATGTGGAATGCATTGTAATTCTTATTACACAAATGCCACAATTTTTCATATCTCTGTATATAGTATGTTGACACCCAATTTGTGTCTTCATATATGTACTTTGGACAAGAAAAATGTTGGCTCATAAAAATAAAATATCAACTTCCTTTTTTTTTTTTTTTTTTTTTTGTGGTGCTGAGGATTGAACCCGGAGCCTTGTGCATGCAAAACAAGAACTCTACCAACTGAGCTATATCCCTAACCCAAAATGTCAACTTTCTTAATTAAAAAACGAAAAGGGGGGCACAGTGGCACACCCCTGTAATCCTAGCAACTTGGGAGGCTGAGATAGGAAGATCACAAATCCAAGGCCAGCCTAGGCAACTTGGCGAGACCCTGACTCAAAGTAAAACAAGAAGGGCTGAGAATGTAGCTAAGTTGTAGAGTGCGTGTCCCTGGGTTTAGTCCCCAATCCTACAAAACAAACAGATAGCTAAAGAAGGCTCAAAACATGAGGAATTACTGGTGGCAATTGGGATGAAGAGGCAACATTTTTATGGAGAAGCTCAAACAGATTGATAGAAATACCAAGATCCCCCTCAAACAATGGTCAAGAAGGGATAGTTCAAAAGAGAGGTCCTATTATTTTATTTCTGCATATTTATTTAGTTCCTACACTTTGTGCAGGCCACCGTGCCTTGACTGAGGATTCAAGTGGGACTACAGCGGTGAGCAGGACAAACAGTGCTGCCCTTGGAGATCTTGCGTTAGGTGGGTGACATGACGGCAAGTCAGAGAAAATGTAACTCCCATGGGCTTAAGCAATAGGGCATAGTGTTCCTGGCTCACAGAATGGAAAGGTTCAGAGAAGTCAGCCCCAGGCAAGCCTTCATCAAGCCGCTGGGGTCTCCCCAAGACCCAGTTTCTTTCCACTTCTTATGCAACAAGTTGTTGCAGTGCTCATTACAGTGTTATGGGAAAAGACGCTGCGTCTGACGACGGAGAAATGGGTAAGTAAGTGAGGACGCAGCCTCTCTGGGTATTATGCATTCACTACAAATGGCTGCTATGAAGACTGTCGCACCAGGGAACAGTGCTCAGAATGCTAAGTGAAAAAAGTAGGCCACAGAATTTTATGGAGACTGATAACAGCTCTGCCAAAGGAAAAAAAATATATATTTCTAAAAAGTCTAGAAATAAATTCACCTAAACGCTAACCACAGTAGTGAGGTAGGTTTTGTCTGTTATCTTGAGTTTTCACCTTCCAGATTTTCTAGGTTTCGCCATCCTCTCTCCAGCGGGCTGTGTTCTCACTGCCTCCTGCACGTGCTGAGTGACCCGGTCTTTGTCCTCTTGCTGGTGTATGCCTTCCCCTTTTGACCTATGAACCCATTAAATATTTATTGATAATTGATACAAGGATATCATGTAGCTTTGGGAAGAAAATATATTTATGAAAACACTTTGTAAAGTGCTTTACAGGTGTTAGTTGTATTGTAGGAGGGAAAAAATGGAGGGAAAGAACACATTATTTGCATAGTATGGAGTCCTGTACTATTGGGGAGGTCAGGATGGAGAGTCAGAACAGGGCTGGGACCCTCAAGGAGCTTACAATCTTATCAGCTGCACAGGGCCCAAACCCTAAACAGTCAACAGTGATGGAAGGCTGAGGAGAGCAGAAGGAGGTGGCGGCGCAGGGAAGATGCTGCTCTTTGGCGTAAATTGCAATCGATTAGGGCTCGTTTCTCAGACTCAAGTTAGAAGTGAGAGTTCAGATAAGTGAGGCTGCTGCTGCTGCTTTGAACACCTCAGGGGGAGAATGGATTTTTCAGAAGTGGAAAAGAAGAGCTTGCTAGGAGTCAAAGAAAATAATAAAAAGTCCAGCACTAGGGCTCCTTCTCCTACCAAACGCAAGGACTGCTCTGATGAGAAGCCAAGGATGGCTCTAAAGCAAAGGGACCACTGGGGAGTCAAGGCGAAGGACTGGGCAGGGATAGGACTCGGGAAGCAGTAGTATCCGGTCTTGGTCCAGTTCCACCTCCAGCTCAGGATCCAGGACCAGCACAGGCTCAAGCAGTGGCTCCAGCCCTTCCTCTGCATCTCGGGAAGCTCCAGGACCTCCCGCAGCTCCAGCTCCAGCAGTTCCCCCATCTCCCAGCCCTTCTCGGTGCAGGCACGACAACAGGCCGCGCTCCGGCTCCAAATCCACGCCACCTAAAGAGAAGGAAAGGGAAGGAAAAGGCGGAGCCCTTCCCCTAAACCTACCAAAGTGCATATTGGAGGGCTCACCAGGAATGTGACCAAGGATCACATCACGGAGATACTTTCTACCTATGGAAAAACTGTCGCGACCCCCTTGCCCGCAAGGAAGACGCAACAACAGGAATCTTCTTTCAGCCGTTTATTCAGGTCCTTGATATTTCTTCTTCTTCTCTCTCTCGGACGCCCCTCCCAGCCTTAATAAAGCATCTCAAGCCCCAATGCGAAGCTGCCACGTGGAGCTTTCTCATAGGGTGTTAAAAAACCATGCGCCAACTCTCCCAAATAAGGAGTTGTTTGTTACAGACCACAGCGGAGCCAGCGCCATCTTGTAATGGCGACCACAGTCCGCAGAAACGGCTCACCACAGTTCCCCCTTTTGTTTTCCAAAAACAATACAGGCGAGAGTAGAGGTCCTATCCCACTGTGCAGAAGTGGCTGCATAGTATGGCTCAGCCCCAAGGAGGGCCCTTCCCCAGATCTGAGGCCATATCAGCCGACGCCTTTTTTCGTGGGACGGGGCGTGAACGCGTCTAACCCGCATGCAATAGGACATGCTCTCCTTGAGGTCCACTTCAAGGATCACTCAAGTGCAGTGCCTTGCCTCGCATCCTGTATCGTGATGATGGTGGACGAAGGGGGATGGCTGAGGCTGAACTGTGGCTGTATAGAAATACGACGACAAACAAGTTGGCAACACCCTAAAAGAAAGGCACGGGTCTTAAGGCGATAGAAAAGCACTAGTGTGGAAACCCATCTGCGTGCAATGGCAGTAAAGCCGGCAGAGTGCAAGGGCTTTCCAACACTAAGAGAATAACAAAGAAAGACATGTCGATCCCAGTGCAATGTTCATAAAACTTGGGGTGCAACGACCATGTCAAAGATTTACTGTTTAATCTGCGCAAGCCAGACTTGAGATGAGATGCCATTTTCTAAAGCTGCAAGAGCTTGTATGATCATAGCTTTATCTGGACCAATTTCCGGCCAAATATTCGCCAATGATACGGGAGGCATTCCTGGAATCATTAAATCATGAACCGGCATCGGCATTGGCCAAGCCCGTGCCGCTGCCCACCACTGCATTGGTGTTGTCCATGTCATCGGCACCAGCACCAGAGCCAGAGCACTCAGCAGAATGAAGATCCTCATCACGGGGTTGCTGTGGTATTTCTTGTTGCTGAGTAGCTGGCGTCAAGACTCTTCTTGTCAGGCGTTCAGGGAATGAACCACAATGGTTCCGTGCGATCCTGGGAAAAAACATACAGATCCTCGTGCCCATGTCAGCACGGGGTCGGGGCCGTTCCATTGGCCCGTAAGAACATCTTTCCACTTAACATAGCCAATCACAGAGGGCTGAGGGGACACATGTCTATCGGCCGCAGAGCGACCGTGAATATCCAAATTCAAAAAATTAATGGTAAAGAGAGCTAAGGACAGGCGTTCTTTAGGAGTATGTTCAGCTCCTATTCCCCCCTTTTGTTTTTGTAAAGTTTCCTTTAAGGTGCGATGAGCACGCTCAACAGTAGGCTGCCGCATAGTGGCAAGCACACATAATTGGAAAGGTTTATCACTCTGGAGCCTGCATAAAGTAGCATGTTGTATAGCTTCTTCTACTGTCATAAGGGCCGCTCTAGCCTCTTTAGTGAGGCTACGAGGGGAAGTAAGATCTGGATCACCCCTAAGAGTAGCATACAAAGGCTGTAGCATAACATTAGAAATATGTAAATATCCTCGTATCCAATTAATATCTCCCAGCAGTTTTTGATAATCATTTAGAGTTTGGAGATCCTGAGTTCGTATGGTAATTTGCCATACCCAATTGTTGCTCCCAAATCCAGCGGCATCCACCATCCTTGCTACAAAGTCTGAAAAGGGTTCTGTAGGGCCTTGTATAATCTTGGTCAAATTACCAGATACCTCTCCTCTGTTTGGAAGTGACTTCCATGCCCGAATGCAAATGTTATTAATTTGATCATATACCTCAAGAGGGAATCCTGTCTGTTGATTAGCAAATCTACCTTGCCCCAAAAGCATGTCCTTATCCCAATGAGGATGTCCCGCCGCATGGTTTTGGGCGGCCTGTTCTATTGCGCCCTCTAACACAAATGTTCTCCAGTCCAAATATTTACCTGGGGAAACACAAGCCCGAACAAGGCTAGCCCAATCAGAGGGAGTCATACAGTATCTAGACAGACTCTCCACCTGAGTTAGTGTGAAGGCGGCATCCACCCCATAAGTGCGCACAGACTCCGCCAGGGTCTTCACAATTTTAAAATCTAAAGGCTCATGGAATCTTCCCCTATTATCGTCCTGAAAAACTGGATAAGCAAGACCCATCTCAGCGTGAACAGCCTTCCATGTTTGAGCATGGAAAGCTCTCCCCGAAACACCCCCACCATACGGCGGTGGATCCGGAGGATCACATTTCTTGAGCCCCTGCTTATCTTTGCTCCCTTCTCCTACAGCTAAACTCCCTAGCTGGCGAGACAGCCTCCCAAGCTCCTCCTCCTCATTCTCCTCTTCCTCTGACCCACTTTCACATGGAGGTGTGCGCAGCGCACTGAGATCTGGATACAATCGCCTCTTCCCCTGTTTCACGCTCCGCACACTTCCATCCTCCCGAGATACCTCACTTCCTGCCGTCTCTGATTTCTCCTCATGTAATTGTTCTAGAACTTCCTGTCCTTTAGTAAGTGCGTCATGACATCTGTCCTCTGTGAGGCAACTACGGACTATTCTCCAAAGGGGTATCACCCCGCCCTCTAATATGCCCTGCTCAGAAGCAAAGTCAAGATCTTTGCCTAATTTATCCCAACTAGGTATGGTAAGGCTGCCCGAAAATGCAAACCACGGTGCAGCAATATCTATCTTCTGTAAAAATCTCTGTAAAGTACGATGCTTCACTTCCAGGCCCTTGGAACGTAACAGGCCATCTAGGGCCAGGAGAAGCGGACTTGAAGATGCGGCACCCATGACACAACAACAAAAGAAACACAGAAAACAAAAGACACAGACGACAAAAGAAACACAGAAAACAAAAGTGAAAGTACACATTGCAGCTGCAATAAAATATGAGGCTCTCTCTTTCTTTGTAGAGGAGCTGACCCCGCTTTGGTCGCGGATCCCACTTACTGGGACTATCCCCGCTTTGGTCGCGGGTCCCACTTACCTGGGACTATCCGGTGCACCACCCCTGACGTCTGAAAGTTCTGGTTCCCGGGTTTCGGCACCACTTGTCGCGACCCCCTTGCCCGCAAGGAAGACGCAACAACAGGAATCTTCTTTCAGCCGTTTATTCAGGTCCTTGATATTTCTTCTTCTCCCTCTCGGATGCCTCTCCCAGCCTTAATAAAGCATCTCAAGCCCCAATGCGAAGCTGCCACGTGGAGCTTTCTCATAGGGTGTTAAAAAACCATGCGCCAACTCTCCCAAATAAGGAGTTGTTTGTTACAGACCACAGCGGAGCCAGCGCCATCTTGTAATGGCGACCACAGTCCGCAGAAACGGCTCACCACAAAAAACTAAAATGACTGGCACGCCTGTGGGAAGGATGCATCCTCATCCATCCAGAGGCTGTGCACAGGTGGAGTTGGAGAGTCCGGATGAAGTGAGAAGGCGCTGAAGCGCATGGATGGAGGACAAATTGATGGCCAGGAGATCGCTGCTACTGCTGTGCTGGCCCCCTGGCCTAGGCCACCCCCCAGGCGATTCAGCCCTCCCAAGAGAATGCTGCCGCCACCTCCTATGTGACGCAGGTCACCCCCACGGATGAGGAGGTCACGCTCTCCAAGATGCAGGTCCCCCATGCGCGGGCGGTCCCGCTCCCCACAGAAGCGGCTCCAGTTCAAATTCCTCCCGAAGCTCATCTGTACCTTATATTCCACCCAGCTCAGTGTGTCGCTTTTCTAGCTGAAGGAGGGTCAGCAGGAAGGACCCCTCCCTTGGCAGGCTTCAGAAGCAGCAGTTGAGGCCTTTCCTCTGCAGGCAGGTTCTGGCTGCAAAGGTGCTCGTGGTTCAGGGCTGTGCCCACTGAGGGGCCTGCAGTTTTCTGGCTAGAGAGCTCATCCATTCCTGTTCCTAGGTCTGTTCAGTGGCAGAGCCAGCAGGGACCAGCAAGTTTCCAGGTGGCAGTGTGGCCCAGCTTTCTCACAGATGACCTGAGCAAGTCTGGCAAACCTGGTTGTGACCTTGCTGATGCTGTGCTATGTCTGCAGGGGACCAAGCTGCCATTCCTGTTAGGCCTGGCCTCCCCCACACACACTTGAATTCTCTTCCCCCCACCTGTTAATTGCTGTAAATGGTTCTGTCTTTCCATCTCCTCTCCACCCCCCTGCCCCACATATCCCTTACTCTCTCAAATTGGTGAGCAAGTTGAGAGCCAGCTCTGCAAGCATTACAGAGCCCCTGTTCTGACTGCCGTTGGTGGTGGTCTTGCAGGATACCTTGGCAACCTGTAGATTGCTTTTTTTTCCCCTCATTGTACAGTCGGTACTATAAAATTTGTTTTGAGTTTTGTAACTTTGTAGCATTTTAGATAAGGTTGTGTTTGTAAGAAATCCTAATGCAAGAGATTAGGACTAAGCCTAGAGCTAGAACTAAGCCTTGGAGGATCGAAGCAGGTAGATCCCAGAGAAAGGGCAGGGAGAGAGCTCGGCATGTGTGGGGCACGGTGAGCTGAGGTGTTCTGTGGGAAATGGTGGGAGGGGAAGTGGGGGAGAGAGATGGAGCGTCTCCCCTGGGGAACGTCTGGTTTCAGGGTTTCATCTCGTTTTGTTTTCATTAGCATCCGAATCCTAGGGAGCCAGGAATCCTTCCGGCCTATCTTGCTCAGCACTGAATCTCTGGTGTCTAGAAGAGTAGTTTCCGGCACATGGTAGACACTCAAAAAATATCAGTTAAAGGGAAAGTGGAATGAATGAATCGCACAATGAGTGATAAATAAGGCTGATCCCAGGGGCTGGGGATGTGGCTCAAGCGGTAGCGCACTCGCCTGGCGTGCGTGTGACCCGAGTTCGATCCTCAGCACCACATACAAACAAAGATGTTGTGTCCGCCGAGAACTAAAAAATAAATATTAAAAATTCTCTCTCTCTCTCTCTCCCCTCTCTCACTCTTTCTTTAAAAAAAAAAATTGTGAACCAAATACATCTCTTTACAAAAAAAAAAAAATAAGGCTGATCTCAAAGAGGTGATTAGAAGGAGTTGAAAAGGTGCAGGCTGGTGGCAAGGAGACAAGTCACAGATGTCAGAGCACCTCCAAACCTGAAGTAATAAGAAGGCTGAACTGGGACCATGGCTGCTGTTATGGTTTGGATATGAGGTGTCCCCCCAGAGCTCCTGTGCCAATGCAGGGATATTCAGAGGTGAAATGGTGGGATTGTAAGAGCTGAAACCTCGTCAGTCCGTCTTGGTTTTAATGAACTCACCAGGAGGGACTGTAGATGGGTGGAGCACGGCTGGAGAAGACGGGGCACTGGGGAGTGTCGGGAAGGGATCGTCTTCCCTGTGGCCCTTGCCAACATGTTCTACCTAACGTCAGGCCCAGAGCAGTGAACTGAAACTGTGAGCGCACATGAACTCTTCCTCCTCTAGGTTGTTCTTGTCAGGTATTTTGGTCTCAGCAACAAGAAGCTAGCTAATACAGCTCTGACCTTGAAGGTAAGGAACAGATCACCTGGAAATAGCTGATGCACATTGGTGACTAACCAACTGGGTTCAGGAGATGAAGGAGAGAAAAGAAGAAAAGATAACATTAAAGGAAATGACTCACTCTTCAAGACTTTGCCTGAGTTCTCTTTCTTGAAGCCTTTTCCAGAATCCCCAAGCCTGTGCTATTTCCTTTCTGAAGTCAGTTAACATAAACAATCTGTACCACTCTGTTGAAGGAGACAATAATGGATTTTCATGATTATAATTCAGACTTTGCATTGTATTTGTTTCCTCAACTAGATTGCAAGCTTCCCCCCCATAGAAGATGGTTAATGTGTTGACGTCATAACAAGGTTTAGAGGGAGGCACATCTCACACAACAGTGTGAACACACACTGAACCAAAAAGGATCTAAATTGCAAGCTTTTAAAAATCAAGGCTATCGGGGCTGGGGATGTGGCTCAGCACCACATATAAACAAAGATGTTGTGTCCACCAAAAACTGAAAAATAGATATTAAAATTCTCTCTCTAAAAAAAAAAAAATCAAGGCTATCACCAATCCTTACAGTGCTCAGTCTTAGAAGATGCCACATAATAAGTGTTCGTTGACTTAAAAGAAACCCGGATTCTCCTCTGTGCTAAAGATAGCAATTACTTCTATTTATTTATTTATTTATTTATTTAGAATTGTTTTCAACTCTCTTAGTTGGTCCCAGGACATGGATCCTAAGTACCAATATCCTCCTCCTGGAAAAGTCAAATACCAACTATTACCATTGCCATCGGCAATAGAGAATCTCATTTATTCCCTCATTTTTTCATTCAGTCATTCAATAATGGGGGAACAGAGTAGCACAGAGTTTAAAGAGTTAGCATAGACTGGGTGTGGTAGTACAAACCAGTAATCCCAGTGACTTGGGAGGCTGAAGCAGGAGAATTGCAAGTTTGTGGCCAGTCTGGGCAGCTTAGTGAGACCCAGTCTCAAAATAAAAGTTAAAATTGCTGGGCATGTAGTTAGGAGATAGAGTGGTAGAGCACCCCTGGGTTCAATCCCTACTGTTGCAAAAAAATAAAGTTAGCATGGGTTTGGGATCTTGCTTATAATGTTAGATCTATACTGTGCATGCTTTAATTCCGCATCTGTAAAGCCAAGATAATAATGTCTACTTAATAAGACATTCAGTGAATGCTTACAGTGTGCCAGGTGCTGTCATGTATTTCCCATTTTACAGATGAGGAAACTGAGATAGTAAGTTCTTCATCTAAGGATGCACAGATCACAAGCAATAATCAGGTCCTAGAAACTTGTGGGTAATTCGTAATTGTGTTTTTCTAAATTACACACTCACAACTGCAACAATGGTCCACACAAAGCCATATGCAAGGATCATAAGACACATGTCTGGCACACAGTGTACAATGAATATGTCATTATCCCGTAATTATTTTAGAGCATTTAGTATGTCAAACATGTAGGGTTAGGCTTTGAGGAATAAAGAGGAAAAAAGCCGGTATGGTGGCACATGCCTGCAATCCCAGCTACTTGGGAGGCTGAGGCAGGAAGATTGAAAGTTTGAGGCCAGCCTCAGCAATTTAGTAAGACCTTGTCTCAAAATAAAAAAAAATTAGAAGGGCTGGGGGGATAGCTCAGTGGTAGAGCCCCCTGGGTTCAATCCCTAGTATTGAAGGATAAATAAATAAGAAAGAAACTGTCCTCAAATTGCTACTAATCTAGTAGTGCCACCAGATATCTCTATGCCAAGAGGCAAACAATCAATCATGTACCATTACTGCTAAAAGAAATTTTAGAAAGCATCCAATCCAATCGAGGCTCAAAGGTGGAGGTGGGATGAGTTACTTTAGGTTGAAGTTTGGACAAGAATCTAGATCTAACTGAAATGCCATGTCCTTGACCTAAGGAAAGTGTTCAAAAAAGCCAGTCCCAAGATTGTCCCTATCCCAGCTGGCATCACTTTCAGAGGGCTTTCCTTGGGAAACAAAAGATTGGGGGTGGGGGGTAGGCAGAGAGTGACTGATGGACAGATCCAGGAACCTCTCAGCTCATCTGGCTCCCCTGAGTCCACACTCTTAATCATAATTGTGTTTTTCTAAATTTCAAGTGATGTTGGACATGGTGGCAGCACGCCTGTAATCCCAGTGGAGCAAGAGGCTGAGGCAGGAGGATTACGAGTTCAAAGACAGCCTTGTCTTTGAACAGCAACTTAGTGAGACCCTAACTAATTCAGTAAGACATTGTCTCTTAAAAAAAAATATATATATATATATATACACACACACACACACATACACATACACACACACACATAAAGGAGGGCTGGGGTGGGGGCTGCGGTTGTGGTTCAGCAGTAGAGCATGCGCCTAGTACATGTGAAGCCATGGGTTCGATCCCTCAGCACCACATAAAAATAAATAAAGGTATTGTGTCCAACTACAACTAAAAATTAAATATTTTTTCTTTAAAAAAAAGGGCTGGGGTGCTGGGGTTGTGGCTCAGAGTTAGAGCACTTGCCTAGCATGCGTGAGGCACTGGGTTCCATCCCTAGCACCACATAAAAATAAAATAAAGATATTGTGTCCACCCACATCTAAATAAATGTGGCTGGGGATGTGGCTCAGTTGTCAAGTGTCCCTGGGTTCAATCCCCAGCACACACACACAGAAGTGATGACCACTTCTCTCTTCCCTGTCTTCCATAAGGGGTTCCATTCCAGGCAACTTTTCTAACTTTGGTTTTTCCTTAGCTGAAAGATATAATCTTCCTGATCCTTGGACCGGACTAAGATCTCTTTTAGCTCTAAAATCATGGAAGTTTGGCAGGAGGGAGGAGCACATTTTTTTTCCTTTTGTCAATTGAAAGTATTACTACATCCCCAGGTTGCAACCACTAGAGGGCAGCAGGTCCCAGAGCACCTGAGCAGGTGGCCACTATGGGGGCTCCCACCAAGCAGCTGTCTCAGACCTTAGTTGAGTCTCTTAGAGTTTTCTTGTTGTTAATACCAATTTCAGTTTTTAAGCAAACAGCAGCCAGCCAGGTTAGGGTGAGATGAGAGGGTAGTTCTGCAAATTAGATCTGGCACTAGAAAGATAAAGACCAGTCTTAAAAAGAAAATGATTCTGAGACACTAAATATTTTATGAAAAGTTGAAAATGTACTTAGTTTAGGTTGCCTACAGCTTACATCATCAGAGGCAGAGTTCTAGGAGCATTTTCCAGACTGGTAAAAATTTTGGTAGACTGAAAGATGATTTTTGTTTGTTTTTGTTTGGTGTTTGTTTTTATTTGATGATAAATACAGATTCATGTGCAGTTATGAGAAATAGTAGACACCCATATACATTTCATTCAGTTTCAATGGTAATCTAGTGCATAACCAAAGTATAATATCATAACTAGGAAACTGACATTGATTAGTCCACACACCTTATTTCAGCTTCCCCAGGGATGCTCTTTTGTGGATGCTGTGTGCATATGTATTTAGTTCTATGCAATTTTACTACATTATGTAAATTTATGTCACTACCACAATAATCAAGATATACAATAATTCTGCATTAGTCAGAATTTTCTAGAAAAACAGAACCAAAAGGATGCTATGGTTTGGATATGATTTGGATACAGTTTAGATAAGCTATCTTCAAGATGAAAAATAAAGCCAGTGGTTCAGTTTTGTCCAAGTTTAACAGCCTGAGAATCACGGACATTGACAGTGAAACTCCGGCTTTGAGGTCACAGGGGACTGACGGTGGAAGTCCAGACTCCAAAGCCCACATACCAGGGGCGCTGATGCCTGACAGCAAGAGAAGAGCAGTGTCTCAGCTCAATAAGAAGGGAGAATTCACCTTCTCCACTGTTTTTCCCCATTTCTATTTGGGCCCTTGAAAGATGATTTTTAAAATGCCTAAGGCGGGCTGGGGATGTGGCTCAAGCGGTAGCGCACTCGCCTGGCATGCATGCGGCCTGGGTTCGGTCCTCAGCACCACATACCAACAAAGATGTTGTGTCCGCCAAAAACGAAGATAAATAAATAAATAAATTTAAAAAAAAATGCCTAAGGCTTGGTATGCTAGACCAACTTTTCCTAGAGTCTCCTGAGAAATGTTCGTTCATTTCACATGTTCAATAAGCCCTTACTCAGAGAAGAATTGGTTTTGGAAGTTTTCAGAAGGCTCCACCAAGTCAGACACTATTTTTCCTTCTGGAAAGGATCAAATAACCAGGATTATCATGTGTCCACTGAAGGAAGAGCACCAGCCTGGGCATCTTAAGGGGAAAAAGAAAGGGAGGAAGCTCAGGGTGGGTGGTAAGGAGAGCTGAGTGCCACCCGGCTTATCCTGCCATGATAGGGTTGAGTGGTCCCTTCATCTCCCGGAGTCCTGGATCCCTCTTCTATGAAATGTCAGGTTCTTCAAAATTATAGTCAAGTAATAATAACATTTCACATTATCACAGTTGCCTAAAGGTTCAGATAATCTGCCCAGTGGTCTTTTCAAGTAGGGAAGAGTTGGATTCCTTGAGAAGACAATTCCCATTAGTGGATGATGAGCTGGCAGAAGAGCTGCACACCACAGAACAGACTTAAGGTGTGCTCTACCGTTTCCTTAGCAGCTACAGAGTAGAGCTTCGATCTGCTGTTGCCCCGCTGTCAGAGCATGGAGCGGTGCTGGTTGGAAGGAGGCTGCCCACCGCCTTACTCATCCCGCCTCATTTCTGGGCCTCTGCTACCTTGCCAGTTGTTTCTGAGACATAGCAAGTCCTTTGTTACCTCTCTGCCTTTCCATATGTGAGTCCTTCCTCCTGGATTCTTTTCCCTGCCTTATCCTTTTGGGAAGCTTTTAGTCATCCTTCAAAACCCCACGCAGATGACACTGTTTTGTGAAGCCTGTTCTCCCCGCCCCCATCTCCCTCTCCAGACAGTGTCAGTCAACCTCATCTGAGCTCCCCTAGTAACTGTTGCAAAACCCAACACCCTGCAGGTACTTGTTTGTTTCCATGCTGGCCCTTCACCCAGATCTGAGAATTGCTGCAGGGTCAGGGTGGATCCTCTCCATGTCCCCAGCCCTGGCCCAGTGCCTGGAGGGTTGTGTGGACTCCACCAAGACTAGAAGAAGTGGATCCTCTTTCCTATCACCAGCAAGATGTTCTGTCAGGTGGCTAACCAGGTCACTGAAGAAATCACCCAGGAGGGAGCCCTGGGGCACCTGCCTGGCATCGGGGCTAAATGCAGAGGATTTAACGCTATCAGTTACCATTTGTGCTCTGGAAGGCGTGCAGCATTCAAAATTTGGTGGCCGCTGTTGGGAACCTGTTGTACTTACAGAAGGGTTCCATGTAAGGGGCAGCTTTCTGGCAATGTGATGAAGTGCTGGGGTGTGCATAGAAGCGGGTGGTGGGAGCTGTGTCGAAAGTCTTTATCATCTATGACATTTGGGGAAAAACTAGAGAGAGCTGGTTAAATGGACAGATGACATCTGACTCCCAGTTTAGGTAGTTTAATCGGATGGGCCTTGCACCCAGCCCTGGGTGTTGGAAACGGGGTGGGACACTGGTAGCTTCAGGCAGAGAGTCCTGACCCTCCAGGGATGGGTGTCGGGTCAGATCATGCTGCCGCCTCTGTGCACAGCTCCTCACAGCTTTGACTCACTTGAAACATCTGAAGGGTGGTAAATATTAGTCCAGATGTGTTGTCAGTAAATACAGTCGTCCACAGCTGCCAATACCTGCCACTGCTTCGTGCTGGTGGTCCTCTGTGTCTCCTCGTCCCAAGGCTCTTTGCATGGACATGGGGAGAGCTGGGTTGAAGAGGACTAGAAGACAAAGGTGCAAAGGTGTAGGTGGCCTTTGAGGGGAGAGGTAAGCGCGGGCCACAGTCAGTTCTATTCTATGCAGCCAACTCCCTTGCAGGGCATTTTTCTGAGAGTAGAATTTCTCAGTCAAAACAACCATTGAGGCTGGGGCTGGGGCTCAGTGGTAGCACACTTGCCTGGCACGTGTGAGGCCCTGGGTTTGATTCTCAGCACTGTATATAAATAAATAAAATAAAGGTCTATCAACAACTTAAAAAAAAACCCACCATGGATATGCAGCAGGTGCAATGGTGCACACTGATAGTTCCAGTGTTTGGGAAGCTGAGGCAGGAGCATCTCTTGTGCCCAGGAGTTAGAGGCCAGCCTGGACAATATAGGGAGGCTCTCTAAAAACAAAACAACAAACAATTGTGGACCTGAGGGAAAATGGGAGGGAAGGATGGTACTTGACTGGGAAACAAGTGACAGATGAGGCCCGTTATCACTCACAAATAAAGACGGGTAAAAGGTCAACATTGTGGTTATTAGAGAATACCATGAATTTACACATTTTTTCAAGATTAGCATAATTCCTTTGCCATATATCTTAAAGAGCCCCACTGTTTTACTTAAACTCTTTTATTGTGGTAAAAATATATATATAACATAAAATTTATCATTTAAAAATTTTTTTCTTTAGTTGTTAATGGACCTTTAGTTTATTTATTTATATGTGGTGCTGGGATTCAAATCCAGTGCCTCACACATGCTAGGCAAGCGCTCGACCACTGAGCCACCACCCCAGCCCTGAAATTTACCATGGTCACCATTTACTTTTTCTCATATAGGTATTGAACCCAGGGGTGCTCAACCACTGATGTACTTCCTCAGTCCTTTTATTTTAATTTTTTAAAATACCTTTGTTTTTATTTATTTTTATGTGGTGCTGAGGATCGAACCCAGGGCCTCACACGTGCTAGGTGAGCACTCTACTGCTGAGCCCCAGACCCAGACCCATATTTAATTAATTAATTTTTTTTTTTGGTACTGGGGATTGAACCCAAGGGCACTCTATCACTGAGCTACAATCCCAGCCCCCCATCCTTTTCTGGTAGTGGGAATTGAGCCCAGAGGTTCTTTATCTCTGAGCTATCCCCAGTGTTTTTTTATTTTTTACTTTGAGACAGGGTCTCACTGAGTTGCTTAGGGTCTTGCTAAATTGCTGAGGCTGGCTTTGAGCTTGTGATCCTCCTGTCTCAGCCTCCTGAGCCCCTGTGATTACAGGCGTGTGCCACATCCCCAGCACTCTCTCACTACTTTTTAACTAAACTATTTTGATGAGTGTCCAGAAAAATCCCATTTTTAAAAATATCTCCATGTACAGATGAAGCAGGTACCATCATCTCTAGTTCATGGTTGGAGAAGCCAAGGGGAAGGCACTAGATACAACTGGCTGCCTATCTAAAAGCATCCTGCCTTCTCCCTCCTAGCTCCCATCCTTTAGTTTTGCAAAGCCCTAGTTTATTATATTGTTCTGGTATTCACTGGCGAGTGAGGCGCACAGGGATGAGTCGACTGTTAGCCCCAGGAGTAAGTCGTTCTTAGTTTGAGTCAGCCACAGTAATTTTGGCTCCTTTGCCAGTGACTGAGTTAGTGGATTAGCATGTGATACACTTTTGCTCATGAGACATGAAACAAAGCTGATGCAAGGATATGGAGAGGAGTTTCTTTGCTTTTACAAACAAACACAAGAACACTGGGCACGGTGGCACACGCCCATAATCCCAATGACTCAGGAAGTTGAGATGGGAGGAACACAAGTTCAAGGACAGGCTTAGCAATTTAGTAAGACCCTGTACCAAAATTAAAAAAAAAATAAAAATAAAAAGGTTTGAGGATGTAGCTCAGTGGTAAATTGTCTCTGGGTTCAATTCCCAGGACTAGGAAAAAAAAAAAGGAGGGCTGGGGTTGTGGCACAATGGTAGAGAGCTTGCCTAGCATGTGTGAAGCGCTGGGTTGGATCCTCAGCACCACATAAAATTAAATAAAATAAAGGTCCATCAACAACTTAAAAAAAGGAGCTTCAATAAGAAACTTCCTATTTCCTGCTTCTCAATATTGTAGCCATGTGTGTTGGTGATGCCTGGAACTCAGCAGCCATTTTGCCACCATGAGAGGCGTTAGTGAAACTGTCCTGATGATACAGTGAAGGTGGCAGACATGGGAGATGGGTGAAATGAATCCTTTACATGGATGAACTGTTGAATTAACTGATCTGGAATTTGCCACCTTTAGTCCTGCTACTTACTTGAGACCATACATTTCCTTTTAAAATCATTTTTGAGGGCTGGGATGTAGCTCAGTGGCAAAAGCATCTGCCTTGATTCACAAAGCCCTGGGTTCTACCCCCAGTTCCAAAAAAGACAAAAACAAAAAACATCCGCCCCCCAAAATAGATAAATAAATAAATAAGATCTTAAAAAAACCCATTTTTAAATTTTCTGTATTTGCAGCCCAAAGCATCCTAATGACATGTTAAGGATTAAAGCTAGATAGGAGCCAAAGTGGATGACACAAGTTTCATACCCTTTTCCCTTGGATGATGCTAACAACTCAGAAACCCTGTTTTTTGGTTTTTTTTGGCCATGCGATCTCTTGACGTATTGTGTTATTTCTCAACTGTTGGCTCTGGAAGGTAATTTCCAGGGAATAAAGGACCCCTGAAAAGTTGACTGTGAGGGGGGCAAATGGGGAGCTCCTGGGACACAGCTTGTGGAGTGACAATGCCTAGGGAGTGGATACTAGAAGGATGGTGAAAAGTGACTACTTAGGAAACGTGGTCGTCAGGTGTGGCGAGAGGGAATGGTAGAGAAAAGTGGGCCAGGGTGGCTGTCAGGTCCAGGAACTTTTCCCTCTGAAGGGAAATCCAAAAATCTCAGAGTCATGGTGTGTGGCCACGTAGAAAATAGTGCATGATATGATCATCAGGTAAAAGACTCGGAAACAGTACAACTAACAGAAGAGTGGTAGAGAACTAGCCTAATTAAGGTTGCACCCCAAGCTGACAGAGAGGCTTACTGAAGTTAAACCTGTGGTAGACTGTTCTAGCTCGTTTCTATTCTATTCTTTTTTTTTGTAACTGTGGATTGAACATAGGGGTGCTTACCACTGAGTTACATTCCCAGCCCTTTGGAGTTTGAGTCAGGGCTTTGCTAAGTTGCTTAGGACTTCAGTAAATATCTCGACTGGTCTTGAACTTATGATCCTCCTGCCTCAGCTTCCTGAGCTGCTGGGATTACTGGTGTGCACTTCATTGCACTAGCTGTTCTTTACAGTCTACCCAGTAAGCTTTCTTCATAGGTATGTGACCTGAGCATGTGATCCAGGTGTGGATAATCAGCTGTTTAGGTACCGTTAACTGATCCAAGTGGTGGGCCTATGACTCAAGTAAGGGCCATTCAAAGTCCTTCTCTGGGAAACTATACATATGCTGAGAAAAATAAGGGGTGTGTGTGGCTCTTTTTCCTATAAGAGAAACAGATGAGTAAAAATGAGAGGCAGATGAAAAGAGAGGTCTCCCTGAGCTCCCTGGGTCCAACCTCAAGGCCTGGTTCTTGTAGTACTTGCTATGCATTACCCCAGTGTGGATGATTCTATTTTCCAAAAGTGGAAAATATACATCTCATCTCATGATATATCTCATTTCACATGCTGTAATGCTCCTTCCACTGAAGGATGGTGTTAAGTCCTCTGCCCTGGAACCTAGGCCAAGTTCTGTGACCACTTGGGCCAAAACCATATGCTATATGACTTCTGAGGTCAAGTTATAAAGATGCCACATGCACTACTGGTTTCTTCCTTGGGTCCTCGCCATGAGCTTGAAGCTGAGTAGCCATGTGGAGAAGCCATGGTTGGGGGCAGACCACAGGCCGAGAAGAGGTTCCAGCTAGCAGCCAGCCTCAGCCACCATATGTGTTTCTAAATGAAACCAGACTCCAGTTGCCAGGTCACCCTGAGGCTCTGAGTTCTTCAGCGAGGCTCACAGAGCAGAGACAACCATCCCCACTGAGTCCTATCTGAACTTCTGACCCAGAGGCTGTGAGCATAAAATGATAGTTTTGCCGTTAGGTTTTGGGGTGGTTTGTGTCCTCCTTAGCTCTGTGAACATGTACATACTCTTTTTCGCTTAAGTTAGTTTGAATTGAGGATTTAGTTGATTTCGATCGCTTGCAACTAATCTATTCTTGACTAGTAAACCTTCTCGTCTCTAGGTTTTCCTGTGAGAGTCAGTTACTCCATTTACCAAAAATATAATTTCTCATGTGGTCTTCGTGGAGCAAGTATAGACAAGTAGTGAAGAAAGAGGAGGGAATGAGGGCAGGGTCCTTTGTTCTCCTCGCCCCGTGATGCCACAGGTCATGGAATGCTTCCTTGCCTCTTTTAAGTCATCTGTCTTCTCAGGGCTGAATTCTGACCACTGTTCTGCTCTGTGACCTTTGACGAGCTGCTATGCTTTGCTGGGTCTTTTTTGGTTGGTCGATCGGGAAGCTATTTCTTCACTAGGGGGAAAAAAAAAGGGAATGAGGTTAGAGGTGACACTAGTGTTATTATTTTTCAGTGTTGGGTGCCAGGGGTGCTCTGTGACTAAGGTACATCCTCAGCCCTTTTTATTTTATTTACTTACTTGGTACTGGGGATTTAATTCAGGGGCTCTTGACCACTGAGCCACATCCCCAGCCCTATTTTTTGTATTTTATTTAGAGACAGGGTCTCACTGAGTTGCTTAGTGCCTCGCAGTTGCTGAGGCTGGCTTTGAACTCACGATCCTCCAGTTTCAGCCTCTGAGTCGCTGGGATTGATGCTGGGATTGCAGACAGGATCTCGTTGAGTTGCTGAGGCTGGCTTCAAACTTGGGATCCTCTTGCCGCATCCTCCCGAGTCACTGGGATTACAGGTGTACCACACGCCTGACTTACAGTGTTGTTAACGATACTTATGTCCTAAGCATGCTGTTCTGTGTTCTCCACATTGGTCGTGTGAGTCCCCCCAAGGTCCTATGCAGCAGGGGTCAGCCACTTTTGAATCTTTTCCTGGACTAACATTCTTTGTTTTTGGTATCAGCAATTGAACCTAGGGACACTTAATCACTGAACCACATTCCCAACTCTTTTTAAATATTTTCTTTAGAGACACGGTCTCACTGAATTTCTTAGGGCCTAAGTTGATGAGGTTGGCTTTGAACCCACAATCCTCCTGCCTCAGTTTCCCAAGCTGCTAGGATTACAGGTGTGTGTCACAGCACCAACTCCTGGACTAACATCCCATAAACATTTCTCATTCTCATATACTATGGGGGCATGACAAATCATATGTAACCAGTTCCTTGTTTTCAAGAAGCTTATGTTCAGATTGGAAAGGTAAAGCGAAACTCGGCATTATATTCTGGTCTAACTTGAATAGTGCTGACCATAAATGCAATAGGAGGTATATATATATATATATATATATTTTTAAAGAGAGAGTGAGAGAGGAGAGAGGAGAGAGGGAATTTTTGATATTTATTTTTTAGTTCTCGGCGGACACAACATCTTTGTTGGTATGTGGTGCTGAGGATCGAACCCGGGCCGCACGCATGCCAGGCGAGCGCGCTACCGCTTGAGCCACATCCCCAGCCCGGAGGTATATTATTTATCCATTGCTGTGTAACAACCTGCAACAATTGTTATTCAATAACACAAAACAAGATGCAGGAGCTGTGGTTGTAGCTCAGTGGTAGAGCACTTGACTCGAATGTGTGAGGCACTGGGTTTGATTCTCAGCACCACATATAAATAAAAAATAAAGGTCCTTCAACAACTAAAATGAATAAAATAAATAAAATTTTAAAAACTCCAAACAAACAAAACCAAGCTGCATCCCTGGTCTCATGTCAGGAATCTGGACTCGGCTTTGTTGGATCCTCTGCTCAGGTCACACTGCAATCAAAGTGGTGGCTGGGTTGTTTCTTTTTGGAGCTCAAGATCCTATTCTAAGTTCATGTGGTTGTTGGCAGAATTTCCTCAAGAGTACAGGACTGAAGGCCCCATTTTCTCGCTGTCCCTCAGCTTCTGGAGGTCTCTGCTGCTCCCCACAGTGTGGTGTCCCCAGAGGCACTTCTCAGGAGGGCAGCTACTTTCTCAAGGCCTGCAGGAGAACCTCCTCACTTAGCCTGCTAGGGAGGAATGTTAAATACCGTAACATAATCATGGAGGGACACCTCATCGCCTTTGCCATATTTTATTGCCTAGAAGAGGTCACAGGTCCCATTTACCCTCAGGGGGAGGGAATTACACAAGAGCTCAAAGGGGGTCACATGAAGGTGTATCTTCCTCAGGAATTTAGAAGAGAGGTGTCAGAGTGAACTGGAGTCCTCATGGAAGGCTTAATGGAGGGACTTCTGTAGGGCTTGAAAAATGAGTAGAATTCACACCAGTGAAGAGAGAGAGAGAAAAGAGAGCATATCTAGGATGCAAGGATCATGTGAGCAAAAGTTCAGAGGTGGAATTCTCACCTAAGAATTCCCACACAAAAGGTAACAGAAACCTGCTAATTCTGCAGGTCACAAAGGGCAGGTGGAACTTTTTCATAATTAACCAAAAGGAAGCTAGATAGTGAAGAGTGCCCTGACCTTGGTGTCAGAACATCTGGGTTCAAGGTTCAGTTACCCTGTTAACTAGCAGTGTGACTGGGTCAGATGGTTATCTGGGCCTAGTTTCATGTGAATACTTCTGTTTGTTAATGCATGGTGAAACAAGCCCTTGCATGCAAAGTGCTCGCTCTGCATATGGTCCAGGTCCTGGATGTCAAGAAGCTGACATCCAGGACCTCATTCTCTCTGGGTCCCCCAGCTCTCTGGCTTCTCTTAGTCTTTCACTCTATCTCCTTCCTCTTAGGGGGAGGAGGTTGGTGGAGATTCCCTGGAATCTGGCCATGACACTCCTCTCATCTTACTACAATGCCTACCTTGGTACTCTCATCTGCCACCACCCAGACTCAAAGACTCCCAAATCTGTGCATAACCCATACTCCTTTCCCTAGCTCCAGACTCATGCATCCACAGTTACTGGATGATTCCTCTTGGATCTCCACAGAGCCTTCAAATCCACCAGGCCCCAAACTAAACTCATTATCTTCTTCCACTCAACCTCTTCTTTTTCATACATTGTCTTGGGGAATCAATCATACACCCTTCCTTCCCCGCCACACTTGCAACTGAGATCCTAATAGTCACCAAGTCCCTTCTCTCCCAGGTGTCTCCTTCCTTGTATTTCCACTGCCCTAATTGGAATCCTATTAATTTTCACCTGAATCACTACAATTGTAGGTCCCCCCCCCCAGTACTGGGGATCAAACCCAGTGTTGCTTAACCACTGAGCCACATCCTCCAGCCTTTTTTTTTTTTTTTTTTAAGAGACAGGGTCTCATTGAGTTGCTTTAGGGCCTCACTAAGTTGCTGAGGCTGGCTTTGAACTTGTGATCCTCCTGCCTCAGCCTCCTGAGCCATTGGGATTACAGGCTTGTAATCCACCTAGCTTGCAATTGCTTCCTTCTTTTTTTTTTTTTTTTTTTTTGGTGACCCTTGGGAATTGGACCCAGAGCCCTGCACATGCTAAGCAAGTGCTCTACCACTGACCTATATCCCCAGCCCTTGCAATTGCTTCTTAACTGATCTATCTCAATTCATTCTCCTCACATCCTGAAGTGAACTTTCTGAAGCACAAATCTGATGATACTTCTGCTTTGCTGAAAAAACATTCTGAGGGGATTGAACTCAGGGGTGCTCAACCACTGAGCCACACGCCCAGCCCTTTTTTGTATTTTATTTAGAGACAGGTCTCACTGAGTTGGTTAGTGCCTCGCTAAATTGCTGAGGCTGGTTTGAACTCATGATCCTCCTGCCTCAGCCTCCCAAGCTGCTGGGATTACAGGCATGAGCCACTGTGCCTGGCTCAGAGGCCCTGAATTCTTAGGCATGAAATTCAAACTCCTGGGCATGGAATTCAATGTCTGAAGCCTTCTCAGATCTAACTCTTGCCTACCTCCCTAGCGTACTTCCTGCTCTGTTGCCTCTGCTCCTCTCCTACTGGACTGAATGTTCTCACACTGCACTATTATTCTTTTTTTTTATTATTGGTTGCTTAAAACATTACTATGATCTTGACATATCATATATCATACATTTGATTCAAATGGGGTATGAATTATTATTTTTACCACGTGTACAGATTGCAGGATCACATTGGTTATACAGCCACATTTATACATACTGCCATATTAGTGTCTGTTGTATTCTGTTGCCTTTCCTATCCCTAGTACTTTTAAATCTCTTGAACATGCTGCTCTCCTTTCCAAAAATGCCCTTCCACCACCCTTCTTCTCTCTTGCTCTCTCTTCTCCTCTCTAATCACTCAGCTAAGCTCTCCCATTTTATGAAACATCTTCCTTAACTCCTCAACCTCTGGATGCTTGAGAGTCCCTGCTTATGTGCCCTTTTAGCAGCTTGTGCATGCCTCTGTATTGTAATCATTTTGTATTTTGCTGCTTCTCCTGCTAGATTGTTAGTTCTCAAAAATAATTATGGTGTCTTATTCTCTATTTTTGACGATCTGATCACTCTTTCTACCAATCTGATTCTTACTTAATATTTTACTTATTTTCTGGATGGGCAACATAGTCATATGACTAAAAATGCAGAAGTTAGAGAACTGTTACAGAAAAGAATTGTGTTAATCAGCTTTTCATTGCTGTGACAAAATACCTGAGAAAAACAATTTAAAGGAGGAAAGATTTAGTCTGGCCCACAGTTTCAGGTCACTGTCAGCAGACTCCACTGTTTCTGAGCCTGGGATGAGGCAGAGCATTGTGGTGGAAGGGAGTGACAGAGCAAAGCTGTTAACCTCATGGCAGCTAGAAAGCAGAGGGAGGCAGAGAGGAGAGAAAGAGAAGGGGTTGTAGAAAAGATACAGTACTCCAGGGATCCATGCCCTTCAACTAGGCCCCGCCTCCTACAGCTTCCACTACCATCCAAAAGTCCATTCAGCTATGAATTCATCAATGGATTAGTCCATTGATAAGGTTAAAGCTTTCATGATCCAACCACTTCCTGCCAGGGCTGCCCTGCAGATGAGCTAGGCCCACCCCCTCAACCTTGAGTAATGGGGGTACTGAACTAGCATTGCACGCTGTGAGAAGCAAGTGGGTCTTACCTTTGTTGGGCAAGGAAGTGCCTTAGCTTTGGGCTTGGGCATCCCCCCCACCCCCATTTTCTGTAATTGTATCCCTTTCCTTATTTGAGTGGAATATTCTAAGGAGTGTCTTTTTCCTAATAAATAGAGGGTTTCTGGTGTGTTCTCTCTTGCTCCTCGTGACCTTTTCCAGTGCTGTCCAGCGTGGGAGCTTGACCCTCGAGGTCGAAGAGCCATCCCTGACCCCTGCAAAAGGTACTTCTGTGTTTGTGTGGTCTTTTCATTGCCAGACCAAACCACACAGAGTGGCCCTGATCCCATCACCAGCGCAGGATGTGGGCAGTGACTTCCTAAAAGCCCTACCTCTGAACACTGATGCAGTGGAATCAAGACTTCAATACATGAGTTTTGGGGGTACATTCCAGATCCAAACCAAAACAGGAATAAAGTAAAAAGTCTCCTTTCTACCCTTGTCTTCACCCTAGCTGTCTAGTCTCCCTCCCCAGCAGCATAATGTTATCAGTTTCTTGTGATATTTCTAAATATATACATATATACATGCTTCCTCTTTCATATAGGATGGTATTATGTGCTATAGTCTGAGCAGCACCTTGTTCTCACTTAACCATATACAGTCTCCATGAGACCTTTCCACATCAGTGCATAAACAGTTTCCTTATTCTTTATTTACAATGATTCAGTTTTCCATTGTGGATATCATTTAACCAGTAACTGTTAGATTGAATTCACAAACGATTGGAAACTAACAGTACTGCAACAACTTCCCTTCACACACACACACACAGTCATTTTACACCTGTGAAAGTGTAATACTAGCATGAACTCCTGGAAGTGGAACTGCCAGATCAAGGTATATGTGTTTTGTTAGTTTGACCATGTACTAGTGCCCTTCATGGAGTTTGTAGATATCATCTTATTTATCTCTGCATCCCTAAGCCACTATTTTTTAGTAATTTTTTTTTTTTTTTTTTTAGTAATTGTTTTTTTTTTTTTTTTACAGGGCTGAGGACCGAACCCAGGGCCTTACGCATGCTAGGCAAGCGCTCTGCCACTGAGCTAAATCCCCAACCCCCCTAAGCCACTATTTTTTAAAAAATATTTCTAGTGTCAAGTGCTCTACCACTGAGCCACAACCCCAGCCCAGTACTGTAATCTTCATGCTTCATCTTCCTAGGTATGCCAAAAATGCAAGGTCCTGACTGTTTTTCGCTGGGGTTATATTTCAGGGTTGCGGGGATGTATTTGTATGAGCAACCATGAGGGATAAAGTAATACCTCCCTCTAGGTCAAAGAACAGGTTTGCTTACTGCTTCCTATAAAATGGCAGCTTCCTCAAGTTCAGTGTTTCTTAGCTGTGTTATGAATCCACTAAGGGCACAGCATTCATTCGGGCCCTTTGTTTCAAGCATGTGTTACTCAGGAGGTGGGAAGGGCAAAAGGAACTGACACAAACATGCTGAAGCTCCTTGCTTCTTGGGTCTTGAGTAATAGACGGTCTTTTGTCTCTGACCCAGAACTCTTGTGTCTTCCACAACACCTATGAAACAGTAAACAGACTTACCTTATCAGTAGGATGAAATCAATTGTCAGACTGGAGTAATAAAGGCTTAAATAAGCTTATCTTCACTGTTTTTTACTCTCACTCTTTTTACTTCTCTTCACCAGGCACTCTGCACAACATCTGTAAGTTTGTATTTTGGTAGGCAGCCAAAGCCACCAAGTGCCACCATTTGTAAAGAATTCTATTGTTCTGCTGGGGAAAACACAATGAATTTAAAATAAAGGTAACTTCAAAACCACTGCACAATTGAAGTCATTACTGGACCGCTCTAACGCCCAGTTAGAGCGGTTTCCTTCCACGTTTTTGGTTTAGTTGGTGCAGCTCTTACACAGTTAGCACAGTTGCGCAAACACAGCTAGGCCTTGCTTCCGGTTACTCAACATCCGGTTTCCTCGGACACTCTGAGCTTCAGTTTCCTCATGAGTGAAACAGGGAAACGAGTTCAGATCCAGCTGTCTCACGAGGTGGTTCTGGGCCGTGGAATAAAACGAACACGAGTTACCAAGCAAGTTAGGTTCGTGATGAATCACAAACCTCACCTACGACGAACCCCGTTGGGTTTCTTTCTTTCTCTCTGCCTTTTGTCCCTTCTCCCGTCGCCCCCACGGGGCTGGGGATCCACTCCAGTCCTCGTGCAGGCCACGCACAAACTCCACCTCTCTCCGCTGGGCTCCGACCTTGGCCCAATTAACGTTTTTAGAGGCTATGAAATGAAAGGACGAAACAAAAACCGAACCTTGCCCTAAGCCAGCGGACCAAAACCTCGCCAGGCTCGGCGCTAGGCTGGAGGCTCACTTAGGCAGCACGTGGATCTCCTCACAGACCCCAGGGGAGAAACCACAACTCCCAGCAGGCCTTGCTCCCGAGCGTGCGCCCCAGAGCTCCGCCCAGGCCGGGCCCAGCCTCGCCCCGCCCCCGCGGCCGGAAACTACATTTCCCGTGAGGCCTCGCGGTGCCTAACCTTCCGCTTTCCCCCGCCCCCTGCTCCCCTTCACCCCGCCGACAGCTCCGTGGCCGTCTCGGTCCCACGGCCGGTGGTTCGGGCGCGCGCGCCGAGGGTCGCGCGGCTGCTGAGGAGGGCGAGCGCGCGCTGGGAGGGAGTGGAGGCGTAGGGGGGCGGGGGTACGGCTTGATTGCTCGCAAGATGGCGGACGAGGACGGGGAAGGGATTCACCCCTCAGCCCCTCACAGGAACGGCGGCGGCGGCGGCGGCGGCGGCGGCGGGGGGTCCGGGCTCCACTGCGCCGGGAACGGCAGCGGGGGAGGCGGCGGCCCGCGGGTCGTGCGCATCGTCAAGTCCGAGTCCGGCTACGGCTTCAACGTGCGGGGCCAAGTGAGCGAGGGCGGGCAGCTGCGGAGCATCAACGGGGAGCTGTACGCGCCGCTGCAGCATGTGAGCGCCGTGCTGCCCGGGGGGGCGGCCGACCGGGCCGGGGTGCGCAAGGGGGACCGCATCCTGGAGGTGTGAGTATCCGGGCCCCGCTCCGTCCCCGCGTCTCCTCCTCCCTGTCACCCTCGGGCCGCTCCTCTCCCAACCCTGCCCGGGTCTCGGGACCCCCGCCTCCCCCGGCCTACGCTGCCCGATCCCTCCGTGTGAGTCGACCCACCTCTCCCGGTTCTGCGACTCCCACACTCCTGTCTGTCTTCTCCAGTTCACGTCCTTGCGCCCCCAGTGCCCCTGCCCCCATGCCTTGGCTGCTTTCTGTCCCTTTGGCATGCCGTCTTTTGCTCCCCACTGCGCCTGGTCTGCTTCCTAACGAGTGTCTTCTGCTCCTTACTAACGGCAGCCCCTTTTCTGACCCTGCCAGGATCGTGTCTTCCTCAAGTTCTTGTCTTTAGCATCGTAGTTTCCTGTTCCCCGCCACTCCCCTCAGTCCCTGTGGACTGTCCCTTCTGCCCTCTAGACCAAGTAAGCAGGACCTCTCGGTCTGCTCCCACTTCACCTCCGGAAACATCTCTTCTTACTCCACTCCTTTTTCTTTCCCTGTCACCCTTCCCTTACGGTTAAGCACCCCCAGTGTTTCCCATTTACCTCTTGTCCTTTCTTCCCCTCCTTTTTGTATTCATAACCCCAACAGTACACCTTCTTTTCTGACCCTTGCATGCTTTTTGGTGGGGGTGAACTGGGGGTTCCGTAGTTCTGGTATTACACCCTGACTGCATCTGAGTGCATCCCTGTACTGACCTCCTATCTTCACTCCTGCACTAGACTCACACTTCTTTTGAGTACGGTTTATGGTGGAGCTGTCTAGCTCCTACTTTCCCCAAACTACAACCCCTTTTTGGGTCCTTGACTTCTGCACCTTTTTAGTGCATGCATAGTTCCATTTTCTCTTCTATTCCATGCTCTTGGGATCCCATACTTGACTTTATCCCATTTCTCTCCTATAGGTTGTTCTCCCTTTCTTCTCTTTTTAAGGCCCTTTCTGCTGCTGCAACCCACCCTCTTCCCCTGCTGCAGTCCCTCCCCCATCATTCATCCTTAGTTCCCCACTGCATCCCTTAAAGCTCAGAGATTGCTGTCTTGTCTTGCAGTTTCTATGCAGACTTCCTCCACTGCCCTAATCTAGGTGTTACATTCATATTTTTGTACTTGGTATTAAAATTCATAACGTGGTTGCTGGTTGACTTGGAGAGGTTTATGTTCTCATTGTCTCCGTTCTTTCTAGCAATCTTCAATTCTGTACTTCTCTTCTTACTGCCTCTATATTATATATTCTTTTTTTACTTTTATTGTCTTGCTTTATGCTGACAAGTCTCTCATTTTTTAAAAAACATTTTATTTTAATTGTAATTTCCACAACTGTCTGTCTTTGCTCTTTTAAAACAGCAGGTTTACCCAAGGTTTGTAAAGAGATGGTATCTTGAAGAGTCTGGTCTTTTTTTTTTTTTTTTTTTTCCCCTTGGTGGACACAGTATCTTTATTTCATTTTTATGTGGTGCTGAGGATTGAACCCAGTGCCTCACATGTGCTAGGCGAGCTCTGTACCGCTGAGCTTCAATGCCAGCCAGCCAGAGTCTGGTCTTATATAGGAGTCCCTTCTTATTCATCTTGTGCCTCTGCTATTACCCTTGATGGTCTTAATCTAGAGTATCTACTCATTTTTTTCTTCCTCATCTCTTTTACCTCAAGAAAGAATAGGTCACCAAAATATGTGTTTGAAGATATTATACCTTTCTTGTTCTTTCTATAAATAGATGCTTTCTTTTCTCATTAGTGTCCTACATACTATTTTCTAGTAATCTGCAAATATATTCTTAGTCTTTTAGAGGGGCAGGACATTCAGATATAGAATATAATAATGATCTTTGATTTCTAATATCTGAGCACTTAGTTGTTTTCTTCCTAGATAACTGAAAATCTGTAGTTAATGTTTTCTTCTGATAGAAGCTCTTGGAATTGTCATCATTTTCCTTTCCCTTTGGATCCACTTGTTTATTTTTAGACAATGTATTTAAAATTATAGATCTATTATAAAGTTTTTTTTTTTTTTTTGTTTTTGGTATCAGGATTTAACTAAGGGGCACTCAACCACTGAGCCATGTTCCAGCCCTATTTTGTAGTTTATTTAGAGGCAGGGTCTCACTGAGTTGCTCAGTGCCTTGCTTTTGCTGAGGCTGGCTTTGAACTCGCAATCCTCCTGCCTCAGCCACTCCAGCCGCTGGGATTATAGGTGTGTGCCACTGCCCCCAGCAAGATCTATTGTAAAGTTTTAAATTATTTACTCTTTATAGGATCTAAAGGAACCAAACTTAAATAAAATTCTGTAGGTGACTACAGCTAAGGTGATCTGCCACATATATATATAATCACGCCCCCCCCACAACAAACGAAGTTGGTGGCTTCTTTCCTTTATTATATTTTCTGCAGTAAAGCCCAGGTATAAATTAGGTGCTGTAAGGGAGACCCCAGATGATCCTGTAGGACAGGTAGATGGACTTGCCTCAGCTCTAGGTTCCAAGCTAGGAACCTAGGAAGTCTTTTCCTTCTAGAGAAAAGACATTGCTTTTTAGCACATCCCTAGTAATGCGTGGAGAACTTTGTCTCCTTTAAAGGGCAGGGGGAAAGGACAATCTTCTCTGGAAGGTTGTGATGATCAGAAATCTTCCTGGAATTGATTTCTCACCCTTCCCACTATATTTTGATATCCAAATTATTTGGAACTTCTCTGATACTGTAGTGGGAGGTAGTGATAGTTGTAACACAAAGCTAACCAAAGGGTAAATTCTCTGAAACCTCATCTATATAGTTTCTTGTTTGTTTGTTCTTTCCTTTTTTGTCTGCATCTTTTCCTTAGGTTTTCATGTGAGAGGAGGAAATAAACCACCAAAAAGACATTGTTCTTTCTGTACCTGCAGCTTGTTTTGATCGGATTTGATTGATGCTGAGTTTCCATAAGCATTCTTTAGACAATACTCTTTAGAACTTTCATTTGCCTCTTCTTTAAGTCAGCCTCTCTGTTGTCCCAGGAATATTTTCCATGTTGATGAAGTGCCAGGTGGGGTCTGAGTTCGGGATAGGTAGATCATCATTCTGTAGATTATTGTGTGTCAGGTTGTAGGTGGACTTTGCTGTTTAAGACTTGCCTATTTTAAACCTTTTCCCTCTATGTACAGGTTTGTTTTATTCCAGTTTCCATATATTACACTCATAGAGGCATGAAAGAATAGTGACTGAGATTTAAGGGGATATAAGTTTGGATACAAGTAAGAGGCTGAGTCTCTGTGATCCTTTTAGAATCTGCTTATCAAGGTTCTGTCTTCACTGAATCTTGGAACTATCCTTAAAATATTATTGGATTCAGTCTGGTTTAGTCCCTTTTCCTATCAAAACTGACTAGATTGTAACTGGTTCCAGAGAGATTCATGTTGCAGGACGTGGTAGTGCAGTATGAAGAAGCCCTCTGGGTTCTGAATTTTACTACAGATGGAAAGTTTTCTTGACTAGCAACAGTAGTCTCCACCTTGTAATTTTTCCGGGTGTAACATACACTGAGTGTTTTCCCTTTGATGTGTGTGTACCTGGAGGCTAATGTGTGAAGGATGCTTTCAACAGATGGACCCCAAATAAATATGTCTTTGTGCTAATTACATAGTATGTGAAGTAATTGACTTCAGGTTAATTTTCTTAAGGTTAAAGTAATTCCAAGGGCTTTTGATTTCTTGAGGAATGCCTTTATGAAGCTTTTAGTGTGCTGTGAATTTGGATTTGGGATTGTCTAGATTTTTGAGGGATTAGGTTTGTCTCTTGGCTGTTTCTTTTGTCTCTTTGGTATTTGGATAGTGTCATCTTTAATCATGGACCCCTATGGTTGGTTTGCTAGCATTCAAAATCACATGATATACTTACACTAATCAGAGAATAAATGTTTTCCTACTCGATAGCTTTCAGATAATACACCCATCAGATTTCCCTTGTTAAAATTAAACCATAAGCTAAATTAGGGTGCCTATATAAATTTTCTTATTGAGAGTCAACTTTTTTGCTTTGTTTTGTGTGAAAATTTGAACATCATTGAATAAAAAGATACGACATTGGTGCCACAAGAAGTATTTTTACAAGTTGTGTGATTCATGTAACATTGACTGCTAAGTAACTTCAAGAGCTGCTTTCTTAATTGTCACTGAATTCTGTTTGGCTCACATTTTCCAGGTAGATTTTGGTAATAGTGTTTGAAATGCTTTATTAATCAGAGGAAAATTTTATGGCAGTAGTTCTCGTTTTTGTGCATGTAGGAATCACTTGGGTGTTCTTGTCGAAAGCATAGATTCTCAGGCTTTACCTTTTAAGAATTGTGATTAAATAGGTCTTGCATGAGACCTAGAAATCTGTATTTTTCACTCCTTTGCCAGATTAGGGAATGCAATCCACATACAGAGCCACATGCCCAGAGCAACACTAGACGTACCTTCATTCTCAGTTCATTTTATCACTATGGTTATGTTGAGAGTCATGAGGGAAGAATATGCTAACAAATAGTGATTTTTTTTTTTTTTTTAGGCTTTTGAATTCCAGCCTAAGTAGAAAATCAGAAAAGTACTAACTATTCTACCTGATTATGTATACTTTACTTATTGGATCTTGCTAAGCTCTTGCAATAAAGGTGGGTTGTTAAGAGGTAGAACAAACAATCATAATCATTATTCTGCTTTGCAATGTGTACAGTGTGTTAACTGTTTGCATTGTTTTTGCATTTGAACTTCACAACAGCCCTGGGAGGGAAATTATAAACTCCTTTGAGGGCAGGTATTATATCAAACATTCTGTATTTGTTGACCCTCTAGCCAAATGTCTGGTGGCATATAGAAGGTATTTCCCAATAAATACTTGCTGACTGAATATGAGTAAAATTACCCCACTTTGTAAGAGGAAAACTGAGTTTTGCACTAATGAGTAGCAATCAGAATTAAAGGCAGGTCTTTGCATTCTAAATATTTTCCATTTCTTTGATTTTTCAGCTATTGACTATTATATTCTTGATTGTAATCACTTAATTTATAATTGTTAAAATTCAGTTGCATTCTTATAAACTTGGATAGCAATTGAACTTTGGTTCTACATTAGTGAAATGTAACAATCTTATATATTTATTTACCCTTTATCTCCTGTTGTTAATTGGATAAGAGATGGGGACCAAAGCAATCTTCTTTGTCCTTATTGTTGGTATCTTTACTGGTTGTCAGTGAAGAGAGCATGACAATCATAATTGTAACTTCAAAAATACTTCTAATTTCATGTGTAGTTAAAGTTGCAAACAAATAATACTGATTTGAAAACAGCATTACACTTTCCTCAGAAATCACTTCCACAGATTGCTGTAACCAGGAAAAGATCTTTCTTTACTAGCATAAAGATTTGTCTGGGTCTTATAAATTGTTGTGAACAGTTGTCTTTCCTGGTTTGTTTCAGTTTAGAGCTTGTTACCATGCTCTCAAGGATAATTATTTTTAAAGATAAGTCTCATTGGGAATAATTCTTACGATCTTGTAGATAAGCAAAGAGACTTAATTGACAAGCAAACACTTTATAATTTATGATCACAGCAAAGTTCTTTTTGAGCATGAACTGTGGTGAGTTCATTCATTAGATGATGGCATTACTGACAAAGGATATTGTAGTGGTTTAGGTAAGAGCCAGTTAAGTTTATTCTGTTTCTCAGCTGTCAGCCATATAGATGCTTTCTGTGCTTCAGTCAGGCAGTTCAGTAAGAGACTATTTATGGGTGGTACAATTCTAGCCCACATTTGGAAAAAAATGTTTGTGCAGTTTAAAATATTTTTTCAAAAATTGCATCTCACAGCAAGAGATTACAACCCAGTACATATGTAGCAACAACAACAAACCACCTGAAACAAACAAGTTTCACCAAAACTGTATTTACGGTATCAGGCATTCTGGTATTTATAGTCTGTTCAATATTTGGTTGTTTTGTTTAGTTTTGTTTTTTGAATGTGAATGGTGGCCCATAACATTAATCTCACAACTTGTTAGGTTGTGATTCACTGTCTGAAAAACATTGATTTAGGCATCACTTTTCCTGATGTTGGCCCACTACTAGCTCGTGTTCAATCTGGTTTCACAATTAAGCACAAACTATGTGAAAGTACTGCTAGGCTTGTGAGTCAGTGTCCCTGCTTTTGAGCAGCTTACACTGCAGTGGAGAAGGTACAAATAACAATTTACTTTATGTAAAGCAAAATGAAGGAACGTAGGTGAATGAAATGCACAGTGGGAATTTAAAGGAATAAGTGAATGTGCTTAGAGTATTAGTGGAGAGAGAGGTCATAGAGGCTTTTCAACTGTAACTGAAAGACAGTAGAATTCCAGTAGCAGAGAAAGTGGAAGGATTTCACAGGCTGAGGAAATTGTGTGACCAAAGAGAGGAAGATGTGAAAAGTTCTTAGGCAAGCTAGGGGCCTAAAGTTTCTGTTTCTAGGCAGTGTGGTGATAGAAACTGGAAAGGAAGGTTGAAGTGAGATCAAAAAGCGGTTTGAATGCAATGCTAAGATGTTTAGATTTCTGTTTATGAGCTTAGAATATAGTTTTATGTGCATTGATACCCAGGACTTCCTATGAATTTATTTACCAGAATAGGTTGAATAGCTTTTCCAAGGCCTAAGAGGAAAGTCACTTAGAATTAGAAGAATTTCAGAGCACCCAGTCTCTTGGACTGTCTTATATATAAAGAAGGGAACTGAGAACAACTAAGCTCTAACACACAGCATTAGAAACAGCTGATGAGAAGCTGGTTGGCATACATTTTACAATCCAGTTTCTGAAACATCGTATTTCTTTTGTCTTATGTTTTAAATAACAATGATTATTGTTGGGTTTACAGTTGATTATATTTTCTTTTCTTCCTTTTTTGGTACTGGATACTAGAAATTGAACCACTGATTGTACCACTGAACTATATCCTCAGTTCTTTTTAAATTTTGAAATAAGGTCTCGCTAGCTGAGGTTCTTGCTGAGTTCTGAGGCTGGCCTCTAATTCATGATCCTCTTGCCTTAGCCTTCTGCCTCACTGGGATTACAGGTGTGCTCCATCATGCCTGGCAATATTTTCATGCTTATAGGCTACAGGCCCACTTGTTCTTGATGTTTTGTTTTAGGTTTAATTTTTTTCCAACTCTGTTCCTCTGATTTGATGATGACTCCTTTAATTTAAGTCTTTTATTTAGTATCTTGTTCATTACTTGTTTGCCAGCTAAATAATTATTAGTTGAGGAAATGTACCTATTGGCTAGGTATTGAGTTGCTAAGTAAGGAGCTGTATTTGAGTGCCCTTATATGTATTTCCTCCTTTGAACTTCTGTTATGAAAACATCTTTTAAGAAATCATTCATTTTTGCTTAAGCTATCTGATTTTTTTTTTTTTTTTTTTTTTTTGGTGTTGACCCCAGGACTTTTCACATAGCTGAGCATTCACTCTACCACACTTCCAGCCTTATCTGAAAAATTTTTAAACTGTTGTATCAGACCTCAGAGCTAGAACAACAGATCTGTGTATTCTATGGGCTTGATACACAAGTAATTTGCTTACTTCCCTTTGGAAAAGTACAGAGCCATCTGCAGAGAGTCAGCTGCTTATGTGGATACTCTCCAGCTGCTTTCAAGAGGCTGATTATTCTTACAGAACTATTCAATGAAAATAACGAGGAACCGCCCCTCCCCATACTGCAGTGTTTTTATATTCTGTGTCTATCCAGTTTTAGTTATATTTAGTATGTTTTAAAAATTGGGAGATGGATTAAGTATTTGGATATCTTGGAAAATGTGATGACCTCTTAGAAATTTTGGAAACTTTTTCTACTACTTTTGCTGATCAGTTTAAAAATCTAGAAAATTTATCACTTGTAAAGTTTGTCAACTGAATGTACTTTGAGGGTTGCTTAGTTTTTACCCAATATTATAGTCATTTCAAGTCTGATAGGGTTAAAAATGTTTTGAATCTGTTTTTCTAAGGTAAGTAATCTGCAAAACAGCAAGTAGTTTTGTTCTGTCTCCTTGGTATTTTGAGTCCAAGGAAATGTGACACTAAAGTTTCCTTCGTGAGTTATGTGCTAATAGATTATTCTACATTTCCCTGTCTATCCAACTATCTTTTAAATTACTGACTTGAGAAAGGCCCTACTACTGTACCTTTCTTTCTTTCTTTTTTTTTCTAATTATAGGCTTACAGAAACTGTACTCTTTTCTTCAGCTTTCAAAATAAATTGCCCAAATTTAATTTCTATTAAAAGATGCTATTTGAGTGCTAAAGCTTTATATCCCTTCAAAAGTAATCTCTTGTTATTAATTTTTAAAGGTTATCTTTCATGGACCAAGATTGAGCTCCTTCCTTCATTCCTTCCTTCCTTCCTTCCTTCTTTCTATTTTTTAGTAGTAGTGATAGCTTTACTATTCATATCCATGCACAATGCCTCTTGGGTTGAATTGAAGAATTGGATATTTAGGAAATGGGTGGTTGGTGGTTCTGTAGCCCCAGAATAAATTTATCACATCACATGAGAAATAATATTTTTAATTTCATTGTATAGTAATTTAGAAATTGTAGTGAAATTGAATTTCAGAAGGTTGATTCCTTCTTTGATAGTTTACCTGACTTGCAAACCAAGGTTGTTGATTAAACTGGTAGGTTTTATTCTTTTAATTTTTACTGTGATCAGTCTACCAAATCAAAAACATTTGGGGATTGCGCTTAAATTGGCAATGTGTAGGCAATTATTCAAAATGTAGCAGATCTCAAACTCTGAGTTGGTGTTAGGAAATGATTTGGGATTTGTATTTGTTTTGCTAGAGAATAACAGAGAGGGCTGGGGTTGTTGTTCAGCAGTAGAGCACACGTCTAGCACGTGCGAGGCCCTGGGTTTGATCCTCAGCACCACATAAAAATAAATAAAATAAAGGTACTGTGTACAACTAAAGAATAAATATTAAAAAAAAAAAAAGACAGAATAACTGAGAGAGGGCTGGGGATGTGGCTCAAGCGGTAGCTCGCTCGCCTGGCATGCGTGCGGCCTGGGTTCGATCCTCAGCACCACATACAAAGAAAGATGTTGTGTCCGCCAAATACTAAAAAATAAATATTAAAAATTCTCTCTCTCTCTCTTTAAAAAAAAAAATAAAAAAAAAAACTGAGAGAGATGTTCAGCCGCAACTTTCCCATTTCTTTCTTTCATTAGTTGTGGATGAACCTTTATTTTTATTTATTTATTTATTTTTATGTGGTGCTGAGAATCGAACCTAGTGCCTCACACATGCTGGCAGGAGCTCAACCACTGAGCCCCAGCCCCAGCTTTCCATTTCTAACACTCATTTTTCTACATGTGAAGAAGTAACCTATTGATAAGTCTAGCCTCCTTCTCTCTCTAAATTTTTAGTTGTAGATGGACACAATCTTTGTTTATTTATTTTTATGTGGTGTTGAGGCTCAGATGAGACCCAGTGCCTCACACATGCTAGGGAAAGTGCTGGGCCACTGAGCCACAACCCTAGTCCCTCCTTTCTCTCTCTCTCTCTCTCTTTCTCTCTCTCTCTCTCTCTCTCTCTCTCTCTCTCTCTCTCTAAAATATTTATTTTTTAGTTGTAGATGGACACAATATCTTTATTTATTTATTTTCATGTGGTGCTGAGGATCGACCCCAGGGCCTCTCACGGGCTAGGCAAGTGCTCTACTGCTGAGCCCCAGCCCCAGCTCCCCTCCTTCTCTTTTTTAATAGACTGTCATAGAGTTGCTATATGCTGATGAAGTTAATGAAAGTTAAAAAACAAAACGTCTTATTTAAACAAAATAAATTGGTGTTATATTTTTGAAATCAATATCAGAACATTCTTTAAAACATTAGTGGTAATTATTTAGTCTCTCACAGGTGAGTAAAGGCGTGTCTTTTTTTTTTAATATCAAGTGTGGTGCATTTAGTTTTCATGAGGTGAAGCAGTATGGAATTGTGGCTTGGTGGTAGAGTGCTTGGCTGGCATGCATGAGGCACTGGGTTCCACATAAATGTAAAATAAAGATATTGTGTCCACCTAAAACTTAAGAATAAATATTTAAAAAAAAACAGTGTAATTACAACTTTTTTTTTTTTTTTTTTTTTTTTGGTACCAGGGATTTAACTCAGGGGCACTTGACAATTGAGCCACATCCCCAGCCCTATTTTGTAATTTATTTAGAGACAGGGTCTCACTGAGTTGCTTAGCACCTTGATGTTGCTGAAGCTGGCTTTGAACCATGATCCTCCTGCCTCAGCCTCCCATGCTGCTGGGATTACAGGTGTGCACCACCACGCCCAGTTACAATAACTTATTCTTATAGTTTTCATAAAATAAGAAGCTTGTCTGTCACACCACCCCCCATACACACTTTGAATTGAACATGCTAGGCAAGTGAGCCACATTCCCAGCCCTGTTTAGTTTTGAGATAGTCTCTACTGAGTTGCCGGTCTGGCCTCAAACTTGCAGTTCTCCTGTGTTAGTCTCAGCAGTAGCTGGTATTAGAGGTGTGCCACACTGCACCTGGCTACAGCTTCACTTATATCATTAACTGTTTATTTCTTATTCCTTCTCCTTATTTGCTTTTGCTGTCCTTGGTATCGATGTTTATATTTTAAAATTAAAACGAATGACTGTTTTCATTGCATTTCAGTAAAGGAAAGCATCCTTATTTTGAAATTGTTTACATAGTAGAATGTCATTTTCTGATCTTATATATCATTTCTATATGCCTACTGTAGTATAAAGCAAAATTACCATTAATAATAAAGTTTGAAAAATGTAGAGCCTGCACAGTATTTTTTTTTTTTTTTTTTTTGGTGTGTGTGTGTGTTGCTAGGATTGAATTTGGGGCCTGGCATGTGCTAAGCAGATATTCTACCACTGAGCTATGTCCTTGGCCTGAGCATGCACAATATTTTTAATACCTCTAAATAGTGAAACCAGTTGGAAAACTAAAGAAGTAATGAAATGTAAAGAAGTATGTAAAGAGGAAAACATTGTGTTTGTGTGCTTGCCTTAATTTTTTCCCATTTATTCAGAAAATCATTTTAGTGAATGCTTAGTATATGATAAATATGGCATTAGACAGTAGGGACAAGAAGCTGAGTAACGTGTAGTCATTATCATTAGGAAGCTTAGGATCTGGGGGAATCTAGCAGATCAGTTGTAGTCCTGGAGTAAACTTGGGAAAGGCAAGAAAACACAGAAGGTGGTCCTTACTAGACAGGGGTTGACTTGAAGTCTCTTGCCAGCCCCTGCCCTACAAGAAAACCCAGGACAATTCTTCCAAGTTCCTATAAAATATATTTTTGCCATCAGTTATCTGAACTAGGTGCCCAAAGACCATGTGTATCTTTTTTTGTTGTTGCTGGTACTGGGGACTGACCCCAGGAACACTTAACCACTGAGCCACATCTGCAGCCCTTTTTATTTTCTATTTTGAGATAGGGTCTTGCTAAGTTGCTTAGGACCTCACTGAGTTGCTAAGGCTGGCTTTGAACCTGTAATCCTCCTGCCTCAGCCTCCCAGGCCGCTGGGATTATAGGCTTGCCGCCACTGCACCTGTCCCATGTGTATCTTAACATGTGTCTCCCAGAGACAGAATCTACTAAAACTAGGAGGATCATATTGTAGTTTATCATACAAAGAAAGATAATTTTGAGAATTTAAAGGAACCTAGTTAATTATGCCAGGACAAGAGCTGTAAACTAGGTGTGTCCTGGCAACCTGAAACAAGATTTATAGCCTTAATAATTTTAAATAGGGTATTTTAAAATTTGAAGACTGGAGTTTTAATTCTGGGAGAAAAATAAATGAGTTTGATATTATTCTTGATGACAAGTAATTATGTTGACTTCACAGGTAATTATCAAATGAATTTTTTTTTCTGAATAGCTTGATTATATTTTTATATTTATAAGTATCTTAAAGCCTGAAGTTTTATTTTACTTTTTTTTCCTGAATGACAAATATGATTCATTTATTCAGAAATAAATCTACCTGAGTAGGTTATATTTGTATCTCAATTGTCTTGGAATTAGAGTCTTTGAGGAATCTATCACTTTGCAAGTAATAAGGCCTGGTTACTTCTGGCTGGAGATATTAAGGTGAAGAACAGATAAACTTTATTTGTACTTTTCCTGCATTAGGCAGCATTCTTTTTTAAAAAAATTTCTATTAGTTATTGATGAACCTTTATATATTTATTTGTGGTGCTGAGAATCGAACCCAGTGCCTCACACCTGCCAGGCAAGTGCTCTACCACTGAGCCACAACCCAGCCCCTAGGCAGCATTCTTTTTGAGTAGAACATCCAGCCAAAGGTAAGTCTCTGTGATGGGGTAAGCTGCTTACTTGACAAATTAGTTATTCTCTTTTTTCGTATTTTGGGAACACCACATGCTGATTGACACACTTCACAGTTTCTCAACTTTGTGAGGGTCAAACTTTACTGTTATTAACACTCCCTTTTGCCCAGTGTTAAGTTTCTAAGTTTAAGTGCTCTAAAAATATTGGCATACAGCACCTTCCTTGGGAGGCTGAGGCGGGAGGATTGCTTGAGCCAAAGAGTTCCAGGCCAACCTGAGCAACTTAATGAGATCCTGTTTAAAAAAAAAAAATTAGTATATGTTTTGAATGTTGCTTTTGATTCTTAAAAAAGGCACCAAAGATTTGTGAAGTATGCTGGAAGTTTGTTCAGTTTGATCTATATGCAGTTAATATTTATTTCTACCCTCATCTACCAAAAATGACTCCTAATTAGAGTAAGATGAGGTGTTTTATATTTGTTTTGTTTTTATTGGTTTTTGTATTGTATGTATCTTGGTTATCATTTGTGTAAAGACACTTGCATTTAGGCCTGGTGGCACACATCTGTAATCTAGTGATTTGATAGGCTGAGGCAGGAGGATTGCAAGTTCAAGACCATCTTCGGCAATTTAGGGAGACTCTGTCTCAAAAATAAAAAATAAGGGGCTGTGGCTGTGGCTTAGTGGTAGAGCACTTACCTAGCATGTGTGAGGCACTGGGTTTGATTCTCAGCAGCACATAAAAATAACATAATAAAATAAAGATACTGTTCCCACCTACAACTAAAAATTAAATATTAAATAATATTTTCAGTGGAAAAGCCCTTCAGGGTTCAATCCTCAGCCCCTTACCCCCCAATTTTTTTTTTTAAGAGAGAGTGTGTCTGTGTGTGTGTGTGTGTGAGAGAGAGAGAGAGAGAGAGAGAGAGAATTTTTTAATATTTATTTTTTAGTTTTCGGCGGACACAACATCTTTATTTTTGTATGTGGTGCTGAGGATCGAACCTGGGCCGCACGCATGCCAGGCGAGCGTGCTACCGCTTGAGCCACATCCCCAGCCTCACCCCCCAACTTTTTTGAGAAAACAAATTGATTATAATTTGGGGACCCTATAACTTTGATGTAGTTTTTTTTTTTTTTTATTTTTTAACCCAGAGCTTCATGCCTGCTAAGCATGTACTCTGCCCTGAGTGAGATACACGCCAGCTCCTTTGTATAAGGCAGATGCTGAGGCTGGACAGTGGTTACACTAAACCATGACTGAGAGAGGCAAAATAGGTTTGTTTTTTTTTTTAATTGGTAGACAAAGAAACAGATAACTTTATAGTTAGTGAAATTGTTTTGTGCATCTAGCTTTCTAAGTGAAAATAAAATATTTAACTCCTGAAATATGACATCTTTCTGATTTGAAGATTTCAGATTTTGGTTTTATTTTCATGGCAGAAAGTGGAATAGCTCATTTTGTCTTGTTATTGAGCTATTCATTATGAACTTATATGGAGTCCTAGTCATCGTTGGGGGGGGGGGGGTTAGTGTTTAAGGGTGCTCATATCAACTTTGATTTTTTTTTAGGTTCTTTTTATTCTTGAATTTTAAAATTGATTTTTTTTATTTTATTTTTTGGTAGTAGGTGTTGAATCCAGGGGTCTCACTGAATTACTTAAAGCCTCACTAGTTTGCTGAGACTGGCCCCAAACTTGAACCCTCAGGGGTGATTTGCACATCCTTAGCCCTTTTTGTTTATTTTTCATTTACTTCTGAGCCAGGATCTTGCTAGTTGTTGAGGGCCTTGCTAAGTTGCCGAGGCCGGCCTTGCACTTGGTGATCCTCAGGCCTCAGCCTCCTGCGTTGTCACTTTTTAAATTAGAAAAGTAATATAAGTATGTTATAGAAAATTTGGAGTCTATGGAAAAGAGGGGGGAAAAAACCCCATAATCTTATGTAACACAATCGATATTGTGTTTTGACTGTTTTGTATTTATGCATTTTTTATGAAGTTGAAATCATACTGTTGTGTACAATTCAATTGTAATCTTTTGAATGTTAATAGACTTTATTTACCAGAACAGTTTTAAATTTACAGAAAAATCGAACAAATAGTGTAGAATTCCAATATTTCCCTCTTCTTGGCTTTGCTACACAGTTTCCCCTATTATGAATATTTGACAGTACCATATTTTTTTTAATTAATGAACTAACATTGATGTATTATTATTAACTAAAGTCCATAGTTTCTTCATCATTCCCTAGTTTTTACCGAATTTTTTGTTGTTTCAGAATCCTCTTCAGGATACCACATTATATTTAGTTAGTTATCTCCTTAGATATTTCTTGGCGATGAAAGTTTCTCAGTCTTTCTGTGTTTTTGATAACCTTGGCAGTTTGAGGCATATGGGTCCTGGTCAGGTGTATTATAGGGTGTCTGACTTGAATTTATTTGGTTTTCTTTTTCATGATTAGACTGGGGTTATGAATTTTGTGGGCTAAAGATCACAAAGGGAAAATACTATTAGCCTCTCTACATTTTGAAGGTATATAGTACCAATATAATTTATAGTTGTTGATGTTTGAAAGTAGTGCTTGCCAGGTTTCTCCACTGTGATATCCTCCCCATCTCCCGCCCCGGTTTTCATACTGTGCTCTTTGAAAAGGAGTCACTGTGCCCAGTGTACACTTAAGGACTAGAGAGTTATGTCCTCCCTCACCCCCCATTTTTTTTTTCCAGTACTGGGGATTTAACCCAGGGGCACTCTACCATTGAACTATATCCCCAGGCCCTTTTATTTTTATTTTGAGACAGGGTCTCTTTAAGTTGCCCAGGCTGGCCTTGAGTTTGCAGTCCTCCTGCCTCAGCCTCCCAAGTAGCTTGGATTACAGGTGTGCACCATTGTACCCACCTGCATTCCCCCTTCTTTAGGCTGGAATATCTGTATGATTTATTTGGGGTTATTTTGGATAGAAGATTGTCTCTTCTTCCCCTTACTTATTCTATCATTTATATCAGTATGGGTTCATCATTATTGGTTTTATGCTTAAATATTATAATCCACCTCTTTTTGCTCTAATTGTTCTAGTTTTAGCCTTTGGTAGCTCTTTTATTTGGCTCTTGTGCCCTTTAGCCACATCCCTATCAATGTATGTGTTTGTTTGTTTTCAATAGTTCCTTTCTTTCTTTCTGGCACTACAAAAAGCTCTAGGTTTATCTTATATATTTCCGGCCCCAGTCCTAGAATTTTTCCAAGAGGCCCTTGTTTCATTTATTGGAGGATGATATTAAAAACCAGGATCTGAACAATAGGAATTAAGAAAATGGAGGGGCCAAGATGTAGCTCAGAGGTAAAGCACTTATGAGTCTTGTCACAGTCTAAGATGCCTCTGACCTCCTGATTAAAATACGTATGTGTGTAAAATAAGGTTCACTCTTAGTGAACCTCGAGTTCTGTATGTTTTGACAAATGCATTGCGTCATGTATTCACCATTACAATGTCATACGGAATAGTGTCACTACTTGAAATATCCCTTGTACTTCACCTGTTCATCCCTCTGTCCCTTCACTCTCCTGATGTGATCTTTGCTTTTTCTTCAATGTTGATGATTGGAATCATTCAGTATGTGGCGTTTTTGGATTGATTATTTTTCCTTAAAAAAAAAAAAAAACACTTAAAGTTTCTTCACATTTGTTTATTTATTTATCTGTGTGATGCTGGGAATTAACCCCAGAGGGTGTTCTTCCACTGAGCTTCCTTTTCAGCCTCTTTGTTTTTTATTTGGAGACAGGGTCTCAATAAATTGTCCAGTTGAATTCGTGATCCTCCTGCCTCAGTCTCTCAGGTTGCTGGGATTACAGGTGTGTGCCACCATGTGACTTTTTGTGACTAGATAGCTTATTTATTTTTTCAGCTGAGTAATACTCCACTGTATGGATGTCCACATTTTGTCACCTAATGTCACCTAATGAAGGGCATCTTCGTTACTTCTAGATTTTGAGCAGTTATAAATAAAATTGCTCTAAACATGTGTGTGAAGGTTTTTGTATGGATGTATGTAAATTTTCAGTTCACTTAGGTAATTACCTAGAAGTAAATATGATTGGTGGATCATATGGTTAAGAATCTGTCAAACTCTTTTCTGAAGTGACTGTCATTTTGTATTGCCACAGCAATGATTGAAGGTTACTGTTGCTCCACATCCTTACCAGCATCTGGTAAGGATGTGGAGCAACATCCTTTTTGTTTCCCCCCCCCCCAAGCCATTCTAATAGGTGTGTAATGGTATCTGGTTGTTTTGAGATTTCATGGTGATAAATGATGTTGAACATCTTTGCATATGCTTATTTGCCATCTGTGTATCTGAGAAGGTGTCTGTCCAGATAATTTGCCCATTTTTAAATTGGGTTGTTTGCTTTCTTATTGTTTGAGTTTTAAGAGTTCATGTATGCTTCAGATACAAGTCCTTTATCAGATATGTGTTTTGCAAATTTTTCTACTCTGTGGCTTGTTTTTTTGTTTTCTTAATGTTTTACAGAGCAGAAGTTTTAAATTTTAGTAAAGTTCAATTTAGCAGTTTTATTTTCATGGACTGTGCTTTTGGTATGGTATCTAAAATCTCATTGTATACTCAAAATTACTGTTTTAGTCAGTGATTGAAAGACCTGACACAAACAATTAGAGGTGAAGTTTACTTTGGGGCTCATGATTTCAGAAGTCTCAGTCCACAGATGGCCAACTCTGTTGCTCCAGGTCCAAGGTAAGATAGAACCTCATGGTGGAAGAGAGTGGCAGAGAAAAGCAGCTGGGAACATGGCACGAAGACGCAGAGAGAGACTCCCCTCACTACAGACGAAAGGCACGCCCCCAGTGACCCACCTCCTCCAGCCACACCCCCTGCCTACAGTTATCACCCAGTTAATCCCTACCAGGGTATTGATGCACTAATTAGGTTAAAACTCTCAAAACCCAAACATTTCACCTCTAAATTTTTTTTGCATTGTCTCATACACGAGCTTTTGGGGGACATCTAAACTATGAACAATCATGTCGACTTTTTCCTATATCTAGAAATTTTATAGATCTTCATTTTTACAATACACTCCAGGAGCTTATTGTTGAGGATGGAACCCTGGGCCTAGGGTATATTAGGTAAGTGCTGTAACACTGAGCTAGCTACCCCCTCTGCCCTGAAGTGCACTTAACCCAGGGGTGCTTGACCACTGAGCCACAACCCCATTCCATTTCTGTATTTTTTATTTAGAGACAGGGTCTCACTGGGTTGATTAGGGCCTCGCTAAGTTGCTGAGGCTGGCTTTGAACTTTCGATCCTCCTGCCTCAGTTTCCCGAGCTGCTGGGATTATAGGCTTGTGCCACCACGCCTGGCTGTGCAATACACTTTTTTTTTTTTTAATTTTTTTTATTATTTTATTGTTGGTTGTTCTTTTAACATAGCATTAGCACAAATATAGATTATTTTATTGTTCATATTTATAATTTTAAATGATTGCTCTATTGTTTATCAAATTATTGTGCTATCATGACCACTCATCCCCCTATTGACTATTTATAAGAAACTTAGAAACAGCCTAAATAATAATGTGTTTCTGTTGAACTTTTCTATTTAAGATTATCGCTTTCCCATATACTTCCCCATTTGCTGAGTGTTCTACACTGTTCTATCACTGTAAAGTCTTGCCTTTATTGAGCTGATATTTTGGTAGTTTCCTTAGGACAAATTCTCAGTAATGCAATTATTATTTTTTTTAAAGAGAGAGAGAGAGAGAATTTTTTTAGTTATCGGCAGACACAGCATCTTTGGTTTTTTTTTTGTATGTGGTGCTGAGGATCAAACCCGGGTTGCACGCATGCCAGGTGAACGGGCTACCACTTGAGCCACATCCCCAGCCCAGTAATGCAATTATGAGTTGAAATAATATGAATATTTTTATGACCTTAGATGCATTTTACCAGTGAAATTGTTTCCCACAAGGATTTTTCTTTTCTTTCTTTCTTTTTCCTTTTTTTTTTTTTTTTTTTTGGTACTAGGGATTCAACTCAGGGGCATTTGACTACTGAACCACATCCCCAGCCCTATTTTATTTAGAGACAGGGTCTCACTGAGTTGCTTAGTGCCTCACTTTTGCTGAGGCTGGCTTTGAACTCATGATCCTCCTGTCTCAGCCTCCTGAGCCTCTGGGATTACAGTGCACCTGGCTTCCTACAAGGATTTTTACCTGTTCACAAAGTCATCATTTTATATTCCAGATGATAGAAGTTGATGTTAAAAATAATTGAGATAATTTTACATCTTTAAAATTGTTGACCAGATTTTGCTGTTTATTAGAAGAAACTCAACATTGTGGAAACATTTGGGCATCTACTTCCTTTCTTGTGCTTCTCCTATCCCATTAAAAAATTAGATATTCTCAGATGTAAGGTGCACAAGTTTACTATTTCTGAAAACAGTATTCTAAAAACTTCTTGACATCTAGTGGTCCAGAATGGTAATTTTGTTCAGACCTGTTCAAGTTTCACCTTCTTTGGCTAAGTGTTTTGTTTTGTTTTGTTTTGGGTATCGGGGATTGAACTTGGGGACACCCGACCACTGAGCCACATCCCCAGCCCTATTTTGTATCTTATTTGGAGACAGGGTCTCGCTGAGTTGCTTAGCACAATTTTCACATCTCTGTATACAAAGTACACTCACATCAATTCGTGTCTTCATACAAGTACTTTAGATAATAATGATCATTGCATTCCACCATCATTTCTAACCCCATGCCCCCACCCTACCTCTCCAATCCCTCTGCCCTAGAGTTTGTCTGTTTCTCCCATGCTCCCACTCCCTATTCCACTATGAATCAGCCTCCTTATATCAAAGGAAACTTTCAGCAATTGTTTTTTTGGGTTTGACTAACTTCACTTAGCATTGTCTTCTCTAACTCTATCCACTTACCTGCAAATGCCATGATTTTATTCTCTTTTATTGCTGAGTAATATTCCATTGTGTATATATGCCACATTTTTTTTATCCATTTATCTACTGAAGGGCATCTAGGTTGGTTCCACAGTTTAGCTATTGTGAATTGTGCTGCTATAAACATTGATGTGGCTGTGTCCTTGTAGTTTGCTGTTTTTAAGTCCTTTGGGTATAGACAGAGGATAGGGACAGCTGGGTCAAATAGTGGTTTCATTCCCAATTTTCCAAGGAATCTCCATAGTGCTTTCCATATTGCCAGCCCATTTTTTTTTGTTTTGTTTTTAACAATCTAGTTTCTAGAACAAGCAGGAAGTGAACCAGTGTAAAGTCAAAGGAAGTGTCTCTCTTCCAATGCATCAGGGGTCTAGTTTTCTCCAACTTGTGAGGTTTTCACTCAGTTTCCAAAAGAATGTATATGGAAAAAGTAGGAAGGGCATTGAAAGAACTATATACTTGATAAGATTATATAACAGCTATGTTGGATTTTAAATTACTCATATTTCCAGCTACCCTAACTCAACTGTTGCTATATTTTGCTTATTATACCCTTTGTGGGGCAAAAATATTTTATATGCTTATAATCACAATGGGCAATATTTTAATAATAATTATTATTATTATTATTTTGGTACTAGGGTTGAACTCAGGGGCAACCTGAGTTCAACCCATTGAGTCACACCCCCATCCCTGTTTTGTCTTTTATTTAGAGAGAGGGTCTCACTGAGTTGCTTAGTGCCTCACTTTTGCTGAGGCTGCCTTTGAATCCGTGATCCTCCTGTCTCTGCCTCCCCAGCCACTGGGATTACTGCCACACCGTGCCCGGCAATATTTTAATTTTAAATGTGTAAAAAACAAGTTATAGTCTCTTGTTTTTAGCATTTAACTAAAGAATTTTTCTGGGGAATTTTTAAAGAGATATGTAGTCCATATGCTTGATGTACTTAAAGGTTTCATGTTAGATATTTGGCTGAATTCTTTTTCAAGTACTCTGTTTTACAGTCTTGAAAGCTTAACATTCTAACAAGTGAAATCTAGATCTCCCAAGAAATGAAGTCTGAATTACATTTATAATGAAATATGATATTAATGCAATATTTGGTGAATTTTACTCTTCTCAAATTATGACTTTGACAGATTTGAGAGATGCTGCTGCTGTCTGGTTTACTTTATAATATTCTGTTAGTGAGATTCTTTACTAAGGTTGAAATATGTGTCCTATTTTCCTCCCCACATGAATGTGAGCATTGCATTGAATCCTGTTGTGAACTGATGTGAGTATAAATTGCACAAAGGCATTATAGAGTCAAGGGGTAGGGCCAGCAGTGAAAGGTGGAGAACATGGTTATTAGCACTAGCCCTCAAAATTCTTTATCATCTGTGAAATTGCTTGCAAGATTATACTGAGCTGGTGGTAAAAATCAATGGTTAGAATGATGCTGAACAACAAGTGCAGAGGTTCAGGCTCTTGGTACATCTGGATTCCATCTTCCTGTCCCTAGATTTCATTGGAATTGGTGAGTGCTATGAAGCCCAGGCAACACCTGTTCATGAAGAGCTTGTTGAACTGGGACCGGACCATGTGGGCGGGCAGGGAGGTCTTGCTGGGGATGTTTACTGCAGAGATCATCCAGGGAGTAGAACCGTGGAGCTTTGCTGCATCATGCTCTTTGAGTGTCTCATAATTTGCTGGGAGACCACTGTTGTGTGAGGGAAGAATGTTTGAGAGGTGTGGTTCATGGTGCCAATATACTATCACCTGTCTGTAGGATGAAAACTACCTCTGGCTCAATGTTATCTTTATTACTTGTCATGAAATAAGCTTCTAAGACTTGGAAATTGATCCAAAGTTTAGCTTATTTTTCCACAAAGATATGGAAGGTGAAGGAAGCAGCATACATTTTATTCATTAAACAGTTTTGTGCTGCAGATATTTATAGATTCATCTACTAGGATCTTCATGACAATATTGTTAATAACTGGAAAAGATTCCAGAGTAAAAGTAGAATAGAGGTTTTATTTCACCCAGAAGATGACTACTATTTTTCACATTTAGAGATGAGATACTTATATAACTTCTGCATTTATTTACTGGTATTGGGGATTGAACCCAGGGATGCTCTACCACTTAGCTACATTCCCAGCCCACCCCCTTTAAATTTTTTTTTTTTTTTTTTTTTTTGAGATAGAGTCTCACTAAGTTGCCTAGGCTGGCCTTAAACTTGTGATCCTCCTGTGTTGCCTTCTAGTAGCTGGGATTATAAGCATGCAGCATTGTGCTTGGCCTAACTTCTGTTTTTAAATCAATTTATTAAGAGTTAATTTACATACAGTTAAATGCATATAGAGTAAGTGTTGAGTGGTTTTGTTTTTGACTTTTTTTTTTTTTTAGAGAGAGTGATGGAGGGAGAGAGAGAGAGAGAGAGAGAGAGAATTTTTAATATTTATTTTTAGTTATCGGCAGACACAACATCTTTGTTGGTATGTGGTGCTGAGGATCGAACCCGGGCCGCACGCATGCCAGGCGAGCGCGCTACCGCTTGAGCCACATCCCCAGCCCCTGTTTTTGACTTTTTGATGGCGCTGAGGATTGAACCTGGACCTTGTCCATGGCGAGTGCTCTACCACTGAGCTGTGTCTCTAGTTCTACAGAGTCTGAGTTTGATAGAAGTGTTCACCCGTTTAACCACCACCTCATAAGACCAGAACACCTTTGCTCACTTTAGAAAGCTTCCTCGTGTCCCTTTGCATGCGATATCATCCCTTCCTCTCCAGATAACCACTGATCTGCCTTCTACCACAACAGAATAGTTTTGTTTATGTTGGAACTTTTTATAAGTAGAATCAAATCAGTCATACCCTTTTGTTTCTTTTTTTTTTTTTTTTCCCCTGTGTTTTTTGTGTTCATTCATGTTGTGGAGATGAGTAGTTTCTTTTTTAGTGGTGTAATATACTCTGTTGCATGAATATGCCACAGTTTATTTTTTATCTTTTGATAGAAATTCAGTTTCGGAATATTATGAATAAAACTGCAATGAACAAGTAAACTACATTTGTCTGTGTGGACACATTTTCAGTTTTTCAGGGGCAAACACCTAAAATTGCTGGGTCATCTAGTAATGTACTGTAAGAAATGACTTAATCTAGTCATTAGAAAAAAATAAAAAATGTTAGTAATAATAAAAATGAAATGGCTAGATTGTTGTATTGTGTTCTCATCAGCATTATACAAGAATTCCATTTACTCCACATCCTTGGCAAAACTTGGTATTGTTACCCTTTTAACTTTAGTCATTCTTTTTTTTTTTTTTTTTTAAAGAGAGAGAGAGAGAATTTTAATATTTATTTTTTAGTTTTTGGCGGACACAACATCTTTGTTTGTATGTGGTGCTGAGGATCGAACCCGGGCTGCACGCATGCCAGGCGAGCGCGCTATGGCTTGAGCCACATCCCCAGCCCCAACTTTAGTCATTCTTAAGGGCATGTAGCCATTGTGTTTTATCTGCAGATTTGAAAAATATGTCTTATTGCTTAACAGTTATAGGGATTTATTGTCTATTTTAATGGGCTGCTTCTGAGGGACTAATTACCATTTAATTACTTTTTGCATGTCACAAGGAATCAAAAAAGTATTCTGCTTACTATGTAGAATGGCTCCTTGCTCCCAAACAGTGTAGTTATTGCCTTTGTCCTATTTCCATTCCTACCTAGATTTCATTATATTAAGCTTTCTTCAAAAGCTGTATAAAATTCCTATTTAGGGTTTATTCTTCTGCTTCTGGGTGTATTTATATTTGCTTTCCAATTTCCTGAACTGGCTAACTTTGGTCTTATTTGAAGTCACTCCCATTATCTAGCTAAAAACCTCTCCTTTGTAATCAAATGTTGGTCTTATATAAAAATGAGAATTTTGTTATAACTATCAAGTATATATCTTCCTGAAAATAAGAGTACTTTAGGTCTCATTTGGATGCCTAAGGGAACAAAATTCTGGTCTTATTTGTGGATTGTTGGAATTTTGGGCAGCCACCTCCCCCAGAATTGTACGTGAGTGCCTGTATACTTACCACTTCAATTCTGTAATTAATATTTAGCTGCTTTTGCTTAATCACATATCTGTTCAACTTTTTTTAATATTTATTTTTTAATTGTAGTCGGACACAATGCCTTTATTTTATTTATTTTTATGTGGTGCTAAGGATCAAACCCAGGGCCTCACACGTGCTAAGTGAACGCTCCACCGCAGAGCCACAACCTCAGCCCATGTTGAACTTTTTGTATAGTGTAGGCCTTTCTTTGGAAGAAACATAAATTGGTAGATCTTACTGGGCAGTTGGTACTTTTGTGTGGCATGTAGGACTTAGTGGTTCTCCGATGAAATAGTCATATAAAAGTAGCAACTATCTTTTGATCCTGATTATCATTGGTTTAGATCTCAACTATTTATTTTCAAATGAATTCCAACTAGATTATGTTTCAAAAACAGAGGAAGCTGGGTTTGGTGGTGCATGCCTATAATCCCAGCAACTCAGGAGGCTGAGGCAGGAGGATAGCAAATTCAAAGCCAGCCTCAGCAAGTTAGTGAGACTCTAAGTGAGTAGTTTTTCCAACATCTCCATTAGCTACAGAAATTACTAGCCACATTTTGTGGGGATTAGGAAATTGAGGTTTAGTGAGATTGAGTAATTTACTTAAGGTCCCACCTGTAAATGGTACAATTGATTTTAAAACCCAAGTGTGTCTGACTCTAAAACCTGTGCTTTGAACTAGGAGTTTGTTTTACTGAAAGTTCTCCTTTATTGCAGAATTTGTATTTTGCATTTACTCATATCTTTAGAATTATACAAATTTGGGGGCCACACCTAATTTGAGCCTGGTTTAATAGTATTCTTATGGGATGGAGTGTGCTTTTTTTTTTTTTTTTGAATAGAATGCCTTTATTTTATTTGTATAGGTGCTCTGGATTGAACCCAGTGCCTCACACGTGCTAGGCAAGCACTCTGCCACTGAGCTATAGCTCCAGCCCAGGATGGAGTGTTTTTTATATAAATATTTTTATGACTGTGAAGACCTCTTAATTCTTGAGGAAGGAGGACTCTTTTTTCAAATCAGACATCCTAGGGTTTTTACTGACCTCTTCATTCTCTGAAGAATGAAGATCCCTCTTTGTATTAAGCTGTGGAATTCGAAGCATTCCTTCTGTAGTTGAACCAGGTAAATATTATCGGTATATTTAGGATATGGCACTGCAAGTTATTTCCTATCTTTTTTTTTTTTTTAAATGAGGCTTTTGGGATGTTAGCCATTTGAAGCTTAGTCTTACTAATAAGGAAAACCTAAGCAAGCTCCCTTACTCCCTGGCTCCTCTTAAGTTAAGCCTCACTTAAGTTTCTCTGATGACTTTTAGGGGTTATTTTTGTGAGAGAGCCAAGAAGCAGTGCATTTTGATTTGAAAAATGAGTGGATAGAGGTGTGTTTTGAAAGCAGTAGTTCTTCGTTTTTTTGGAGATAACGTATTTTTTTAAGTATATCTTTTTAGTTGTCCATGGACCTTTATTTTGTTTATTAATATGCGGTACTAAGACTCGAACCCAGGGCTTCACACACGCTAGGCAGGTGTTTTACCACTGAGCTACAAATCTAGCCCCATGTACTCCTTTTCAAAGATGATGAGAGTTAATGTATTCTTTTCCCAGTAAGAAAATGCATAACATGTCTGTGAATTCAGTTGTATATGCAGATTCTGTAGATTGATGATCTCTCAAAACTATTACCAGAGTATCCCCAGATTAAAATCCCTTAAAGGAAAAAAATTAGGGTTTGAAAAGTAAGATTTGAGCATTAGTTCTTAAACATTTTTTTCAAATGTTCATCTCATTAAATAAAATTAATTGTTTAACCAAAATTTTTGTTTTAATATGTAAGATAATTTATTCAGTCTCTAAGATGCTAGTTTCACCTGTTTTGTTAAACAAACTATTAACATGGATATTTGTGAGTAAGCAAAGATTCCTAAGGATGGATAGATTCTCTGATTATTTCTGAGTATTTATTCTACAATAAAATATTTTCTCAGAACTACCAAGGCCAAAGAATTAGAAGGAATCCTTTGCCAACCCCTAACTTTCAGTTTCCGTTTCTTCTTTAGCTAAAATGGCTCCATACATAGTTTTCTGTGGTGGTGTTGGTGGTCCTGGGATCCGACCCGGGGTCTTACGCACGCTAGGCAAGCACTCTGCCACTGAGCTGCGTTCTAGCTTCCTGGTACTGCTTTCCTTTTTAGGTATTCTGATGTGAGTGCGCAGGCATTATTCAAGACATGCTAATTAATTACATTAATCCTCACAAGGACTCTGTTAGGGACTTCTTGTCCCCTTTTCACAGATATGAAAAGCAAGGCTAAGAAACATTAAATAACTCTTATCAAGACTAATTTTGATGTTAATAGCCAGGGCCAGAATTTTGTTCACTTACATCTAGGTTCAAAGCCCATATTTTTTTTCCCCATTTTACCATTCTGCTGTATGATAAGAGTTGAGTGTGTGTTTTTGATCATTAGTCTGACCTGGTCTGAATAAAAGTCCAAGTTTCCATCAGTAAAAGGGACTCTCTTTGTTGTTCTTCAGTATTTATTTAAAAATAAAACCTAACGTTTGTTTTTGTATAAGTTTAGGTTGTGAAATGTCAAGAGTGCTGAATTTACTGGCTAGATAGTTAAACCTAAAATAAGGAAGAATGCAAGCTGAGTGATCTCTTGCCTGTTGTGTTTATATAAGTGGATGTTTCGGATACCAGACTCTCTCTGTCTGACAAAAGCAATTCCAGTGACTGAAAATCGTGTGGAAGGCTTGTTACTAAACTTAGTGTCATCTTCAGGAAGGAAAAACCCTAATGGTTTGGAACGGAACTGAAAAAGAATTTAACTCCAAAAGGGTAGATAAGTTTTAAATATTAAATTGATTAGAGGCCAGGTGTGTATTTCCTGTCTCTCTCGGGATAGCCGTGGTAGGGAACCTCCAGGCGAGCCGCCCAGTGTTTTTGCTGAGATGGACAGGCTGGGTCAGCATTCTGGGGAGTGAGCAAGTTTTATGAGACTCAGCTTCTTTTTTTTTTTTTTTTTAAATTTTTTATTGGTTGTTCACAACATTACAAAGCTCTTGACATATCATATTTCATACATTAGATTGAAGTGGGTTATGAACCCCCAATTTTACCCCAAATGCAGATTGCAGAATCACATCGGTTACACATCCACAATTTTACATAATGCCCTATTAGTAATTGTTGTATTCTGCTACCTTTCCTATCCCCTACTATCCCCCCTCCCCTCCCCTCCCAACTTCTCTCTCTACCCCATCTACTGTAGTTCATTTCTCTCCTTGTTTATTTTCCCATTCCCCTCACAACCTCTTATATGTAATTTTGTATAGCAATGAGGGTCTCCCTTCATTTCCATGCAATTTCCCTTTTCTCTCCCTTTCCCTCCCATCTCATGTCTCTGTTTAAAGTTAATCTTTTCTTCCTGCTCTCCCTCCCTACTCTGTTCATACTTGCTCTCATTATATCAAAGAAGACATTTGGTATTTGTTTTTTAGGGATTGGCTAGCTTCACTAAGCATAATCTGCTCTAGTGCCATCCATTTCCCTGAAAATTCTATGATTTTGTCATTTTTTATTGCTGCATAGTACTCCATTGTGTATAGATGCCACATTTTTTTTTATCCATTCATCTATTGAAGCAAAATTAAGCTTCAGGTATGACAACGAAATAAAAATCTTTCATGATAAACAAAAGTTAAAAGAATTTGCAGCCAGAAAACCAGCATTGCAAAGCATTTTGAGCAAAACACTACATGAAGAAGAAATGAAAAACAATAACCAAAACCATCAGTGGGAAGTGCCTCAGTAAAGACAGAGGGCGAGGGGAAAGACAACCATGGTGAAACAAACTAAAAATTTTTTTTTTTTTTTTAAAAAAGGATAAACAATCTATCATGGATGGAAGTTCAAACCATATATCAATAGTAACTCTGAATGTTAATGGCTTAAACTCTCCAATAAAGCGACATAGGCTGGTATCATGGATTAAAAAAACAAACCCAACAATATGCTGCCTCCAGGAGACACATCTGATTGGAAAAGACATACACAGGCTAAAGGTGAAAGGATGGGAAAAAATATACCACGCACACGGTCCTCGCAAGCAAGCAGGGGTGGCCATCCTCATATCGAATAAAATCGACTTCAAGACTAAGTTAATCAAAAGGGATAAAGAAGGTCATTATATACTGTAAAAAGGAACCATTCACCAACAAGACATAACAATTATCAATATTTACGCACCAAATAATGGTGCTGCGACATTCATAAAAAAAATTCTTCTCAAATTCAAGAATCAAATAGACCACAACACAATAATTATGGGAGACTTCAACACGCCACTCTCACCATTGGACAGATCCTCCAAACAAAAGTTGAATAAAGAAACTATAGATCTCAATACCACAATCAATAACCTAGACTTAACTGACTTATATAGAATATATCAACCATCATCAAATGGCTATACTTTTTTCTCAGCAGCACATGGATCCTTCTCAAAAATAGACCATATATTATGCCATAGGGCAACCCTCAGTAAATATAAAGGGGTGGAGATAATACCATGCATTTTATCTGATCATAATGGAATGAAACTGGAAATCAATGATAAAAGAAGGAAGGAAAAATCCTACATCACATGGAAAATGAACAATATATTACTGAATGATCAATGGGTTACAGAAGACATAAAGGAGGAAATCAAAAAATTCTTAGAGATAAACGAAAATACAGACACAACATATCGGAATCTATGGGACACAATGAAAGCAGTTTTAAGAGGAAAATTCATCGCCTGGTGGTCATTCCTCAAAAAAAGAAGAAACCAACAAATAAATGAGCTCACACTTCATCTCAAAGCCCTAGAAAAGGAAGAGCAAAACAACAGCAAATGTAGCAGAAGGCAAGAAATAATTAAAATCAGAGCAGAAATCAATGAAATTGAAACAAAAGAAACTATTGAAAAAATTAACAAAACTAAAAGTTGGTTCTTCGAAAAAATAAATAAGATCGACAGACCTTTAGCCATGCTAACGAAGAGAAGAAGAGAGAGAACTCAAATTACTAACATACGGGATGAAAAAGGCAATATCACAACAGATGCTACAGAAATACAGAAGACAATCAGAAATTATTTTGAAAACCTATATTCCAATAAAATAGAGGATAGTGAAGACATCGATAAATTTCTTAAGTCATATGATTTGCCCAGACTGAGTCAGGAGGATACACACAATCTGAACAGACCAATTTCAATGGATGAAATTGAAGAAACCATCAAAAGACTACCAACCAAGAAAAGTCCAGGACCGGATGGGTATACAGCGGAGTTTTACAAAACCTTTAAAGAAGAATTAATACCAATACTTTTCAAGTTATTTCAGGAAATAGAAAAAGAGGGAGCTCTTCCAAATTCATTCTATGAGGCCAACATCACCCTGATTCCAAACCAGACAAAGACACTTCAAAGAAAGAAAACTACAGACCAATATCTCTAATGAACCTAGATGCAAAAATCCTCAATAAAATTCTGGCGAATCGAATACAAAAACACATCAAAAAAATAGTGCACCATGATCAAGTAGGATTCATCCCTGGGATGCAAGGCTGGTTCAACATACGGAAATCAATAAATGTTATTCACCACATCAATAGACTTAAAGATAAGAACCATATGATCATCTCGATAGACGCAGAGAAAGCATTCGACAAAGTACAGCATCCCTTTATGTTCAAAACATTAGAAAAACTAGGGATAACAGGAACTTACCTTGACATTGTAAAAGCTATCTATGCTAAGCCTCAGGCTAGCATTATTCTGAATGGACAAAAGTTGAAGGCATTCCCTCTAAAATCCGGAACAAGACAGGGATGCCCTTTATCTCCACTTCTATTCAATATAGTTCTCGAAACACTGGCCAGAGCAATTAGACGAAAGAAATTAAAGGCATAAAAATTGGAAAAGAAGAACTTAAATTATCACTATTTGCAGATGACATGATTCTATACCTAGAAGACCCAAAAGGGTCTACAAAGAAACTACTAGAACTAATAAATGAATTCAGCAAAGTGGCAGGATATAAAATCAACACGCATAAATCAAAGGCATTTCTGTATATCAGCGACAAAACTTCTGAAATGGAAATGAGGAAAAACACTCCATTCACAATATCCTCAAAAAAAATAAAATACTTGGGAATCAACCTAACAAAAGAGACTCAGCTTCTTTCTTAACAAATTCTTTTTTTTTTTTTTTTTTTTTTTTTTTTTTTTTTTTTTTTACAAATTTGTACTTTTCCTATTTCAGCCTTTTGTACACAGTGAAACAGGAAGGAGAATGAATAGGTTGACTTACTGTTTAACCTTAGGTGTTTGTTGTTGTTTTGTTTCCTTGGACAGATTACACAGGGCTTTAAGTGAGATAGCACAGAGTGGGGGGGGGGGGAACAAGTCCTGGCCTGGGGTTATAGCTCAGTGGTTGAGTGCCTGCCTCACATGCATGAGGCACTGGGTTCAATCCTCAGCACCACATTAAATAAATAAATAAATAAAATAAAGATATGTGTGTCCATCTACAATTAAAAAAATATTTTTTTAAAAAAAGTAAGTCCTGGGGCTGGGGATGTGGCTCAAGCGGTAGCGCGCTCGCCTGGCGTGCGTGCGGCCCGGGTTCGATCCTCAGCACCACATACCAACAAAGATGTTGTGTCCGCCGAAAACTAAAAAATAAATATTAAAAATTCTCTCTCTCTCTCTCTGTCCCTCTCTGTCCCCCTCTCTCTCACTCTATCTTTAAAAAAAAAAAAAAAAAAAAAAGTAAGTCCTGAGGGATTAATTGAAGTGATTGGGAGAACAAAGGAAGTTGGGTCAGATAATGTAAGTTTAGAAAAAAAATGTCCTTGCCTTTTTAAAAGCCAAGTGTTAGAAGAAACTAGCGTGTATGAAGTTTAGTACTGTTTAACTCCCAAGGTAATAAAACGTGGTATAAAGGAAAATTGACTAATTTGAAGATATGGAGAGAAATTGGATATAAATTGAAAAGGAACTGTTTTGAGTCATATTTTTTGAATCCCTATTTACAAATCAAGGGAATGCATTTTATGAAGTTTCTTTTAATAAAATTCCCCCGAGTTTTAAAAGGATGAAGAGGATAGTTCAAATGGCAAGATTGTCCAAAGCCATTTGTGTTGTATACGTGCTTAGTTATGATGAAGAAGTTGGAGTGCTTTCTCCTGGGCTTCCCCCCTTTACCGTGCTCTTTCTTGAAGCTGTGTGGGGGGGTTCTAGAACAGAGGAAGGATAGGTCCTCTCCCAGGTTTCCATTTTTTCCCCTGCTGTAAGTTCACAAACGGCTCTTCACTGTAGAATCTGTAAAGAACCAAATGAATCTTTTGATTTTATGGTTCACGCTGTGTGACACTGGAGTGGGGGCAGGAGGGTGGAGATATAAAGTGTTTGGACCCTTCTGGTTTATGGGATTGTCTTTTTCCCTTTTTCCCCTTAGGAACGGCGTGAATGTTGAGGGGGCGACACACAAGCAGGTGGTGGACCTGATCCGAGCAGGCGAGAAGGAATTGATCTTGACAGTGTTATCTGTACCTCCTCATGAGGCGGATAACCTAGATCCCAGTGACGACTCGTTGGGACAATCATTTTATGATTACACAGAAAAGCAAGCAGTGCCCATATCGGTCCCCACATACAAACATGTGGAGCAGAATGGTGAGAAATTTGTGGTGAGTGTCAGCCCAACATGATTCTCAAACATCTAGCTTTCTTTTCCTGCAGTCTTACCATTGTGAATACATTAGAGTAGTAGAATAAAAGACTGCAGCTTAGGTCAGTTTGTCTATCAGGAAGGTGGGTTCACACATAAATAAGAAACAAACCCTGTTTATCTCCAGGAGTGAACTACAGTAATGAAGAAGAGTCCTATTTCTGCTTAAGCACGATTCCATTTTATTTCCTGTTTCACGTTTGCTTTCTGCTCCGTAGTAAACAAGTGTGAGCTTGTTTTACCTGTTTGTTCTTTTATTGGCTGTCATGTTTCTTTGCTAATAGTAGTCGCTCGGTTATTGTTGACACTTTGGAGCATAGAGCAAGATTAATTTTAAAAAGGTGCTGTCTTTCAAAATATCGGGGTAATACAGAGGTTTGTGCATTTTGGATTCTAGGCCTCCCTACACTTTCTTCATATTTAGTTTTTTTTTTTTTTTTTCATTTCTTTGGTGGTGTTTTTGTGCATGAATAACTCTGGTCTTTCCCAAGGTTCTAGCACTCTGAATGCAATTTCCATGAGCTATTTTACACATTTCCAAATTGCTGCTGTTGGCAATATGTAGGAAATCCATCTTGAATTCAAGGTAATATGTGCTAGCCCCTTTCCTGAGTGCTGATGTTTGTTTTTCAGCACCTAGTTGCCACTAACACCCGACTCTACATATTTTTCTGTTGGTTGCAGTAGGCTTTATTTGCCTTTGACTATATTGGGAATGTTGATATAATGAAAAGCGTTCATTAATGAATTCTTTTATTCTTTGTAGACAATGTCATGGGTTAGATATTCGCAAACAGACTGCAAGCGTTTAAGCCTGAACTGCTCATTAAAGTTGAGTTCTCTGGAACTAGAATCTGTCCTCTCCATAGGAATGAGCCACTAAACATTTATAGTATTTTTTTTTTTAATGTGGGAAAATGGGAAAGCAAGGAAGCTGGAAAAGTTGCCGAGGAATCAAATACTTTTGCTTCTCTAAATCAGCTGAAATTATAGCACATAGATTATATATCTGCATATATATCTGATTATATATCTGCATACCTGTTTTAGAAATGTCTACAAAGTTTTGAGGTTTGTGCTTCAGAAGTGCAGACTTTGAATCATAAGGCAGATAAGAAATTGAAGTCAGGGTCAGGTTTTCAAAGTAGAGCAGATTGGTTGCTGAGACCTTTTGGGAACCCTAAGATCTTGAGAACTTCTATGGACTTGGGAAAAGGATTGAAATCGCTAATTATTCTTTTTTAAAAATCAACCTTATTGAGCACATTCTACCTATTTTAACATTCAACCAGTTAAATGTCCAATTTTATGAGTTTTTACAAATGTACATAGTCTTATAACCTTCAGCACTGCCACAAGAAAGATAGCACATTTTCAGCACCCCCCACAAATTTCCCTGTGCCCCCTTCCAGTCTTCTCTCCCTAGTACTGCCCTTGTCAACCTCTGATTTGCTTTCTGTCACTGTGTTTTGTTTTATTTTTTTAAATATCAAATAAGTGGAATTATACAAAATGTATTTTTCTGTGTCTGGCTTTTTCAGTTAGTATAGTCCTCTTGAGATTGACACAAGATTGACACACTGTTACATGTTAATGTGTGTTAGATTGTTCATTTGGGGGTTGCATCCTTTTTTTATTTTCCCTTTGGTGGTGCTGGGGATTGAACCCAAGGTCTCATGCTTGCCGGACAAGCACTCTGCCCCTGAGCTATCTATCCCCAGCCCTGTTCCATTTTTTTTTTTTTTTTTTTTTTTTTTTTTTTTTTGTGGTGCTGGGGATTGAACCCAGGGCCTTATGCATGAGAGGCACTCTACCAACTGAGCTATGTCCCCAGTCCAGCCCTTTTCCTTTTTAACTGCTGAGTAATAGTCCATTAAATAATTTACTATAATTTGTATATTCACTCATTATTGATGCACAATTGAATTGCTTTCAGTTATTACGACTGAGCTGCCATGAAATAACATTAATGTATGGATCTTCTTGAAGATATGTTTTTCTTTCTCTTGAGTGTATACCTAGAAGGTAAATTGCGGGTTCTCTTTTTTTTTTAAATATATTTTTTAGTTGTAGGTGGACACAATACCTTTATTTTATTTATTTATTTATTTTTTGTTGCACTGAGGGTCGAACCCAGTCCCTCACACATGCTAGGCAAGTGCTCTACCACTGAGCCCCAGCCCCAGCCCAGAATTGTAGGTTCTTATGGTTAAGAGTTTAGTTTTAACACAGGAAACTAAGAAGCTGCCACACTATTCTACAATGTGGATGTACTACTGTTTTCATTCTCATTTGCTGTAGAGAGTTCAGTTGATCCAAAATTTCTTGAACTCTTGGTATTTTCTGTCTTAAAAAAAAACCAAACACACAAACCAATTATCTATTTATTTATGCGTTTCTGGTCTGAGGATCGAACTCAGTGCCTCACATGTGCTAGGCAAACGCTCTGCCACTGAGCACAGCCCCTTGTCGGTCTTTTTTGTTGTTGTGTACCTGAGCACATGCTGTGAGCTGCATCCCCAGCCCCCAGTCTTTATTTCTAGCCATTCTCATGGGTATAATCGTAACTCATTTTGGTTTTAGTTTACAGTTACCTAATGACTCATGACGATGAGCTTATTTTTCTGTGCTTAGTGGCCATTCATCTGTCTTCATTGGTGAAGTATGTGTTTAAGCCTTCTGAACATTTAAAAAATTGAATTTATTTTTTCGTTGTGAGGATTCTTTGTATATTCTGGATATAAATCCTTTATCAAATAGATGTTTTAATAAATGTTTTTTCTGGTCCATGGCTTGACTTGGCCTTTCTTTCTTTTTCAGTACTGGGGATTAAATCCACTGACGACATCCCCAGCCTTTTTTTTTTTTTAGTTGTAGATGGACACAATGCTTTTATTTATTTATTTTTATGTGGTGCTGAAGATCAAACCCTATGCAACAAACCTCATGTTGTGCTATGCAAGTGCTCTACCTACCACTGAACCACAACCATAGTCTCCCGCCCCGCCTTATTTTTTATTTTGAGACAGGGTCTCACTAAATTGCCAAGAAAGCTGGTCGCGAACTTGCAATCCTTCTGCCTCAGCCTCCCTAGTGGCGGGATTATAGGCATGTGCCTCTATGTCTGACTTTTTTTTCTTTTTTCTTTTTGGTATTAGGGATTGAACCCAGGGGCACTTAACACAGAGCTACATCCCCGGCTCTTTTTATTTTTTGTTTTAAGATGGGATCTGGCTAAGTTGCCAAGGCTGGCTTTGAACTTGCAATCCTTCTGCTTCAGCTTCCCAAATTGCTGGAATTACAGGTGTGTGCCACTGCGTCTGACAAGGACACCCGTCTTTTATGTGTTCTTATAAAAGTTGAATAGTTATTTCTCTTTTTGTAATAACTATAGAGGTATGATTTATCTACTACATATTCATTTTTATAAATAGTACAATTTAGTAGTTTTTGGTGTGTTCATAGAATTATATACACATCATTACAATCAATTTTAGAATATTGTCATCACCTCAAAAAGAAACTATATGCTGTAGCCATTATCCTTAAACCTTCTGTCCCCTCCAGTCCTAGGTGACCACTAATCTACTTTGTGTCCTGTAAGCTGGCCTATACTAGACATTTTATATAAATGGAACCATGTGATTTTTTGTGTGTGACTGATTTCTTTGATTTTGCATAATATTTTCAAAGTTTATCCATGTTATAGCATGTATCAGTATTTCATTTTTATTGTCAAATGTACAACTTTTAATCTCTCCATTCTTCAAATGGTGGGCATTTGAGTTGTTTCCACTTTGAGGCTATTATGAATACTACTCTTAATGAGTGGTTTTTGTTCTGTTTGCTACTGGGGATTGAACCAAGGGGTGGCCTATGTCTCCATCCCTTTTTGTGTGTGTATGTGGTGTTGGGGATTGAACCCAGGGCCTTGTGCATGCTAGGCAAGCACTCTACCAACTGAGCTATATCCCCAACCCCTTGTCCCCAGCCCTTTTTATTTTTTCTTTGAAACAGGGTCTTGCCAAGTTGTTGAGGGCTTCAATAAATTGCTGAGGCTGGTCTTAAACTTGGATTCTCCTAAGTCAGCCTCTTAAGTTGCTAGGATGGCATGTGTGTGTCTCTATACCTGGCTTTTTTTAATCATTTATGTATAAGTTTAAACAAATTAAAAAAAATTGTACTAGGGATTGAACCCAGGGGTACTTTACCACTGAACTACATCCCGAACCCTTTTTATTTTGAGACAGGGTCTCCCTAAGTTGATGAAGCTAGTCTTGAACTTGGGATTCTCCTGCCTCAACTCTTTTTCATTCTTTTATTTTGAGACTTTGCTAAGTTGGGCAGGCTGGTCTGGAACTTGCAATCCTCTTGTCTCAGATCCCTGAGTAACTGGGATCATAGGCATGTGTCACCATGCCAGACTCACTGTGCCATTTTAATATGTGTATATAATATGTAATGATCATATAGGGGTAACTAGATATCTTTGTCTTGTTCCTGATCTTAGAGGAAACAATTTCAGCTTTTCCTCATTCAGTATGATATAGGCTGTGGGTTTGTCCTTATTGTATTGAGGTGAATTACTTTTATTCCTAAATTTTGAATTTTCTCTTTTTTAATATCATGAAGGGATGTTGAATTTTAGTGAATACTTTTTATGCATTTGTTGAGATAATCATACATTTTTTATTCTTCATTATATTGACATTACTGATTTGTGTGTGTTGAACTATCCTTGAATCCCTGGGATAAATTCCACTTGATATTGATGATGATTTGATTTTTTGTATATGCTGTTAACTTTGACGAGCTTGTATTTCATTGAGGTTTTTTTGCATCTTTCTCAGGAAAGGAACACTACATCTTTCTGTAGTTTTCTTGTTATACCTTTGTCTAGTTTTGTATCAGGGTAATGCTGGACTTATACAGTGAGTTTGGAAGGGATCCCTTCCTTTTAAAACTTTGGAATAGTTTGAGAATAATTGGTATTGCTTGTTGAAATTCGGCAGTAAACCATCCATTTGGTCCTGGGCTTTTCTTTGTCAGGGGACTTTTTATTACTGAGTCAATCTTATTACTTGTTATTGGTCTATTTTTTCTATGTCCTCATGGATCAAATTTGGTAGGTTTTATGTGTTCAGAAATTTATCCATTTCTTCTTGACTTTTCTAATTGATTGGTATATAGTTATTCATAATAGTCTCTAATCATCCTTGTATTTCTGTGTTATCAGCTATAATGTGTCCTTTTTCATCTCTGATTATATTTACCTTTGTCTTCTCTCTCTTTTCCTGGATAGGCTAACTAAAAGTTTGTCAATTTTATTATCTTTCAAATGCTACCTCTTTATTTTGTTGCACATTTTTTTTACATAGGTACTTGTTGCTGTTAACTTTTCTCCTGGTACTGTTTTGCTGTATCTCCCAGATTTTGGCATACTGTATTTTCATTTTTATTTGTTTCAAGAAATGTTTGAATTTCCCCTTTTGTCTTCTTCATTGACTCATTGGTTACTCGAGAGAATTTTGTGTAATTTTTATATATTTGTATAATTTTTAAAGTAGTTCTTGTGAATTTCCGGTCTCATCTCATTGTGGTCAGAGAAGATAAATGCTATAAATGCAGTTCTTTTTAATTTGTTTAAACTTGTTTTGTGGCCTGACATGTAGTCTGTCCTGGAGAATTCCATGTGCTGATGAGAAGAATGTAGGTATATTCTACAGCTCTTGAATGAAATGTTCGATGAATGTCTTTTAGGCCATTTGGTATATAGCATAGCTTGATATTTTCTATGGATTTTTTTTTAATCTGGATAATCAGGATATTGAAGGTGGGATGTTGAAGTCTCCAACTACTGTGTTAAGAGTGTATTTCTCCTTTTAGATCTAATAATGTTTGCTTTATATAATGAGGTGCTGCAGCGTTGGATACATATATATTTACAGTGGTTATTTCCTCTTGGTCCCTTTTTTTTTTTTTTTTTTTTTTTTTAAAGAGAGAGTGAGAGAGGAGAGGAGAGGAGAGAGAGAGAGAGAGAGAGAGAGAGAGAGAGAATTTTTTTTTAATATTTATTTTTTAGTTCTCAGCGGACACAACATCTTTGTTGGTATGTGGTGCTGAGGATCGAACCCGGGCCGCACGCATGCCAGGCGAGCGCGCTACCGCTTGAGCCACATCCCCAGCCCTCCTCTTGGTCCCTTTATCATTATATAATGACCATCTTTGTAGCATTTTATATTTTTGGACTTAAGGACCCTTTTGTGTTAAGCACAGCTACCACTCCTGCATACTTTTAGTTTCTATTTGCCTGGTATATCTCTTCCCGTTTGTTCACTTTCATTCTATATTTGTTTTTACTGGTCAAGTGAATTTCTTATAGGCAGTGTACTTTTGGATTTTGTTTTTTAAAATCCATTCAGTCTATATCTTTTAATTAGGAAAAAATCTATTCACTTTCAAAGTAAGGAGAAATTCTTGCCATTTTATTGATTTTTTTTCCTAATTGTTTTATATATTTGTTTTTTGTTTATTTTTGTGATTTGGTAGTTTTCTATATTGATAAAGTTTGGTTCTTTTCTGTGAAACTGTTCTACCATTGAGTTTTGTGCTTTCACACATTTTTATGATGGTAGTTTTAGTTCTCTCTTTTTTTTTTTCTTAATATCTTTATTTTATCTATTTTTATGTGGTGCTGAGGATTGAACCCAGTGCCTCACACGTGCTGTGGCTGTGGTTCTACCACTGAGCCACAGCCACAGCCCATGATGGTAGTTTTTTTTTTTTTTCTTCTTCTTCTTTTTGTGGTTCTTGGGAATGAATCCAGGGACGCTTAACCACTGAGCCACATCCCCAGCCCTTTTTATATTTTAGAGACAAGGTCTCACTGAGTTGCTTAGGGACTCGCAAAGTTTGTTGAGGCTGGCTTTGAACTCATGATCCTCCTGCCTCAGCCTCCCAAGCCACTAGGATTATCTGCATGAGCTGCTGTGCCTGGTCTTGATGCTAGTTTTTATCCTTTTGCTTCTAGTGTAGGATTCCCTGAAGCATTTCTTGTAGGTTCAGTCTGGTAGTGATGAATTCCCTGTTTTTGCTTTTCTTTCTTTCTTTCTTTCTTTCTTTCTTTCTTTCTTTCTTTCTTTCTTTCTTTCAAGAAAGGAGGCCAAGCCTCACTTTTATTTTATTTTTTCATTTGTCAATGGACCTTTGTTTTATTTATTTATATGTGGTGCTGAGAATCAAACCCAGAGCCTCACATGTGATGGGCGAGCACGCTACCACCAAGCTACAGCCCCAGCCCCCTGTTTTTGCTGTTCTTAGAAAGCTTGATTTCTTCATTTCTGAAGGATAGCTTTGCTGGGTAGGTATCTTGATTGTCAGTTTTTTCTTTCAGAACTGACTATATTATCCCATTCTCTCCTGGTCTGCAAGGTTTCTGCTGAGAAGTCTGCTGTTGGTGTAATGGGGGTTCTCTTACATGGCTCTCTTCTTGTTTTTAGAATCCTCTTTGCCTTGTACTTAGGACAGTGTTACTATGATATGCCTCAGAAATTCTTTTTTTGGCCAAATGTATTAGATTCAGACCTGAATGTCTTATATGTTTCCCCAGATTTGCAAAGTTTTCAGCAGTTGCTTTACTGAATTGGTTTTCTGTGCCTTCTTCCCTTTTTTCTCTTTCTTGAATACCATAATGTAAATGTTTGCTTGCTGAAGGGTGTCCCATAATTCTCAGTCTTTCTTTATCTTCTTTTTAAATGTATTTGTTGGTCTGATAGGGTTATTTCAAAAGACCTGTCTTCAAACTCAGGAATTCTTTCTGCTTGTTCTACCCTCTATTGAGGTTGTTAACTGTATTCCTTATTTTATGTATTGAGTTCTTAAGCTCTAAGATGAATTTTCTTCGTAATTTCATTGAATTGCCTGTGTATTCTTTTGTATCCCATTAAATTTCCTTAAAATTAGTAGAGGTAAGAATTCATTATTTTGGATTCTTTTTCAGGTGGTTTGTTGATTTCCTTTTCTTTGAGGTACATTGTTAGGGAGTTATTTGTCCCTTCGGAGGTGTCACGTTGTCTTGTTTTTCCATGCTTCTAGTGTCCCTACATTGATATTGTGCATTTAGCGGATCATTTGCCTCTACCAGTTTAATAGGGTGGCTTTCGTAGTCAAAGACTTTCTCATGGCAGTGTGTCCTAGGGTGTCAGTTGGATTGGCAGCCTTGGCTTTGGTTATAGGTGGTGCTTTAGCTTCTTAAACTGTAATCTATATTGTTGGTGTGTGTGGATATCTCAGTGGCTTAGAATTCTGCAGGCTGCGTGGAGGTGGGGTCACTCTTGACAGGCCTGCAGGTGGGGTGCACTTGTTGTAACAGCAGAGCTATGGTATCATTACTTTCTAAGGGCCATGCAGGCGTGGGACTGCCTAGTGGTGGGTGAGGTGTAGCATGTTTGGTAGCAGAGCAGGGTACATGTCCTGCTCTGGGGGAGCAGGGCCAGGCCACATCAGTGGGCCCAGATAGGGTGACCATCAGTTGTATCCAAGGATTGTGAGGTGGACTTTGTAGAGCCTCAGGGGCCAACCTGGAGGTTGCCTAACTGCTTCCCAGGATACAAGGCTGCCTGATTGTTATTCCCAGGGCCTTTGTGGGCCAGGTCACTCAGTATGGGCTGCCCTCGTACTCCTGGGGCCAGGGGACGGTGAGGAGGCCAGTTTGCGGGACTGAATCCATCAAGTTGCTGGTGGCAGCTGCTTTGCTGCTCCATGAGGTCCTGGTGGGCAAAGTCTCACTATGGCATTGTGCAGTAGGAGCCTGGGTAAGGATGGAGACAATGTGGGCTGAGGTTTTTCTGTGATGAACAGTGACGTGGTAACTTGGCATTCCCCATACTGGGCTCAGGGCCTATGAGGGGCTCTATTCTTCTCCACTAGCAAGTGCTTCAGGTGTCTGCAGCTTGAGTGGACTGCTTATCTTTTCTTTGCTGAGCAAAATCCCTCTTGGTTCAGGGTTGATCTCAAGAGACAGGATGTTAAATTTATGTGCCACTTGTTTTGAGAAGAATATACTTTCCCCATTGAAATACATTGGCATTATCATGGAAAATCATTTGACCCATGTTATGTGTCGTTCTTTTTTTTGGACTTTTTTCTGTTCCATTGACTACATATGAACATCTCAACATAATTTTCGGGTTGGCCTCTTAAGAGTCTTAACCTAAATGGGTCATATCCTCCTTGTTCTTTGTATATTGTATAATTTTGTATTGTATTCTGGATACTGTGAGTGTACATGGGGTAGACTCTGGGTCCTGTAGTATTCCTCTGATAGTTTTGTTTTATCTGTCGATCTAAGCTGTGTCACCTGTGAGCTGTAGTCATTCTTTTAACTTAATTCTGTCAGTTTAATTCTTTCAGCCTTTGCTGTATTTCTTTGAATCTAAAGACATCATTCAAGGAGAGGTTAGTCTGAGATACATGAAGTATTCATTCACAGAATTAACAGATGCCCTTCTCTGACTCTCTTCTTTGGGATTCTTTGCGCACTCTGGTGACAGACATAGTTCCCTGTCTTCCTATATCTATTCTCTATTTCTCTGAGCCAGAAAGATGTCAGGATTTATATTGGAGATTTTTATTTTTAGTTTTTGTTTTGGCAGTACTAGTGATTGAACCCAGGGTCCAGCACATATTAGGCACACATTCTACCACTGAGTTACATCTCCAGCCCCCCCCCCCTTTTTTGGCTGGGGGTACTGGTGCACTCGACCACTGAGCCACACCCCCAGCCCTATTTTGTACTTAGAGACAGGGTCTTTCTGAGTTGCTTAGCAGCCTTGCTTTTGCTGAGGCTGGCTTTGAACCCAGGACCCTCCTGCCTCAGCACCACTGCCCCCAGCTGTCCCCCACCAGTGACTGGGATTATAGGCATGCATCACCCCCACTTGGCTGTTGTTTTCTTGGTATTTGTTCTAGGTTTACTGTATACATCTTTATAAATGTGTACCTTCAAATACCATTTTTACTTCACATGTAATGTAAGACTCTTAAAAGAATGTATTTCTTCTACCCCATCCTTTGTGCAATCGTTGTCATACATTTACTTTTACACCTTTAAAACCCCATGGTATGATGTTTTCTTTGTTTCAAGTAGTTACTCTGTGGGAGTGGGTGGGGAGGTGGTAATGAACATTGAATCCAGGTCCTTGTGTATACGATGCAAATGCTTTACCACTGAGCTGTACCCCAACCCAGATAATTTATCTTTTAAAGAGATTAAAATTGAGAAAAGAGTACTTTATATTTAATCATATATTTACCATTTCTAGTGTACTTCATTACTTTGTGTAATCCAATTTCCATCTGGCATCATTGTCTATTAGAGGCAATGAATCCTTTTAGCATTTGTTGGTCTGAAAAAGTTTTTATTTCACTTTTATGTTTGAAAAAGGTTTTTTTGTTATTGTTTTTAATTTTTTTACAGGATTTAGAATTCTGGGTTGATAGGTTTTGTTGTTGTTTGTTTGTTTTCTTTTTGTACTTGAAAAATGCCACTCAGCCTTCTGGTTTGTATAGTTTGTGGTGTGAAACTTGCTCCTTTTAATTTTTGATCTTCTTTATGTAATATTTTGACCCCTTCTTGCCACCTTTATCTTTGGTTTTTATAAGTTTGATTTTTAATGTGTCTAGTGGATGTTTCTTGATAAAACAGGATAAGCAGGTATTTGTTCTGTTTTGGGAATCTGTAGTTTGATATATTTTATTAGTTTGGGAAGGTTTTCAGCCAGTCTGTCTTCAAATATTTCTTCATCTCTGTTATTCTCTTTTCTTTCTCAGATTTCAGTTACAAATATATTAGACTATTTGATATTGTCCAAGAGCTTATATTTTTTATTAACTTATTTTTTGTTATAGGTGGACACAATGTCTAATTTTTATGTGGTGCAGAGGATTGAACCCAGGGCCTCACACATGCTAGGCGAGCGCGCTACCACTGAGCCCCAGCCCTGTCCAAGAGCTTTTGGATGTTCTTTTGTTTCTGTTTAGTTCTGTTTGGTTCATTTTTATTGACTGTCTTTAAGTTTGCTGATTCTTTCCTTAGCTGTGTCTAGTCTACTGATGAGATCATTGGAGGAATTCTTCATTTCTCATACATTTATTTCTATATTTCCATTTGATATTTGCTTCTAATTTTTGTATTTGCTAATCTGTTCATATGTTTTTCACCTTTTCCATTAGATTCTTTAACATATTAATCACTGTCTAAAGTCTAATAGTTGCAATACCTATATCATCTTTTTTTTTTTTTTTTAAAGAGAAGAGAGGGGAGGAAGGGAGGGAGGGAGAGAGAGAGAGAGAGAGAGAGAGAGAGAGAATTTTTAATATTTATTTTTTAGTTTTCAGCGGACACAACATCTTTGGTATGTGGTGCTGAGGATCAAACCCGGGCTGCACGCATGCCAGGCAAGCGCGCTACCGCTTGAGCCACATCCCCAGCCCCCCTATATCATCTTTGAGACTGATGTATCTCATGTAGGATTTCTGTTTTCTTGCTTTTTTTTTTTTTTTTTTTTTGGTCCTGTAATATATAGTTGACTGCTAAACATCATGTGTAGAATAGTAGAGAATGAAATAGTATTTGAATCTGGAAAAGGTCAGATCTTTTCTGTTAGGGAATTGAGTCAATTAATTGAGCTGGGTTTGGGTCTCGTTGGAGCTGTCATTGTCTTTATTGCACCATGCTTCAAGTTCCTCTTGTAGGCTGCTATCACCTGGTATTTAGAGTTGAGGCTGGGGTTCTAGAGGGTTTTTCTCTGTTCCTGAACCTACCCCTCCCTAAGCTTTCAGCTGCATTGCCTGTACCACAGACAAATTATCTCTCCACATTCTCGTCCCCTGCCACTGGTAGAATGTTCTTGGTTTAGATTTTGGCTAGATTCATGGTAGAGGTAGATATTGTCTGGCCTAGCTTTAGTTTAAGGTGGAGTCTGTGTCTCTGTTTCTTAGTTCTTCTGCCCTTTCTCCTTACTGTTGCTAAACTGTCACATCCTTGTATGTATGGTTCTCTTGGAAAAGAGTTGCTACTTCCTCCCCGGCTATAATTGACCTCTTCTTATCAGTATGGGAACCAGGACCTAATAATGGTTTCTTGTCTCTCCTTAGAAGTACAGAATATTTTGTATTATTTAGTCTTTCTTGTGAGCATAGGAGAAGCCCATGGAAAAGACTTGCATAAAAGTGGGATGTATCCTTGTGCCTATGGTGGAAGTGCTCTTCTTTCAGCTTTCTAAATCTCAAACAGAAGCAGAAGCAGACCGAGAGTGGCTTAATGTCCTCATCTATCAGCCCTTTTTTTTTTTTTTTTTTTTTTTGGTCAGGGTTGTTCTGAGGACTGAACTCAAGGCCTCATAAATGCCCTACCACTGAGTTACATCTCCAATCCTACTAACTTTTTTGTTTCTCTCATTTCTGAGTCTGTTTCTACTCTTTTTCCTGGTTACAGGTCAAATTTTCTTGCTTCTTTACTGGTAATTTTTGTTTGCTATCATACATTGGCCCTAGATTTTTTATATTCCTTTGAAGAGAGTTTGATTTTTTTTTTTCTTTTCCTGGCATGCAGTAAGTTACTTACAGATTACTCTGGTCCTTTCAGTGTTCGTTTTTAAGCTTTTAGGATAGTTTAGAGTAGTTTTTCTCTAGAATTAATTTAGCTAGCCCCTAAACCATGGCCTATTTGAGTTTCCCTTATGAATTCCATGTAGATTTAGGGAGGTGTTTTTATTCTGGTTGAAGGAAAGTTGAATGGTTCCATAATCCTGTTGGAACTCTGAGAGTTGTTCATTTACAGTCCCTTACCCCATAATAGTTCTTTCCTTAGGTTGTTAATTTAGTCAGAATTCAAGGTGACCCAGTGAGGATTTTTTTGAGTTCTTCCTCTCTTTAGCTCTTTCTTGTATGTTCAGTCTTGGTAATTCTAGCTACTTTGGCCTCCTTGAACTCCATGTCTATTAAACCTAGTGAAGTTGCCAAATTCAGTTTGGGTGATCCTCCCTGAGATACGCTTTAGAAGTTACTTCTAACCAGAAAGCTAAGATTATATATAGTAGGCCTCTGCTTGTTTCCATTTTCTCAGGGACCATAGTTGCCAGTGTCTGAAAAATAGTTATTTCCTGTTTTGCGTCTAGTTTTCTATTTGTTTATGGTGAGAGGTTTGTTACAGACCACCTGGAAGTTTCCAGATTGGGATTTTCTTGTAAAAACAGAATATTCTAAATTAGGGATAATTCAATTCGAAATTGATTTTTTAGGGCTGGGGTTGTGGGCTCAGTGGTAGAGCGCTTGCCTGGCATGTGTGAGGCACTGGGTTTGATCCTCAGCACCACATAAAAATAAATAAAATAAAGGTATTGTGTCTGTCTACGACTAAAAAATATATTTTTTAAAGAAATTGATTTTTAAATATTCTTGACTTTAAAAGAAATAATGAAACACTACTTTATATTTTATAGGAAAATTAATTCCAAATGGATTAAGGAGTTAAATGACAAATAAAAAATTTAAAGCTCTTAGTAGAAAATATTGGTGAGTGGCTTTTAGATCTTGGTGATAGAAAAAAATTTTTTAAGATATAACAGTTATTTATGAAAAAAGATTGATAAATTTAAACTATTTATTAAAGTAAGAGATCTTTAAAATTCAAAATTTCTTTTAAATAAACTGAAAGTGCTGGTGACAAGTTGGAGACAATATTCACAATACACATAACTGAAAAAGATTATGTCAAGAACATATAGAGTTGGACATGGTGATGTATGCCTAGTCCCCACTATTTGGAGGCTGAAGCAGAAGGATTGCTTGAGCCCAGGAGTTTGGGAGCAGCCAGGGCAACATAGAGAGACTCTGTGTCAAAAACAAAATGAAAAAACAAACAAACAGAAAAACTACAAATACATGGAAAAGCACAAATATCCAGTATGTAGCAGGTAAAACACATGAATTGGTATTTTACAAAAAATAAACTCATGTGGCCAATAAATGTAGGAAGACATGTTTGGCATCTTTAATAACTAAGGAAATATAAGTTAGGACAACAAAGATAACTTTTCACACCCCTTCATTAGCAAAAATTGAAAGGATCTTTTTATACACTACTGAAAGGGGAATAAATTGGTGCAACCACTCTAGCTTACAGTTTGACATTAATATCCTGAAGTAGCATATGCATATATATTTTAACCCTGCTGTTGCACTTTCAGGTGGTGTACTTAGGAATATCTCTTCTGTATGTACAGCAGGAAGCATGTATACAAATGCATATGACAGCATTATTCACAATGAATAGCAGAGAGTCAGAAACAACCCAACTCTCATCATTCAGAGAACCGATTAAAAAGAAAGAAATATGATGTATGCATACAACAAAATGCCATGGAAGATGGAAGAAATGACAAAGATATTAACACTGTGGATGTAGACTAATGTAAAGTGCTAAGAGTAAATCCCTAGACGTCTCATTCATTGTGGTACTCTGGGTTGTAAGGGCGATCTGGCTGTCTCGTTGGTTGCCAGGATTGATTTGACTGAGCTGGCTGACAGCTGTCCCCTTGTCCCCTTACCACTCCATGTGTGTCCCTCTTGAAGCTACTTTATTATCTTCAATTAGTTGAAGAGGATGACCTTCCCTGAGAGAGAAGGGATGTTCTTTGGTCAAGACTGCATTGGTTGGTGAAATGAGTTGGACATCATTACCCTGGGTACATGTATGATTGCACAAATGGTGAACTCTACATCATATACAACCAGAGAACTGAAAAGCTGTGCTCCATTTATGTATGATAAATCAAAATGCCTTATGCTGTCTTGTATAACTAATTAGAACAAAGAAAAAAAAAGACAGCATCAGTAACTGTGCTCCCCTGCTAGAATCTCCAAACTCTCAACATGATACTCTGTTTTTATAGAATTAAAATACCTGTAAAAGCTAAAATAAAAGATAAAAATTTAAGAATTATATATAAATGCAAAAACAAAGCAACAACCATAAGAAGAAAAGCAGTCAGGCACAGTGGCATATGCCTGTGGTTCCAGTTACTCAGGTGGTTGAAGCAGGAAAATCACCTGAGCCCAGAGCCTGGGAATATAGTGAGATCCTGTCTCAAAGAAAAAATAAATAGAAAGGGGGCAGAATAAGAGGGAGGGAAAGAAAAAAGGAAGGGGTTGATGAACATGGTTGATATGATAGCTTGGAGTTAGGGAAGCAGGAAGATAGGATTGAGGGGGCAGACACTGTATGGCTTTGAAAAACTTCTAACTTTCTTAAAATACTATCCACGCTTAAAAATTGATAATTGCCTTTGAAAATGTTTAAGATTATAATGGAGGTAATTTTATCTTCAAAAATAAGATCATATCCTCCTTGAAGATAGTAGCTCTCTTTTGTACATACAGCTTTTGGCATGTTTATTAAAAATAAGTCTTGTTTTAATTGGCTGGGATTGTGGCTCAGCGGTAGAGCACTTGCCTAGCAAGCATGAGGTACTGGGTTCAATCCTCAGTACCACGTAAAATAAAAGGTTATTGTGTCTACCTACGCTAAAAAACAAATATTTAAAAAAAAAAAAAGTCTTGCTTTAAAATGGTCTCTAACATGGTCTCTGTTAAGTGCATAGAAATACCACCTAAACAGTATCCATCAAGCCTGACGTTAGATGATTCTGTGATTTAATTTATAGTAAGTAGGCTTTTCTTTGTTCTTCTCCCTCACCAGGTGTACAATGTTTACATGGCAGGGAGGCAGCTGTGTTCTAAGCGGTACCGGGAGTTTGCCATCCTACACCAGAACCTGAAGAGAGAGTTTGCCAACTTCACATTCCCTCGACTTCCAGGAAAGTGGCCATTCTCATTATCAGAACAGCAGTTAGATGCTCGACGTCGGGGGTTGGAAGAATATCTAGAAAAAGGTAAGCTAGCCTATTAAACTCTACCATCCTGAATAGACGTAAGTTCTAGTATAGATAGTGCAACTCCAGTACTGCATGGCTGTTTCTTGAAGCTCAGTAGTCAAAGTGAGTCAAGTTTCTGACTATGAGAGTTGAATGATCTGAGCTTTGAAAACTGAAATGTCCAGCACAGTGATTAGTAGCTTGTTTTAATGGCTCATTGACAACAGAAAAACAAATAATTTGTTTTTGAAGCATTGATGGTCCTTAATGGACTTTATTTATAGGATCATACTATTTGCCAGCAAACACGTAGAAATGGATGTATCAATATACTAAATTAATTTGGGAACTAAGTGAGCAGTATTAAGATGTTTTCATTTAAATGATTCTTGTTTCACTAACATATCCTACATGAAAGTGCCTTATTCCTTTTACAAGTATTCATGGGTAGATTTGCTGAAGTAATCCAAAAGTCCCCTTCTAAGCAAGCAGAATTATTGCAAGTTTTTATCTCAGAACTTCCAAGTGATACATTGGGAGTCTATGGATATGAATGTCAAAATATTTGTTTCTCTAGAAAGGCAGAGAAATGACACAGGTCTCCTCAATGAGGTAGTTCACCTTGTGGCTCTAAAACAGAAGAGGCCTTGCCTTGCTACATTATAGAGTTACCTTACTTTCTAGCTGTGCAGTAGGTCTTGCTTTAAAATATTAGTTGAACAGAATAATGGCCGTATGTGATGTTTAGTAATTCTGTGTCCTAATGTCCTTGTGTAAGAACTAATTGACCTACTTGAATTTTTTTAAAACTTTGGTAGGGATCCTTATCCCTGAAGAAAAATCATTTCCCCCACAGAAGGTAATGGAACTCCTCATCTGTTTTTAGCTTTTCCTAACATGAACTGGCCTCTCCAACATAGCCCTAGGGAAATGAGAAAGGGTGCATTTTTTTTTAATCAAATGAAGTAAAATCATCAGTGTAATTTACCATCCTCTTGAGAGTGTCAGGAAATTAACTTTCTTAGATTTAGACGATTAGCTATCTATATGCCTGCTTTCTCTCCTCCTTTCCTCCCTTGCTCTCCCACCCTTTTTTCTTCCCTCCCTCCCTTGCTCTTCCTCCCTTTTTTTTTTAAATTATTGTTTTGAAGCTAACGTCAGTGAGGTGAAATGATGTGCTCAGCTTAATACTCAATTAAAAGTTTATTGTTCTCTGACCTGTTCCTAGGCCAGATAGATATTTTTTTCTCTAGTGTTTCAGTTTTTTATTTGGTTTATTCTTAATTGACCCTTCTCTTCCACTGCCTCTTTTCCCTCATGTTCTGTTGTTTTGGATATTATTAGGTCATACAAGACTGCTCAGTAGATTTACTGTACTTTAATTTTTTCTTTTTTGATATGTTTAATATTTTTAGCAAAACTTTGTATTTTCTATTATTCTTCTGTTCTAGATCATAATTAGATGAATATATGTTATGCCTTAAAAATCTCATACATCAGGGGGCTGGGGTTGTGGCTCAGTGGCAGAGCACTTGCCTCACACATGTGAGATACTGGGTTCGATCCTCAGCACCACATAAAAATGAATAAACAAAATAAAGATATTGCATCCATCTGTAACTAAAAAAATATTTTTTAAAAAATTTCATACACCAGGGTACATGCTGCCTTCTCATTGCTTGTCACTAATGATTTTTTTTTAAATATTTTATTTTTATTTTTTTTTAAAGAGAGAGTGAGAGAGGAGAGAGAGAGAAAGAGAGAGAGAGAGAGAGAATTCTTAATATTTATTTTTTAGTTCTCGGCGGACACAACATCTTTGTTGGTATGTGGTGCTGAGGATCGAACCCGGGCCGCACGCATGCCAGGCGAGCGCGCTACCGCTTGAGCCACATCCCCAGCCTAATGATTTTTTTTTTAAGAGAGAGGAGAGAGAGAGAGAGAGAGAGAGAGAGAGAGAGAGAGAGAGAATTTCTAATATTTATTTATTTATTTTAGTTCTCGGTGGACACAACATCTTTGTTGGTATGTGGTGCTGAGGATCGAACCTGGGCCGCATGCATGCCAGGCGAGCGCGCTATCGCTTGAGCCACATCCCCAGCCCTGTCACTAATGATTTGAATTTAAATCTTGCTATGTTCTTGATCTTATGTTATTGATTTTGGGGCCTTTTGCTAGATTCTGTCTTTGTTTTCTCCAGTGTGTTCAATACGAGTCATTGGTGAGAGTGACATCATGCAGGAGTTCCTGTCAGAGTCAGATGAGGTAGGTGAATACCCCCTTTAATAATTGTTCTCCTCTTAGCTCCTTAGGGGGGAAAATAAGTCAAAGATATCAATTATGGGTTGGATTTCAATAAACTCTCCAAATGACTATTTCTTTTACCTCTTTTCCATACATTTCCTGCTTATCTATCCTTTAAGACCTGGTGTCAGGTCTACCTTCTTGTTGAAGCCTTCTCTAATGACTCAGGTCATCAATTTTTCATTTCATGAAGAATTTCTGCAGTCAGTACCACTCAGTTATTACCTTCTTGCTATCTAATTCTCTAATTTTTATACATATAATCAGTTTGTCACTTTATATTTTTAGCTTACAAGAGTGTGAGCTACCTGTAGGTAAGAGCTAAATCTTGATCATCTTTATATTACAGTGCCTTACCACAGCCTCAAGCATGTTGTAGGTGCCTAATAAATATTAATTGAGTAGAAGAATGAATATGTAATACTAATATATCATTCACTAGTTATTTCATATGTATATGCCTTGTTTTTTTTTCCAATTAGATCTTGAGTTTTTTCTAGATAAGGGCTTATAATTAAGTACAATGGTCCCCCTTATCCATGGTTTTGCTTTCTACAGTTTCAGTTACATGTGGTCACCCATGTTCTGAAAATATTAAATATAAAATTCCAGAAACAAACATTTCAAATGTTTTAAATTGTGTGCTATTCCCAGTAGCATGATGAAGCCTGTGCCACTGGGATCTGAATCATCTTTGTCTAGCATATGCACTCTGTATATGCCACCCGCCTATGAGCCACTTAGGAGCTGGGTAAATTATCAGATTGAGTGCCCGGATATCACAGTGCTTATATGCAAGTAATCCTTATTTTATAGGAGTGGTGATGCTAGCAATTCAGATATATCTAAAAGGAGTCATAGAGTGCTTTCTTTAAGTTTGAAAGGTAAAAGTTCTTCACAATAAGAAACATTTTTTAAAAATCATATCCTGAGGTTGCTAAGGTCTAGGGTAAGAATGAATCATCTATCAAAGATATCAATTATGAAGAAGGAAAAGGAAATTTATGCTAACTTGGGCATGGTGGTACATGCTTTTAATCCCAGCAACTTGGGAGGTGGAGGCAGGAGGATCACAAGTTTCAGCCCAGCCTCAACAACTTAGGGAGACCCTGTATCAAAATTAAAAAATAAAAAGGGCTGGGGATGTGGCTCAGTGGTTATACACTCCTGGATTCAATCCCTGGTAGCAGAAAAAAAAAGAAGAAGAAAGAAAATTCATGCTAGTTTTGAGGTGGCAATTCAAACTGCAAAAGGTATGACCACAGTGCATGATAAGTGAATAATGAAGAAGGAAAAGGCATTATAGGATTTAGTATTATCCTTCTGTCATCCACTGGGAGTAACGGAGACTACTGTAATTCTTGGGATGTTTTAGGCAATGAATAGTAATTTTTTAAAAAGTGGTAAATGAAGATGGACTGATTGCTAAATAGTTATTTCTCTCTAATAAAAATTACAAGGTCAGGGCTGGGATTGTGGCTCAGTGGTAGAGTGCTTGCCCTAGCATGCATGAGGCACTGGGTTTGATTCTCAGCACCAAATATAAGTAAGTAAATACAATAAAGGTCCATCAAAATCTAATAAAAATATTTTTAAAAAAATTACAAGGTCAAACATTTGTTAAAAGAAACAGATTAGTCATCAAAATATCATATGAGGTGATTTTATTTTATTTTATTATTATTATTTTTTAAATTTTTGGTGCTGGGGATCAAACCCAAGGTTTCACACATATTAGGCAAGCACTCTGCCACTGAGCTACACACACACACCCCCGCCCCGTAAGTATTTCTTTTGAATTAAAGAGAATAAGAATTGTTTACTCTTTGCTAGAAGAAAATTGGGCATTAAACTAGTTCAAAACCGAGTCCCATTTTTCCTTTTAAAAATGTCCGGATTACGGGCTGGTGTGTGGCTCAGCGGTAGAGCGTTCGCCTTGCACGTGAGAGGCCCTGGGTTCGATCCTCAGCACCACATAAACATAAATAAATAAAATAAAGATATTGACTTCAACTACAACTAAAAATTTAAAAATGGGGCTGAAGCTGTAGCTCAGTGGTAAAGTGCTCACCTCACATGTGTGAGGCACTGAGTTCGATCCTCAGCACCACATAAAAATAAATAAACTGTGTTCATCTACAATAAAAAAAATATACATAAAAATATTTTTTAAAAATTTTAAAAAATTGTCTTGATTATTTCAGAGTTCAGAAAGGAACTTAGGATAGATACCCTTTGAGCCAGACTATATTCTTAACCCTTAAGACCAGAGAATATTTGCTGGAATTACTGCTTTCAGTTGTTTTCTTTCTCATTTGTGAATTCTGAATGGGTGACAGAAGTGAACCAAAAATCTCATCTGTGTTTGACCTAGACTGCTTCACACGGTTGTCTGTTTTGAAATGTGAACACATTGGCTTCAATATGCTTCTTTTTTCCCTTTTCATCTTAAAGGTTAACTTCTGCTGCAGCCTGAAGTCAGTTTTACGACTTGTAAATATATTGACTTTTAAGATGTCATTTTCCCCTTTTATTGGAACTCACTTCCTCTCCATCACATGTCTATTGTTTAGCTAACATGTTACAGGGAGAGTGAGGATTTATACTGGGTCATGAATTCTTTCTCTGTGTCTTTTTCTCCAGAACTACAATGGTGTGTCTGATGTAGAACTGAGAGTAGCATTACCAGATGGAACAACAGTTACTGTCAGAGTTAAAAAGAACAGTACTACAGACCAAGTATATCAGGTAAGTCAGACTTGAACACATTGATCTGACATTGGATAGCGTGAAACTAAGAAACATAAATTAAATGAATTAATACATATGAAGCGAATAGAGTGTCAGGCACATAATCAGTTTATTAAATTATTGTTATTAATGTAAAAGAATTTTGCCCTCCTTGAAAGAATAGTACGTAAATATCCCAAGGTATAGGAGCTAATAATGTCCCTCCTTTTTTTGATTTTACTACTCTTTTTACTTATATCAAAATAGAATTGTAAAAATTCTCCATATACTATATTATTTATTTGTTTATTTATTTAGGTGCTGGGGATTGGATCTGTGAGTGCTTTACCACTGAGTTACATCCCTATCTTTTTAGGGTTTTTTTTTTTTTTTTTTTTTTAATTTGGAGACAAGGTCTTGCTAAGTTACTGAGGCTGGCCTTGAACTTGTGATCTTCCTACCTCAGCTTCCCCTGTCTGTGGTATTATAGGCATGTGCCACTGGACTTGGCATCCATATACTCTTTTTAAAAATCCTCCTTCCTTCCTTTTTTTGCAGTCCTATGGTTTGACCCCAAGGCTTGTGTATACTAGGCAAGTGCTCTACCACTGAGCTACATTCCCAGTCCTCACCACTTACGTTGAATAATTATCAAGATTTTGCCACATTTTTACCATATATCTTTTTTTCCTTTACATTTAAGGGTTCCTAGCAAAATCCATATTATTAGACCTATGTGTACTTCAGTATACATCTAAAAAATATGAACATTCTTCACAACATTATCAGACCTAAAAAATTAGCACCATTTTCTTTCCAAAGTCAGATTTTTCCATTTATCTGAAGTGAATATTTACAGTTCATTTGTTAAAAATCTGGATCTAAACAAGGTTCTTATATCACATTTGACATACATGTTTGTTTGGTTTTCTTTTTTTTGTTGTTTTTTGGTTTTCTAATATAGAGCAGTCCCCTTGGCCTCCCCAACCTTTTTCACACCATTATTTTATTGCAGAAATTGGGTCAGTGTACTGTGGAATGTCCCACATTCTGAATTTATCTGTTTGTTTTCTAGCAGTGTCATTTAATATGTCCTTCTTTCTTCCTATATTTTCTATAAATGAGTTTTGTTCTAGTGGCTTGATTAGTTTCAGGTTCTGTATTTTTGGTACAAATACCATAATTAGTGTAATATATTATCATTACTTCACAACAGACAGTACACAATATGTGGTTATCCCACTTTTAGTAGTAACAAGAATAATCAGTAGGTTTAGTGGTAATCTGATTTTTCCATTGTAAAATTGCCCATTGTTCTTTTATCAAATGAGTGAGTCCAGAATTATTGCCTTAACCAATGATTCATAAAGGTTGCATAGTTCTGGTTTTCTAATTATCTCATTTCTTTATATAGCCAAAGTTCTTTTTTTGTTTGTTTGGTTTTTGGTTTTTGGTACCAGGGATTGAACTCAGGGGCATTCCACTACTGAGCCATATTCCTAGCCCTATTTTGTATTTTATTTAGAGGCAGGTCTCACTGAGTTGCATAGTAGCCTTGATTTTGCTAAGGCTGGCTTTGAACTCACGATCCTCCTGTCTCAGCTTCTGGAGCCCCTGGGATTGCAGGTGTGCACCACTGCTCTAGGTCACTAAAGTTCTTTTGTACATATCTTTTTATTAGCAACTAAGATTGTTTAGTTATCTTAAATGCAGTTTGTGGGAAAGGATAAATATTTAATTCTTTTCTTTTATTGACAATTTTCAGTGTAAAGAATTGGGACCCTACTTGATTCCAATGATGTCCAATGAGATGATTGTTACATTTTATTTAATTATTTTATTATTATGATTATTTTATTTGTTCTAATTAGTTATACATGACAGTAGAATGCACTTTGATGGATACATCAATGTACATAGGGTAGTAATGTCTCATTCTTTCTACTATGCTTCCTACTCCTATACCCCCTCCCCTCTCTTTATTCCCCTCTACTTAATCTAAAGTAACTGTATTCTTCCCTAGCTTCCTCTTTATTATGAATTAGCATCCGCATTGCATTTAATTTTTTAAAAATATTTTTAGTTGTAGATAGACACAACACAATACCTTTATGTTATTTTTATGTGGTGCTGAGTATCAAACCCAGTGCCTCATGTGTGCCAGGCCAGCACTCTATCACTGAGTCACAGCCTAGCCCCACATTTTATTTTTTAATGTCATGTAGGTTTTTAAATTAGCTGTGATTTAATCATGTATTATTTCTTTGATGCTCCTCTGGGTTGTTGGTTTTTGTTGTTGTTGTTGTTGTTGTTGTTGTTTGTTTTGGTACCAGGGATTGAATTCAGGGGTGCTTAACCATTGAGTCACATCCCCAGTCCTTTTTTGTATTTTATTTAGAGACAGAGTCTCACTAAATTGCTGAGATCCTTGCTAGTGAATGTAGCTTTGAACTTTGGATACTCCTGCCTTAGTCTCCCAAGCTGCTGGGATTACAGGCCCAGGCACCGTGCCTGGCAAACGAGTCCATTTTTGGCCAGTGGATGTTCCTTCATACCTGCAACTGTTTATTCTTGATGCAATCCATTAATTTATGATGTCATTCTTTCTTTTTTGGTATAACAAGATATTCTGTGCTCATCTTCATACATTTCTTACCCTAGATCTATAATAAGTCATTTCTCTAAGGAATCTTGGTTCTTTTTAGTGAGAAATGGTATTTAAAGATCACGTGCTGGGTATAATCCTTGCTTGTAGGCCTTTTGTATGCCTTTAGACCTAACTATCAGGATTTTCAGTGAGACAAGCAGGCTTCTGGGTATCTGTGCTTATTTCTCCTTTATAGCAAACAAAAATATATTTTTCTCATACATTTATTCATCTATTGTATATCATGACAAAGGACAAATGTAGAATATATAAAAATAAAAATAGGCAATTTTGAAAATTATACAATGATGAAGTAATTGCCAAGAAAATGCTTCTTTGTTTTGTTTCTTTGCTTTTCTCAATTTTTTAAGCCTAGGTTTTTATATATATATATATATTTTCTTAATTTGATTTATTAGTTATGCATGACAGTAGAATGCATTATGATACATCATACATAAATGGAGTATAACTACTCATTTGTCCGGTTGTATATGATGTAGAGTTACACAGGTCATGTAATCATGTATGCACATAGGCTGATAATGTCTGATTCATTCTATTATCATTTCTACCCCCATGTCCCCTCCTCTCCCTTCACTCCCCTCTGTTTAGCCCAAATTACCTCTGTCCCACCTCCCCAACCCCCATTGTGGATTAGTGTCCACATATCACAAAATATTTAGGCCTAGGGTTTTTTTTTTTTTTTTAATACTTTTTCTCCTGTGCTAGTACTAGAAGATATTTTCTAAACCTTGAGTGCATTTCGGTTTCTATTCAGTTCAGTACAAAATGGTATTTTAATTCCCAGTTCCCATAACACATCAGTGATGAACTTAGGCTTGATATTCAAACAGATAGGAGAAGAAGGGATATAATTATGTTTGCTTTACTGGGTACTAATAGTCAGCAGTTTTATCTTGTTAATACCTTATTTATATCAGGATTGATCTTAAAAAGGGATTTTGTTACTATTTATTTTTTGCTTTGTTGTTTGTATGTAATTTCAATTTTCACTTATTGCACATGGAATCTTTCGATTTATTTTTTTGTCATGTTAAGACCTTAGTTCCTGGAGAGAAGGACTGATCCTTGTTTAATATGCCTCTTGTCACAACATTTTTTATTTTTATGTACTTACCGAGTACATTTCTTATAAGATATTTAAGAAGATCTTTGTGTAATATTTCATAGGAAAACTGATATTTTAAAAAACCTGTTACTAGCTTGTATTGGAAAGGAGAAACTCAGATCACAACTGGGTTAAATAAAGGAATTTTTTTTTCCTTTTCTTGTTATATCTGTATACATGTGTGTATGTACACTTACAGAGGATAGCTCTGCCTGGGCATGGTGGTACAGGCATACCTATACTCCCAGCAATTCAGGAGGCTGAGGCAGGAAGATCACAAGTTCAAGACCAGCCTCAGCAACTTAGTGAGATTCTCAGCAACTTAATGGGATGCTATTTCTAAATAAATAAATGAATAAATAAATAAATGGGGGGGGAGGCTAGGGATATAGCTTAGTGTAAAATAAGTACAAAATAAAAAGATAGTACAAAATAAAAAGATAACTCTGAACCAGATAGTTTTTATGAAACCAAAATGGGCTGCCCTCTCCCCACTCCCCTGTTCACATGCGTGCATTGTCTGATTTAGTTTTCCTGAAACCATTCTCTCCTGCTTAAACTTCAGGCTATTGCAGCAAAGGTTGGCATGGACAGTACGACAGTGAATTACTTTGCCTTATTTGAAGTGATCAATCATTCCTTTGGTAAGTGCTAGTGGCTAATATTGTTTTATTTGGGTATTTTAGTCTAATACCATTGGATAGAAAATAGCTTGAAGACAAGTGAGATCCCACTCATCAGAACTATCTACAATAACCAGACCAGGCCAATCTTGTTAGTTCTGGTCATAAAGATGCATGATTGCTGTTGATTCTTCTGCCTCTGTTGTCAGTACAAAAAGGTTTTTACACTTTCATGAGGTTCTTCTAAATCAGAGGTTCAAAATTCATATATTCTAATGAAATAGCCTTAAAAAGGGGAAGTTCTCTTTAACCACATGTGGTTTCAATATACTTTATGCTTTTTGTAAAGATTTTTAAGAATAGTTTTTTGTTTTTAGAAGTTTGAGATTCATTGATTAAAAGCTTTTGTTTTAATACTTATGTTTAAGTTTCTGTGTGAATAAATTTCCTCTTATTAGAAAGTCATATTGCATAATGGCAGGAATTTTTTATTTTATAAAAGTTGGGATGGTGGTCACATGGATTGCATCGAGACTACACAGAAGAGGGTGTCTGAGGACTTGCTCTGAAAGACATGGGTTTTTTACACTTCATGGATCTTTTCCACATCCTACACAGGGTTAAGACTAGAAATATCAGGCCTTCCTCATCCCAGGAGAAGGGGTGGTAAATTTGGGGAGCCTTGCCATCCCTGGTCAAGGTAGAGCAACTTTGGTTCCTCCAAAGCAGTCGTGTCCCTATTACTTGTCTTCCCAACTCTCAACAGCCTAACTAGGAAGTTGTAAATTACGTTACAAAAGAATACTAGGATATCTAGGATGCTAGAGTACCAAAATACTTGGATTCTAATCTTATCCCTTTGTTAGCTTGAGGTTTCACTTTGTATAAAATGAGAAATATTAAATTTGTCTTTCACAATGTTTTAAAGCCAAATAGACATCAAGAATATGTCTATTTGGCTTTAAAACATCTATTTATTTGTTTGTTTGTTTATTTATATGTGGTACTGAAGATTGAACTCAGGGCCTCACACATGCTAGGCAACTGCTCTACCACTGAGCAACAACCCCAGCCCCAAGTGGTGGTGTTTTATCCTGCTGTGCACTGTTAGGGAGAAGAAATATTATTCAGAACACACTTTTTTCTGTGATGGAAGCCTTAGGGTTTCAGGGATGGGGTGGGATGGGAAGAGCTTTTCAGGTCTTCATAAAAAGTTCGTTGAGAATGGCCACAGGAGAGTTTGTGAGTGCCCGTAGTTGGGTAAGAGGAGAGGCTTGCTCTGAAGATGTTCAGACAATGGATCAGGTATTTTAACTCAATTTGGAGTTCATGCTGTCCACAGGGTCATCATGTTAACTGAAGGAGCCTCCATTTAAGTGATAAATTTCAGTCAGTTTGAGGCTGGATTGGTCATAGTTACAGTTAGCAGGGATATGTTTAGCTAAATACATGGTTATTTTGTGTTCCCATGGCAGAGCTCCTTGGTGAAATTGAGCTGATGCTTTGGTCAATGATAACATACCATTCTTGATCGGCCTGGCATAGTTCATACTAGGAAAATTCCTTATATCAGCTTTCTTTGTTTTGTCTTTTCTTCAGTACGTAAGCTGGCTCCTAATGAGTTTCCTCATAAACTCTACGTCCAAAATTATACATCCGCTGTGCCAGGCACCTGCCTGACTATTCGAAAGTGGCTTTTTACAACAGAAGAAGAAATCCTCTTAAATGACAATGACCTTGCTGTTACCTATTTCTTTCATCAGGTGGGTGAATTGATCTTCCTGAAAATCCTGGTTTCTTTTTCTGTTTGTTATAGTTGGTAATTTGCCAATTCATTGTGAATCCTTGGGTAAGCCACTTTGTTCCTGGGTCTGAGTTATATTTATAAAATTTCTATCCTATTTTACAAAAGATGTCATAAATTTTAGAGGTAAAATAATTTTTAAACAACAGAAAATGAGCATTATGGCTAGGTGTCTGTTCAGAATTCTTTTTTTTTTTTTTTAAGATAGGAGAGAGGGCTGGGGATGTGGCTCAAGTGGTAGCGCGCTCGCCTGGCGTGCGTGCGACCCGGGTTCGATCCTCAGCACCACATACAAACAAAGATGTTGTGTCCGCCAAGAACTAAAAAATAAATATTAAAAATTCTTTAAAAAAAAAAAAAAGATAGGAGAGAGAATTTTTTAATATTTATTTTTCAGTTTTCGGTGGACACAACATCTTTATTTTATTTTTAGTGGTGCTGAGGATCGAACCCAGTGCCCTGCGCATGCTAGGCGAGCATGTTACCGCTTGAGCCACATCCCCAGCTCTGTTCAGAATTTTTTTCATCAATATTATATATACTATGTGGGAAAAATAAACTACCTGTTTTCCCTCTTCTCTCATCTCATAGTCAGTATAGGAATAGGGATTGCTTCCCTCTAGCAAGCAAGCAATTCTACAGTGGATACCAGCTGGGCATTGTTAAATTTAACTCAGTTCTAAGGCTGTCTACCTGGAGATAATATCAGGATCCCAAAGGTCGTGGCCTCAGTCCCAGATCTGCCCTCACTTTTGACCCAGTTACAAATCTTGGCCTCTGAACCAACTACAAGTAGGTGGTCATCCACCTTCTCAGGTTTGATTAATTTGCTAGAGCAGCTCACAGAACTCAGGGAAACATTTTACTTAACATTTACTGGCTTATTATAAAGAAATTTTAAAGGCTACAAGTAAGCATGAAAGGAGAGACATATAGAGACATACAGGGCAAGGTCTGCAAAGGTCTGGAAAGGTGTGGAGTGCAGAAGCTTCCATCTTCTAGAGTTGGAGTGTACCCCCTCCTGGCACATGGATATGTTCTGTTTACCTCCCTATGAATCTCCATGTATTCCGTAGTCCAGAAGCTCCCAGAACCCTCTCCTTTGGGCTTTTGTGGTGACTTTTATTGCATGGGCATGATTGAAGTATAGACAACCATGTCAAAATGGAATTGGACAAAAATACTATAATCTAATGCTAATAGACCGAGAGGGAATACCCGGCAAGGCTTGTTTGTTCAGATTCTTCTTGGCCTCTCTGTGCAGCATTCCTTCCTGATGGACTCCATCTGAAATGGGGATCTTATTATCAGAGAATTTTTTTTAAAAAAATTTTTTAGATTTTGGGACAGGGTCTCACTAAGTTGCTGAGGCTGGCCTTGAACTTGGAATCCTCTTTCTTCACCCTCCTAAGCTGGTGGGATGATAGGATTGTAGGTATGTATCACTGCTCCTGGCTTGAGAATTTCCTTATGGCCAACTCTGACACAGAAAAACCAAGGAATTATATTACTTCTACTCAGTTTTTCAGATCATGCAGTATATCTTAATTTTCTACCATCAAAGATGAGACACTTGTTTTCTTCCTCCCCCATTTCCATTCTCATTACATACCCATATGACTAGAAGATAAATCTGAGAAAGTTCTGGAAAAAATAGAACAAGAAAACAAATTAAAAATATGAGAGATAAGATATTGAAACAATGGGTCAGAACAAGAAGTCCCTTATCAGAATATTAAGAGTTCCAAAAGGAGAGACAAAAAAATAAAAATTAGATATTATCAATATAACAATTCAAAAAACCAGATCAGAAAAGACACAAATTTCCCATACAGGACTCAACATAATAAATGAAAATAAATCCACATCAAGCCTTGTTTTTGTGAAATTTAAGACTGATGGATTTTGGATTTTTTTAAATTAAATTTTATTTTTTTTGGTACCAGGGATTGAACCCAGGGGCACTCGGCCACTGAGCCACATCCCCAGCCCTATTTTTGTATTTAACTTAAGACAGGGTCTCACTGAGTTGCTTAGCATCTTGCCATTTGCTGAGGCTGGCTTTGAACTCGAGATCCTCCTGTCTCAGCCTCCTGAGCTGCTAGGATTACAGGCCTGTGCCACTGTGCCCAGCAAGACTGATGGAGACAAAAAAAAAAAAAAATTATATAGGCTTCTGAAAAGAAAAGAAAAAGTCACATAATGACCAGGGTACAGTAGTCAGTGGCAGAGTGCTTGTCTTATGCAAAACCCAAGATTCAGTCCCTAGGACTGAAAAGAAAAAAAAGCCACACAAAATGGTACAGTAATAAGAACATCCCCACCTCCAGCCCGCTGCCGGCTCTCAGTACTGGACTTCACACATGCTCTGCATGCACTCACTCTACCACCAATTAATTACAAGAACACAGAAAATTAAGCAAATGAAGAAGGAGGATTAAACTAGCTGAGGAAAAGCAAAATGTTATAAAAGAGATGAAAACTAAATATAGTATCTATTATTAACTTTGCTATAAATTTCATAATTATTAGAGCAATAATCATATAAACACTGAATATTATCTAACAGATATTATAATTTGATTCTACTATGGGGATGAGAAAGATGAAAAGGGTACAGGTGTGTGGTGGGAATGAAAGAGGAGAAAGCTAGTGTGAAAAATTAAGAGATGCTGCGTACACAGATAGTCTATATTTTGGATTTTCTGTTGATTTCTGCTTTTATTTTTGACTCAACATCCCCTATTTTTTTTCCCAAGTGAACTGAACATAACCTCAAGATTATATTGTATCCCTAATAAAACAAAAGATGAAACTTAGAATCACTTAGCTCTTTCTCTTATCTCTTCTTCATGCAAAATATGTGTATCTCTTTTTTTTTTTTTTTTTAAAGAGAGAGTGATAGAGGGAGAGAGAGAGAGAGAATTTTTTTTAATATTTATTTTTTAGTTCTCGGCGGACACAACATCTTTGTTGGTATGTGGTGCTGAGGATCGAACCCGGGCCACATGCATGCCAGGCGAGCGCGCTACCGCCTGAGCCACATTCCCAGCCCCATATGTGTATCTCTTAAAAGTCAGAATTTTCTTAGGTCTGCACTTGGGTTCAATACACTGAAATCTCTGCATGATCTTCTTTGTAGTTGTAGTCTTTTTCTGGAAAATTGGCAGAGTGTACCCACCATAGCACCTCTATTTCCTATCATAATGCCACTTTCCTTGGGCATAACAAAGAATCTGCTTTTTTTTTTTTTTTTTTTTTTTTTTTTTTTTAAGGTACTGGGAATTGAACCCAGGGACAATTTATTTTGAGATAGGGCCTTGCTAAGTTGCCCAAGCTGGACTCCAACTTTCAATCCTGCCTCAGCCTTTCAAGTCTCTGAGATTAGTGGCATGGGCTGTCACACCCAGATCTTTGCCCCTCTTATACTAGGTCAAAAAAAAAAAAAATTTTTTTTTTTTTTTGTACCAGGGATTGAACCCAGGGGCACTTAACCATTGAGCCACGTCCCTAGCCCTTTTTTAAAATAATTTTTAATTTTGGGTCAGGGTCTTGCTAAGTTGCTGAGTGCCTCATTAAATTGCTGAGGCTGGCCTTGAACTTTCAGTCCTCCTGCCTCAGCATCCTGAGCCACTGGGATTACAGGCATGTGCCACTGCACCCATCCTAGGTTAGTTTTTGAGGTTGGTGCTTGACACACTTCTGAAAGGAAGTCTAGAGGGGTTTTAGGAATGTCACCATGTTTGTAGGAGCACTCTTAGCACCAAAAGCTCCCCATTTTGGTTATTATTTATTTGTGTGATACTATGATACTATTGTGTGATAATATTTCATAAAGCTAAGCCTTCTGTATTAATCAGCTTCATGTTACTATAACAGAATACCTGAGGTGATTAATTTAAAGAGAAGAGATTCATTTTGGATTACAATTCTGGAGGTTTCAGTCCAAGATTGGATAGCCTCATTGCTTCTGGCAAGGGCAGCATCTCATAGCAGGAGTGCATGATGGAGCAAATTGCTTGTCATGAACCATGAAGCATTTAGAGAAAGGAAGAGACTGCGGTCCTAAAGTACCATTTGAGAGCAAGTCCTCAATGACCTGTGCCCCATCTCCCAAAGGTTCCTCCTCCTAATAGTGCCACCCAGGGGACCAAGCCTTTAGCACAGGCCTTTGGGGAACCTTCAACATCCATCTACATATAGCACCCTCCTCTTTTACAACACTCAGTAGTCTTGCCCATTTTACTTGTGATTTACCAAATGATTTTTATCCCATTTTGTAATACCTTATAAGATACCCTGTAACAATTCCAGTTGGAATTTTGTTAAATTTATAGTTTCCCAAAATAATTACTGTTTTTATTAAATGCAATACTCCCAACTAAATACATAAGATTTCTATTTTATTCAACTCCTCTTTCCTCAAATAAAGTTCTATAGTTTTGTTTCACATGTGATTTAAACTAATTCTCCAAATTTTTACATTTTTTTGCTATTATGAGTGGAATTTTTTTCATTGTTGGAGTGAAAAAGTCATTAGCTTGGAGTCAGAATATTTGTTTCAATGTAAGCTTTACATTGAGTAAATCCCTAGTAGAGCCTTGATGAAGTCTGTTTTCTGGTGTATTAGAGAGGAATAATAGTGTTTCACAGCTGTTTTTATTAAATGAGTATTAGAATTTAGATGAGACCGAGCATGTGAAATTGCTTTTTGAATCATAAACCTGTAAGACAAAAGTAATTTAGGGATATAAAAAAGCTATTGCTGTTGTAGCAGTATCTCATACCAGCAGCTTTTTTGAACTCTTCTTATTGCCCCAAATTATTTCACAGCTTTATTGAAGTAATTGATATACAGTAGGCTATGCATATCTAAGATATACAGTTTGATTTTATTCAACTTTATTAAATATATATGTAAATATATGTGATTTATTTATTTATTTGCTTACGTCTGTGTGTGTGCTCACAGTGCTGGAGTTCACACCTGTGGCCTTGCACATGCTACACAAGCATTCTACCACTGAGCCACATTCCAAGTTCCTCTTAACCATTTTTAAGCATGTGGTTCAGTGGTATTAAGTGTATTAATATTGTTGTACAATAGGGAGCTGGGGATGTGGCTCAAGCGGTAGCGCGCTCGCCTGGCATGAGTGCGGCCCGGGTTCGATCCTCAGCACCACATACCAACAAAGATGTTGTGTCCGCCGAGAACTAAAAAATAAATATTAAAAAAATTCTCTCACTCTCTCTTTAAAAAAAAAAAAAAAAATATTGTTGTACAATAGATCTCCAGAACCTTTTCATCTTGCAAAGGTGACACTATCTGCCCATTAGATAACAATTTCTCATTTCCTTCTCTCTGCCACCCTTGATAACTACCTTTCTTCTATCTCAATGAATTAGACCACCTTAGATACCTCACTCATGTAAGTAGAATGAGAGTTTTTGTCTTTTGGGGGGACTGGGTTATTTCACTTAGCAAAATGTACTTAAGGTACATATATGACAGATTTTCTTTCCTTTTTAAGGCTCACTGATAATATATGGTATGTATACACTGCATTTTATTTTTTCATTCATTTGTAGATGGACATGCAATTTACTTCCACACCTCTTGGTAGGTGTGGATAATGCTGTTTGAACATGAGGTTCAGATATATCCCTTTGAGATACCTTTTTTTAAAATACCTAGAAGTGGGGCTGGAGTTGTGGCTCAGTGGTAGAGTGCTCGCCTAGCACATGTGGGGCCCTGGGTTCAATCCTCAGCACCACGTAATAAATAAATAAATAAGTTGAAGGTATTTTGTCCAACTACAACTAAAAAAAATAAAATAAAATACCTAGAAGTGGCTTTACTGAATTATGTAGTGATTCTATTTTTAATTTTTGAGGAATTACTGTACTGTTTTCCATAGTGATTGCATCATTTCATATTCCTGCTGACATTGTACAGGGCTCAAATGATATTTTGATTGTGTCTTTTAGAAAGTAATATTCATTTTCCCTTAATTAGTTTCAGTTATTTTTGTATTATATTTGGGGAGGTGGGTACCAGCAATTGAACTCCGGGACACTCAACCACTGAGCCACATCCCCAGCCCTGCCTTATTTTTTTTTTTTTTTTTTACCGACAGGGTCTCACTGAGTTGCTTAGTGCCTTGCTTTTGCTGAGGCTGGCTTTGAACTCCAGGTCTTCCTGCCTCAGCCTCCTGAGCTGCTGGTTACAGGCATGTACTACTGTGCCTGGCCTTTGTGTTATTATTTTGATGATAGGAATATCTAATGTGTTTCTAAAGTGTTATAGATTATAAGATACACCAATATTTTATGTATTGCTAAGAAAGAAAAAAGCTGCCAATTAAATCGACACATCATTGATTGTAAGATATGGCCCAATTTCAGATGTTAGAATGTGAAATAATGTGTACCTTAAAATTGATGAGACATTAGATATCGAATATCTAATGAGGATAATGAGCCTTCTTCTTTAAAAAGTTTAATAAGGAAGAAATTCTTGGGAGTTTATATTTAAATTCTAGATAAACCTGGTAGATCATACACACACTTAAGCTGTTCCTTCCCGAAATTTACTGAAAGAACAGTAATGGGATTGTCAAAGGTCATAAACCTGCAAGGACAAAGAGAACAGGAGAGGACACCATAGCAGATGATAACTGTCTACAATTTGTAGGAAATATTTGAATGACTCTAGAGAAGTTTTGGTGTTTGGTGTTGGTTATAGGGGTTTCAGAACTGGTTACTGTTTGTAAGTGGTTGACAAGAACTGGATATTGTTTGTAAATAGAAAGTTACGAACAAAAACATGAAGCAGTTTAATGTCAGAGAAAACAAAACAAATACACACAAGAAAGGAAGTCAGAGTACAGCAGTGCCTTAGTTTGAGTGCTGTTCACACGCTCAGAGTAATGTAGAGAATTGATTAAATTTTTATTGAGAGGTTGAGGGAAGTGGAAGAGGGAGTATTTGGGTGTTATATGAGAGCTAGAGCTCAATGTGTATGACACAGCAAATCAACAGTGTCTAAAATCAGTAAGACAGAAATTATTAGTGTAAGCATGACATTTAGAATTATTGAAGGATGATCATAAAAACTGCTTAAGGTGCTTAAAAGTAGCTGCCATTATGGAATGAAGCTCTGGATCAGGAGACTGCTCTTTTTATTAGGAGCCTTTTAGTAATAGTTTTAAATTATGTGTATTAAAAAAATTTTTTTTAGATGTTGATGAACATTTATTTTATTCATTATGTGGTCCTAAGAATCGAACCCAGGGTCTCACACATGCTAGGCAAGAGCTTTACCACTGAGCCACAACTCCAGCCCCAAATTATGTGCATCTTTTACTTAAATAATTTTTTTTAATTAAGAAGAAAAGGAGTCTAGTGTGGTGCTATTTATATTTTCCACTCAGGGATAGTCCAGCAATATAATCTTGATTCGAAATGAAAAAGGAGAGAACATTTTACTGCCTCATGTGAAATAGAGCTCATTCAGTGTAGCTAAATGGAATTGATAATTGCTCTGACCCACCTCTGCCCTTTGGAAATATTTATCAAATAAGTACTACTATGAGACAGACACCACTCTAGGTATTGGGATCTGAATAAAATAGAAACAAGTATTTTTATTTGGTCATCAGAAAAAGTTGGAAAGCCTTTTCCCTTAGCTAAATAACACTTTAAGTTATAGTCTACCTGTGGTATTCTCAGGGATTGGTTTCAGGACTCACTTTTCACCCACATGGATTCCAAAATCTGAGATGCTCAAGTCCCTTCTGAAAAATGGCATAGTATGTTCATGTAGCCTACCACGTCCTTCTGCATGCTTTAAATCATCTCTAGATGAGAACTAATACAATTTAAGTGCTAAGATAATAGTTGTTATACTGTATTGTTTAGGAATAATGCCAAGAAAACTCACCTATACATGTTCAGCACAGGCACAATTTTGGGGAATATTTTCTATCTGTGATTGGTTGAATCTGCATATGCTAAACCCAAAAACATGAAGGGAAACTGGATAAACCAGCATTTTTTTATTTGCCCTCTTTACTTCTGCCCCAGCTTTTATTTAAATTTGGCCAGGAACAACACAACCTTGTGATGATAAATAGCAAATGTTCGGGTTCTTTAGGACATTGCATAGCATTTCTTATTCAGCATCCCCTCTGTACTTATGATCTTCTGTGCTCAAGTGAGCCCCACTTGTATGGCCAAGTTTAGGGAGTCTGGTATAATCTTTCTACTAAACAGTTCCTGGCAGGATGTTCATATCCTTGTGTGGTTCTTAGAGCAAAAAGATACTAATACCATTGATACTAATATTGATTATATACTTTTAAACATTCTTAACATCTATTATTTCATTGTATTGTCTTTGAAGAGATGAGCATTATTCATGTTTTACAGATTGAGGGTTTAAATGACTTTCCCAAGTACATATTGGTAGTTGACAGAGGTAAAGGTTGAACTAGTGTCTTGATTTGGTCCTGAACTCATTTTACTGTCCAACTCTTTTCCCTTAAGACTATGGAAAATAATTCCTACCTTAAGTACCACAGCATCTTTGATCTCACTTTGATTCTCTCCTCAGCTTAATTCATTTTGCACTCAGACAAAAATCTGTCTTTCTTAAAAAAAAAAAAATCCACAAATTTTTGCCAGGTGTGGTGGCACATGTTTATAATCCCAGTTACTTATTACATGGAAATGGAGGGAGACCCTCATTGTTATACAAAATTACATATAAGAGGATGTGAGGGGAAAGGGGGAAAAAAAGAGAAATGAATTACAGTAGATGGGATAGAGAGAGAAGATGGGAGGGGAGGGGAGGGGGGATAGGAAGGGGATAGGAAAGGCAGCAGAATACAACAGACACTAGTATGGAAGTATGTATAAACATGGATGTATAACCAATGTGATCCTGCAATCTGTACACGTGGTAAAAATAAGAATTCATAATCCACTTGAATCAAATGTATGAAATATGATATGTCAAGATCATTGTAATGTTTTGAGCAACCAATAAAAAAATCCCAGTTACTTGGTAGGCTGAGGCAGAAGGAATACAAATTAGAGCCAATTTGGGTGACTTAAATCCTGTAGCTCAGTGATAGAGGACCATGGGTCCTATCCCCAGGACTGCAAACAAAACAAACTTTTATTGCTTTTTTTTTTTTTTCATAAAGCTCTTTACTTAAACCTATTTCCTTAAATGAAATTCCTGTGTATGCTTTTTGGGATCTTTAAATAATCTATTGCTAAGCTATCTATCCAGCATTATCTTTCATTTTTCCCTTCACATGTGTCCTTTGTTGAAATCAGGCATATCTCTTTTCTAAGTGTTTTTTAAGCTCAAACCCATTCCTGCTTCCTGACTTCACTGTGTACTTTCTCTTATTCAGCCTGTCCTTTGGAGGTCTATCCAAGGCCTTTCTTGTAACTATGATTAGCTTTAAGTGTTTCTGTTTTGACTGCACATTTCTCTTATAGTCTGTACTGTATATTTTTTCTATATCATTATTACTTTTAATGTGGTATTATTTCAGTGCTAATTGTTTTCACATGGATAAATTTGCCAGAATTTAAGTCTCTTGACAAGAGAAATCAAATCCCTTACATGCCTAGAACAATCCTTGAACACACATGCCAGGTACTTTTTATTTATTTACTTACTTATTTATCTAAATCAGTTATACATGACAGCAGAATGCTCTTTGTACACAAATGGAGTACAATTTTTGACTTCCCTGATTGTACCCCAAGTAGGATCTCACCATTTGTGCAATCATACATGTATCTTGGTCTCACTCCACCATCTTTCCTACTCCCATGCTCCTCCCCCACCAGGTACTCTTTAAATACTAGTTATTCCAATAAATATACCCATGTAGCAGTTCACTGTGATGGTAATGATGATCCAAATGGATACAGGTTTTTCTGAGATTGCATCTATCTCTTTACTTTGATCAAAAATGTACTTGATAATGACTTTTACATTTCCTTCTTCCCTGCCTTTGTCTTGGTGATAGGCTGTCGATGATGTGAAGAAAGGTTACATCAAAGCAGAGGAAAAGTCTTACCAATTACAGAAACTATATGAACAAAGGAAAATGGTCATGGTAAGTTAATGTCCCCATAATACTTTTATAAAATGTCCCCTTTTACCTCTTAAACCTGTTGTTCCAGTCATTTTTGAAAGGTCCTGCAGCCTGATAAGTGACTTAATTAAAAAAAAAAAAAAAGAAGAAGAAGGGATATGTAGATGTTGATGCAGGCAGTTGTAATTCCTCCATTTAGCACCCAGAAAGCTTGGATTACTATATATAGGCATATAATTTTTATTATTAATAATAACTAAACATTTTTTATAAAAGAAGTGCTAAAACAGAGATATACAAAACATTATGATATGCTGAAGATAAAATTGTGTAATAACGACATTTATTTTATTTATTTATTTTTATTTTTTTAAGAATTTTTTTAAGGGCTGGGGATGTGGCTCAAGTGGTAGCGTGCTTGCCTGGCATGCGTGCAGCCCGGGTTCAATCCTCAGCACCACATACAAAGATGTTGTGTCTGCCGAAAACTAAAAAATAAATATTAAAGATTCTCTCTCTCTCTCTCTCCTCTCTCTCTCTCTCTCTCTCTCTCTCTAAAAAAAAAAGAATTTTTTAATTTTTTTTTTTTTTTTTTTTTTTTTTTTTTTTAGTTTTCGGCAAACACAACATCTTTGTTTTATGTGGTGCTAAGGATCGAACCCAGGCCCCACGAGCCAGGCGAGCGCGCTACCACTTGAGCCACATCCCTAGCCTCTAATAATGACATTTAGACTTTCTTTTTTTGTTTTGTTTTGTTTTGTAACCCAGGATTGAACCCATGGGTGCTTAACCACTGAGCCACATCCCAAGCCCTTTTTTATATTGTACTTAGGGCATCATTAAGTCGCTGAGGCTGGCTTTGAACTCGAAATCCTTCTGCCTCAGCCTCCCAAACTGCTGGGATTACAGGTGTGTGCCACTGAGCACAATAGATTTTTAACATTACAAGTTTTTTTAATTGTGATTTAGCAGTAGAAAATAATTTGTTTTTACAACTTGCATTTCTGCAGTTGATTGGACATTTATGCTTAGTTGTGCTTTGGTTTGTCTGATATCCTAGAGTTGTGGTGTTTGATTTGGCAGCTACTATTTCTCATGTGACTATTTAAATCTAGATTTAAATTCATTTGAATAAAGTTTAAAATTCAGTTCTTTGGTTGCAGTAGCCACATTTCAAGGGCTAAGTAGCTATATGTGGCTAGTAGCTGTCATATTAGAAACACAAATATAGAACATTTTCATTACCACAGAAAATTCTGTTGGACAGTGTTGCTTAAGATGTTCCTTAAATGTTTTAAAGTTAGTTTTCAATTTGCATCTGCTACAAATACTGGAATGGGAATTGTCAAAAATTAGTAAAGAAAACATACAAAAATTTTCACTCATATCTTAGAATTTCTCTTTTGGCAAGATTCACATGTAGTTGAAATTTTTCCGTTTATTTTTCATGATTTCACACGGGGTAGTACTTGCATTTGCAATGATTCTGATAGCTCACTTGAATTATTTTGTACCTTCTGTATGCTTTTTATGAGGGAATATTCATCTATTTAAATTAATTGAGTTGGATAAGACTACAAAGAAGTCAACCATTGACCTTAGTCTATAATCTCATATCTAGGTAGGATAGTTATTTTATCATGTATCTGATGGAAAGTAATAAGTCTCTTTTTGGCCCAGAAAATTACCAAAGATTGGGGAGCTGTCTTACCAATGTAAGATATGTACCTCTTGTACATATCAAGAGGCTGAAATAGAAAATGCAAAAATCTTTTAAATATAATTAAATCTTGGCAGAATTTTGGGGAAGGAAATTTTTCAGTGTTTGAGACAGGATTTTAAAATGCAACTTCCACCTGTTTTTTTTTTTTTAAGATAATGACATTTTCTTCTATATATTAATAGATCATTCTAACCAATACATTTACATCTTTTTGGTGATGAGGGCTAAATACTAAAAGGCCTAAACCTCTGCAGTAGTTCTTTGATTCTGCCAAAGCCAACAAAGTCTTCCTGTTCCTAAAAAGATAATAGAAATCAAAGTAATTTCACAATACGTATTGTTTCTCTGTATAAACAGGACTCCAAACACTATCCTTCTATTTATATGTTCAACAAAAAAATACTTCTTGAGCACCAAGTATGTACCAGACACAGTACAAGGTACTAGAGAAGTAAATAGGTTTGGATTGTTCTTTAGCAAAATATAGGAAATCTGAATTTAATTAAAGCACAGAAATCTATTATCAAGTCATTTTTAGACTCAGTTTTGTAATTTCATAGTCACCCAGTTAAGAACTAGAGTTTAGTTGATACACAGATGTTTTCCCATGAGTCATTTTAGGCAAGGACTATAAAATATGCTTAAACATTTATGGAATTCTGTTGTGTTGGAAACTTAGCCAACATGTAAGTATGTTGGGAAGGGAATCTCACCAAAGTTTGAATTTTTATGTATTCAAGTATCTGTGTTCAAAGACAGCCTAGCTAATATCATCTCAGACATGCCCTTCAGGTCCTGGTACACTAACTACAATAACTTAGCCTGGTTTGATAGGACTGCACTTAGGCCAAATCATTACATTTAGTTGCTAAATTACCATGAGATCTGCAGCAACTCAATAAGATTCTCAGTTTTAGTTCCTTTCCCACAAAATGCCAATATTCAGTTTGTCAGCTATCAAATAGAATCTTGACAAAATACTTCAGGATTCTTAGTCAGTTAATAAGATTTATGTATGTTCCCCATGTCCTTCAATATAAAGCACAGCTCATATCCTTGCCATGGTTTATAATACCCAGTGTCATCAAAAACATTTTTTTTAATCTTCTTATTACCAAGTTAGAATAAATCTCAAATTTGGCTGGTTGAAAATATAATGTACAAGTCTGTTTTCCTTCCCTGCCTCCTTCCTTACTCTTGCTTATGCTCTCTTCTTTCTTTTTCGGCTCATACAAATGATAGACATGTATAAGTTATGCTTTACTTATGTTGAGGTGGCCTGTTTACCATTGTTAAACAGAGTTTTTATATTATTAATGTTTCTCAGCACAATTTGTAATGATTTCACACAAGGCAGTATGTATGAAAGTCAATGTTTCTCAAAGTGTGGTCCGCAGCCCACTTCCATGGAAATCGCTTTGGAAGCCCCTTAAAATGCAGATTTTAACCCTACCTCATGTCTACTAAGCCAGAGCTTCTGGGGGTAGGACCTAGGGATCTTTTTTTCATAAAGCACACTGGTAATTCTGAAACCTTAGATACTCCAGTATCACTCTATAGGGCTTAGGAAGAGTTGGTACTCAAGAGTCCTCTCAAGCCTTTGTTTCAATTTTAGACCAGTTTTGTCCCTTGGTAGGTTGAGGAGCACAGAGAGTTCTTCAGAGTGAACCTTGACTCATTCTCCCAAAGTGTTCTGTTAAATACTGAATCTCTGTATTAATAACTGTCCTATTTATGTATTTACCTGTCTTGCTGAATATTGAACATTTATAAAATGTCCCTTACTATACTAAATACATTTTAGTATATTTTGAGTTCTTTATATGTCCTGAAGATTAATGCTGTATCTGAGGTACAGATGTCAAAGATTTTCTCCTCTTCTGTAGGCTTTTCTCATTCTTGATTGTTTTCTTTAATGTGAAATAGCTTTTTAGTTTGATACCATCCATTTGTTGATTCTTTTTTTTTTTTAATATTTTAATATTTATTTTTTAGTTTTTCGGCAGACACAACATCTTTGTTTGAACATGGTGCTGAGGATCGAACCCGGGCCGCACGCATGCCAGGCGAGCGCACTACCGCTTGAGCCACATCCCCAGCCCCTGTTGATTCTTTTTTTAAAGTTTTTTTTTTTTTTTTAGTTGTCAAGGGACCTTTATTTTATTAATTTGTTTTTTGTGTTGCTGTAGATCAAACCCAGTTCCTCACACATTCTGGGCAAGCTCTCTACCACTGAGCCACAATCCCAGTCCCTGTTTGTTGATTCTTTATTTTACTTCTAGCACTTTATGAGACTTGATAACAAAGTCGGTTCCTAAACTGACATGATGTAGATTTGGGCCTACTTTTTCTTCTATTAGGTGCAGGGTCTCTGGTCTCATGTCTAGATCCTGATCCACTTTGAGTTGAGTTTTGTGCAGTGTGAGAGAGAGGGGTTTAGTTTCATTCTACCACATATGGATTTCTATTTTTCCTAGCACCATTTGTTGAAGAGGGTATTTTTTCTTCATTGTATGTTTATGGTGCCTTTGTCTAATATGAGATAACTCTGTGTGTACTGTTCCATCCCATTGATCTTCATGGCTATTTTTGTGCCAATACCATACTGTTTTTGTTACTATAGCTCTGTAGTAAAATTTAAAATCTTGTATTGTGATACCTCCTGCTTCACTTTTTCTCACTAAGGATTTCTTTGGCTATTCTGGGTCTCTCATTTTTCCAAATGAATTTCATGATGAGCAGGGCCAATCTTAAGGCTCCATGATATCCACTGGCATTTGCAGAAGTCTTACTATCATTGAGCAGAAATGCTGCTTACTAAGCATGTCAGGGTTTCTGATAACTCTGAGGGGGTCATGGCTTGGACTGTATGCTGAAGGTCTGGTTGCAGGGAACTTCTTTTTCCATTAACATTTTATTTTAAAAAGTTTTCAGATACACTAGTACAGTAAGCTATTACTACTTTCACCTCCCTGGTAGCCAGGATTACAGGTATGCACCCCCATACCTGGCAGGAGCTCACCTTTCCTGATTTTGGACTTAGGTTTAATAAATAGCCCAGTCAGCCCTTATGCACCCATTTCCAGCTTCAGCAGCCTTCAGCTCTCCCCTCATGTTTCATCTATTTTAGTCACAGGCTTATTTTCCCCTGGAGTTTTCTCCTTTGTCTTCTCTGCTGGCATTGAACCCAGAGCCTCATACCTGGTAGGCAAGTGCTCTGCCACTGAGCTGCATGTCCAGCCCTTTTCCTGGAGTTTTTAAAAGTAATTTCCAGGACAAGGGGTGTGGCTCGGTGATAAGAATGCTTGCCCAGCATACATGAGGCCCTGGATTAAGTCCCTAGAATCCATAAATATAATTTCCAAGTATTTAATTTTTAAAATATTTTTTATTTTGTTTATTTTTATGTGGTGCTGAGGATGGAACCCAGTGCCTCACACATGGTAGACAAGCACTCCACCACCGAGCCACATCCCCAGCCCCCCAAGTATTTAATTTTCTAGGGTGTTCTTGAGAGAGAAAATGGTTGACTAATGATAATAGAGCTTTAAAATTTTTTAAGTTATCATTTATTAAATACATAATTATGTACCAAGTACTATACTAAATACTTTATATTGAATGCAGTAACATTATAGGTGCTATTACTGTTTCCCACCTTCTAGAAGAGAAAACTGAGCCTCCGAGGATGAATTTGCCTGAGTTCAAGTAACCTGCCTAGAGTTGCACTGTTAGGAAGTCATGGGGTCAGATTAGATCCCACCCCTCAGGAAAAGAGAGGGTCACACTGAAGGGTGCGGTGGTGCTTTCTAGCTCTGAGGTCTTGGTGACAGTGTCTCTTCTGTCTCCTACTTACATGTCTTTAGATAGAGAAAAGAGGATTGGCAGTGTGGAGGCAGAAGCTGGGAGTGGGTAAAAGCTGCCCTGGAATTCTTTCCAGTCTAGGAAGGGATTGAGACCCAGGGCAGGTCTTTGGGTTCCCCTTGCTTTTCTCAGCAACTCTCCTCTGTGCTTCTGTGTCATGGTAACACTGTTTCCCTTCCTTTCTGCCTAGTACCTCAACATGCTAAGGACTTGTGAGGGCTACAATGAGATCATTTTCCCCCACTGTGCCTGTGACTCCAGGAGGAAGGGGCATGTTATCACAGCCATCAGCATCACGCACTTTAAGCTGCATGCCTGCACTGAAGAAGGACAGCCGGAAGTGAGTCTCCCATGGACCGGGCTGCAGCACTGCAGATGGGCTCGCTCGCGTGCTGTGCTAGTGCTTCTTTGTGAGGAAAATGAGATCCGAACTGTGTTTTGATTGGGGTGATTTGATGAGATCCACACTGACCCTTCACTTCACTGGCTGCACCCCCCCCTTATTCTTTTGTCAATGTCTGAACCCTGAAATGCTACAGCCATCTCCACTCATTTCTCTTCTGCTTCCCGGCTCAGAACTCCCTTCCCTCACTCCCCGCACTCTCAAACTCAAACTGTAGGCCTTACTCTCTCGTTCTTGGTTGTCCAGAACCAGGTCATAGCGTTTGAATGGGAGGAGATGCAGCGATGGGACACAGATGAAGAAGGCATGGCATTCTGTTTTGAATATGCGCGAGCAGAGAAGAAGCCCCGATGGGTTAAAATCTTCACACCATATGTGAGTGGGAGATGGGGAGCATACTTAGGGAAAGGAGATTGGGCTTTAGGTTTCCTTCAGGCTGCGTACATAAATGGAGAGACTGAGACAGACAGACACAGAGTTTTCTTGTGATGGAAACCTTTCTGAATCCTAGAGCCCCTGGTTCAGCCTGTTTTTTTCCTTTAGGCCCACCAGGATCAACAGTTTCCCATCCCACTTGGCTCACAGAGTTACCACTAGGGGGAGCTAGAGAACGGAAGGTGGCCAGGCCTGGAGTCAGCCAGGGTTTTCTCTGTACTGAGTGGGTTTGGAAGAATGGGTGACCTGGCTCTGAGAAGTAGTGAGTGTTACTGTTTTTTTTCCCCCCCAGTTCAATTACATGCATGAATGCTTCGAGAGAGTGTTCTGCGAGCTCAAGTGGAGAAAAGAGGTAATTTTGAAAAATCCTTGATTTCTTCATTTTTTGTGTGTGTATTTAAAATTTGTAGGCCCATGGCCAAATACTTGGGACCCTCACCTCCATTTCTGTCTTTCTAGGAATATTAGTTAGAGCCTGGTTATCTCATGTGTGCCAGGACATTCTTCCAGCAAGGCTGGCTTCTGGATGGTGAATGGGCTGTGAAAAAGGCCCGGCTTCTTCCCTTGTCTAGAGGGTGGACGGTGGCTACAGGCTCTTCCATCTCTCATGACTTCATGGACTCTCTTCTTCCTGTTTCGTTTTATTTTGAATCAAATCACCCTCCATGTTCTCCCTGACCCAGAAGGGCAGCTGTCCTCAGATTTAGCTGTCTGACTCGATGAGTCATGATAGTCTCTAAATTAACAAAGAATGTGTATGCAGGGGGAAGTTTTTGCTACTGCCATCTGTAGGTGTCAGTGCTAGAGCAGAATTTAGAATATTCTGAATAATTAGGTAGGGGCTGGAGATGCAGCTCAATGGTAGAGCACTTGCCTTACATATGCAAAGCTCTGGGTTTCGAGCCTCACACCATCACCAAAAAAACCCAAAAAACTGAAATACGAAAACAAACTTAAAAATCAGCTGCTGCGGGGCTGAGATTATGGCTCAGCGGTAGAGCTCGCCTAGCACGCGAGGGGCACTGGGTTTGATCCTCAGCACCACATAAAACTAAATGAATGGAATAAAGGTATTGTGTCCAACTACAACTAAAAAAATAAATATTTTTTTAAAAATTAGCTGCTGTACTCAAAATCAGGATCAGGAGGTTAAATCAGAATATGAAAGTTTATATTCATATTAGCAAAAAGAACATTAGATTCTGGGACTCATATCTAGGTTTTCTCCTAGCTTTCTTTTTCTATAATTTTGAGTAACCTCCTTAGATCTGAGTTTCCCTCTTCTATAAAATAGGACCTTTTAGTTCTAAAAGTCTGTGATTCTAGATGGGAGATGTATTAGGGGAAGAGGCCAAAAAGATTGAATCACCCAGCCGTACACCGTTTCAGTTTCTGTTGGGGATTGTCTCGAGATTGGAGGAGATGTAGCTTCCCAGTGACTCTTTTCTTTTTTTCCTTTCAGAACATTTTCCAGATGGCAAGGTCACAGCAGAGGGATGTGGCCACCTAGCCTTCCCTTTTCCCCTTCCCTTCGTCCTCTTCCTCTTATCCTTCTTGTCTCCCATGTCAGACAGAGTAACCATTAACACAAAAGAAGAGAAAAGGAAAAAAGTCATTATATTCAAAAGCCCTGATCTAAATATTCTTAATAACGCCCTCTGAATTTCATGTATCTGGAATTGAGCTGGTAGAGAACAATAGATGGTCAGTACCAGAAGTCCACTGAGTTAAGACAGGAAAAGAAGTAAGCCCAGCCAACTCGCCAAAGGTGTCTGTCCTTTCTCCTGGGCCTCATATCGACAGACTCTCCTTGTACTATATTTTTAAAACTGGAACTATGAACTTCATCCATTTGCACTGTTCAGACATATATATGTATGTATGTAAAAAATTATATATACACAAATTAACTGCACGTATATACATATATATATTTCTTTTTAAATTTCATATTGATGGCAGTACCTTTTTTAGCTTGTGTTTTTACACACCTTTCACTAGAATTCATGACCTCTCTCTTGCTCTCTTTATTTTGAAACAAACTTTTAAAAGGAAAAAAAAAATTACAGGGAAAATACCTCTCCTCATGAAGGACTCGAAAAGTTTACAACCTGCTTGGGTTTCCCCCCCCCCCCCCTTTTTTGTATCGAGTGCAGTTTCTGGCTCATGGGTTGCCATAGAGTCTGAGGAGCAAGGAGCATAGAGTGTCTGTCTTCCAAGAAGGTGCTGGGGAGGAGAAGGAGGTGTGTTTCTGGGACAGCAAGGCTGCAGATCTGCAGGAGCGTCTGTAGACTTGGTGTGATGTGATTCCAGGGCAGTGTTCCTGGCCCACGCTCCCATTCATGGCTTTCTAGCCCACTGTGCATCTCCTTCCTGCTTCTCTAGGGCACCTCATGTGCTTTCCCTTAACTGGCCCAGAGCCAAGTTGAGCATGGGCTCAGGACACCAATGCCACAGGAACCCGAAGCACCTCCCGGTAGTCATTTTCCAGCTCCCTGCCTGTTCCGCAGGGAGAGTATCCATGACCAGAGGTCACACAGACACCTTAGGCATGAAGGTGGGACTTACAGAGGGAAAGGGAGGAAGGGGTACTGTGTGACAGGTCTTACCTGCTCCATTCCTGCCGAGAACCCCCAGAACTGTTAACTCCCTGTGACTTCCTTCCGCAGAGCATTGGGGAGGGATCTGACAGTGTCTTCAGGGCCTTAAGGGAAAGTCGGAAGGGGACTGTGGTCTAATCAAACCATGGCCTGCCTAAACCAGCTAAGAACCCAGGAAGGCGTGGGATTATGGTAGATTTGGGTTGGATCTCCACCTTTTACTTCCACCTTGGAAGGAAAACCTTTTTGTCCCTCCAAGTTCCTCATCTGATTTTGCAGCTAAAGCCAGGTCTGATAAGTAGAGTCACATTCCCGGCTCTGTACTGTATCCTGAGCTCTATACGATTGAGTAAGAAGCACGAAGTCAGGCTCAGATACAACTGAAACACATCTTTGAACCTTCTTTTTTCCCCTCTTCACCTTTGAAATAAAAACCTCCACAGGATGGCATGGTCTGCTTTGTGTGCCAGGAAATCAATCAGAATTGGTTGTAGTCGGCTCCACTGAGCAGTGTGGGGTGATTTGGAATTTCTCTTTTTTATAACTGTCACCCTGTTATCCTGGCAGCCACTTGCCCTGGGGACCCTTCTCCAAACCCAAGTGGAATCAGCATATAAAACATAAGAATGTTAATCTTTAAAGTTGCCGAGGGTACTCATGGTTTGAAGGCTTTAGTACAGGATTGACTCCTTTTGGCTTAAATGAATTTAATAATGAGCCAAAGGACCCTAAAAAGAAGATATGTTTATTTCCAGATGCTACAGATACAGAGGCTTTTGGCACCAGCTTTGTTTAAACTGTAAAAATAGCAGCAGTGCACCCCTCTTTCCGCTAGAGGGAGAGGGATGAACACACCCGTGAGTCTGTGCGCAGCCCAAATGCTGACCTCCCGCACACAGGCCGCCCAGAGATTTGGAGGCCCCTGAGAGTGGGCAGATGGTGCACGCTCCCTTTCTGACTAGCATTCACTTGGTTCTTTGGAGTCTGGGTGAAGGGCCTCATAGGTAGTTAGCCTGCTGGCAGAATCTGTTGGGGGACAGCCTGTACTTAGGGGTATCCCAAGACAAAGCACCCAGCTGCAGCAAGCAGATGGGAAGGAGGGAGACCCTAAAGGGTGGCATCTTGTCCTTCACGTACTCCAGGCCTCCAGTAATGGAGGCAGAGGTCGCTGTGGCTATGGAGGTCCACAGGATCGAGCCGAGCCCTTCTTTGCATGAAACAGTGTCAGGTGTGACTCTACTTTCCCCTCCTCCCCTGCACTTCCTTTCTCTAATTCCTGCTTTCTCTTGGTCCTGGCTTCTGCCCAGGGAGGTGTCTACCCAGTCTTCTTTTGCAGTTTGTCTCTGGGAAATGGGGCTCCCCGTCCCCCAGCTTCACCCCAGCAGAACCACAAGGTCTTCCTGGCCTCTGGCTGTTGTTCCCTCCATACTGGCCTTCTGTCCTCTGGGGCAAAAGCTCAGAGCTTTTTATGGAGCAGCAGAAAATGTAGGCCCTGAGAAACCTGTCCCTGTGGAAAGGTTCCCTTGGGCCACGCTTTGAGCGCTCTGCTCAGTATATTTTCATTCTATTCTCCATTTCTCTGCCCTCCCCTTGCCCTAGGCCTAAGCTTAGCACAGGTACAGATAAGTGTGTGCTTGGGCAGCTCCTAGGCCTGGACAGAGCCCTCAGGGAGGAATTAGATAAATATTCCAGCATCCTCATGCCTGGCCCAGTTAGTTCTCTAGTTACCTGGGCCAGTAGCTTTGGGTTATCCCCTTTTGAAGCTCCAAACCCTATGCTTGGAACAGCAAAATAGGGCACTGACAGGAGGTGGCACCTTTCTCTCTCATCTCAGAATTTGCCAACTTATAAGCCGAGCTACTCGGAGGCAGTTTTCTTAAAGGGAACCGTATGCTAGTTGACCTGAAGTCTCCCTGTCCACATCGCGCTGTCCGGCTGCACTGGCTCAGCAGTAGACCTCAGCACACTGCTGCTCCTTCTCCAGCCCCGCTGGACCACACTGGCTTCCTCTGATGGGGGCTGAGTGGCTGAGCACTCGGAGAGGGAGTGGCAGAACACAGGCAGGGGGGTGCTTCTGTAGCCCTCCCCTCCTGCTGCATCCTGCCAGGCCTCGTTCACTGCAGGATGGCAGCAGCTCACTCCTCAGCAATAATCTAGGGTGTGGGGGAAGCTTAGGGCTTGGGGAGGGACAGACCTAAACAGGGGAGTGACGTGGGCTGGGGGTACTTGGCCAACTGCTAAACTTGGACACCAGTTTTATTTCATGCCCCTATTCAGCTGGTGAGCTGGGCTTCAGTTTTTCCCAGGCCATGCATACTTTTAATTTATTTGAGAGAAACTCTAATTGTATTTTCACTGCAGTATCTTGTATTTTTTATTTGTGATTTAAGAAATGTGAAAAGAAAATACACAGACATATAATGGCTAACAGTGTTTCTTTCATTCCTTGTTCTAGAGCTAACCACTCTAAAATTGTTTGGTAATGTCACTTAGTGTAATTAATTGTAACATATTCTTTTAAATAAATTGATTTATTGATGAAACAATTCTTTGGTTTCCTAGACTACAAATCCTTTGGGTTGTGTGGGAAGAAGGGAAGAGGGACCTTTGAGATTTGAGTTTAGAGTGGTCAATCTGAAAGTGAGAAGGAACATTTAACCAGTTTTTATCTAACCGGATAACTAGTGGGGCAGTCTTTGGAAGGCAGGGCATGAAGGAGAGTGTAGCAGAGCGAAGCCAGGGAGGTCCTGGTTTGCGGTTCTGTGCCCAGTAGCTCCTTTGAAAATTCCTTTTCTCTCTCAGTTCTCAGAGGTGACTGAGCTTGGCCCTCCTGTCTGCTGGTCATTCTCGGCATTCCTTCCCAGCTGAGAACAGTTAAGGCCCCAGAACCTTGGGACAGCGTTTGGCACTGGCCTCCCCAGCCCCGCCCAGCCCAGCCCAGCAACACGTATAGACTTTCTCATTTTTCAAGGAACCCGGGAAGCTTTCTCTTACGGGGATCTGAACTGAAAAGTACACATTACCCCTAATGAATGCCTAGGAAATACTAGGCACTCGGGGTGCTTGTATCCCTTCTTCTGCCCACATCTCTGAGGATGTGGCTCCACTCACCTGCTCAAGATCACCTGCTCTTTTATGGACTGAACCAGCTCTGAAAAGCATTTGTAGTGGATCAGACATTTTTGTTGTTTTTATTAATCTTGCTTATTGTTTTTATAATCCCTGACTATGTACTTTTGGTACTTAATTGATATAAGAGCAAGGAGCAGTTTGATAGTTTGATGTTTGGTTTTTTGTTGTTGTTTTGCGGGGGGGGGGGGGGGGGGGCGGTATCCTGGGAATTGAACCTGGTGCTTTACTACTGAGCCTTTTTTTTTTTTTTTTTTTTTTTTTGAGGCAGGATCAGAATTGTTTGGGGCCTCACTAAGTTGCTGAGGCTGGCCTTCAACTTGTGATATTCCTGCTTCAGCCTCCCAAATCACTGGAATTACAGGCCTGTGCCACTGTACCTGGCTTCCAGTTTGACATTTTCTTTGTCATTCAGGGTCTTATGCACCAGCCACTGGCGTTGCATATTTGGAATATGATAAATATTACTATGTAAATGGGAAAAAGTTTGGTTTTTTTTTTAACAAGAATACATGGAGAAGTAGAAAGTAGGATTACAAAATTAGAATTAGATTAAAGTCAACAAACATTAAATATCTACCATGTATTGGGCATTGTATTAAGAAACTACAATAGATAAAAAAAGCAAAGAAAAACATTCTGCTCGCTTACAGACTCACAGAGAATGAAACACAAATAGCCATAATGCACAGTGGCAGGTTTCAGATTGCTATAAGGACTAGAGAAGGAGGGACCAGAACAGAGAGACCTGGGGAAGAGGGCCAAAAGGAGGTCTTCATGAAGGAAGGGTGTTTACGGTGAGTCATTTAACATGAGCAGGATTTCATCAAGCTGGCATCCAACAACCATGTGTCTGACACTAGTAATGGAGATTGGAGAGAGAAGGGGCCGGGTGTGACGCACAAGCTTATAATCCCAGCAGCCGGGGAGGCTGAGGCAGGAGGATCACAAGTTTGAGGTCAGCTTCAGCAACCTAGCAAGGCCCTGACTCAAAAAAGGGCTGAGGATGTGGCTCAGTGGTTAAAGCAGCCCTGGATTCAATCCCTGGTACCAAAAGAAAAGAGAAGGGGGTAAAAAGAATCAGCCTTGTCCAGAGAAATGCAAGAGTCCTGCTGGAGCAGGGCTTAGTGTGTAGAATGAAGTGAAAGTAAGACCTTGAAGAGCTTTGGTGCCAGGGAGGTGTGAGGAAGAAGAGGGGTCGGGGAAGAGGAAAAGAAGAAAAAAACTTATCAGTTTGAGTTAATAAGTAGAAGCAGTGGATAATTGGAAGGAAATATGAGAAAAAATGGGAAAGTAAAATCTTTCATGATTTAATAACACTGAATTTATGTGAGAAGTAAAAAGACTCCCAAGGCTTTACGTCTGTATGACTGGAATATAAAAATATTTAAGAGTTGAGACTTTTGGGAGAAAGACAGTTTTAGCCTTGGACTATTTAGGCGTGGGTGGGAAGCCAGCCCAGATGTCAGCAGTCGTTATTAATTAATTGTTCCCCAAGCACCTCGTAGTGTCTGGACGCTGTCCAGGGTAATGGCAATACAGTGGTGAACAAGACAGGGCAGGTCCTGGAGAAATGTCCCTGAATTGGCTTTCCACATCAACCCCGGCTCCTTTGGAGGACTCGGACCTCAGGAGGAGACACACTGCAGCCTCTGGGTGGATGTGCACGGGGACGGCGAGGCCGGACTGGACAAGGGACTTGGAGGTGGACCCGCAGGGGCTTTCAGCTGGATTGGCTACGCGAAGTGGGAGAAAGGGTACCCCAAATTCAGGCTCTCATGGGTACATCAAGAGCTGTTTACTAATGAAGACTAAGAGAAAAGGTAATAACGAAACTCAGTTCAGGAGGCAATCCAGCTTGGGAGCACCCGGCTGCGCCTGCTTCCTATCAGGTGGTGAAGGCCGCAGGGCATGGAGAGAGCTGGGGGGGGGACGAGTCCTTGGGAAAACAGGGCAGAGGGCAAGGGGTTTGTTAGAAACAGGAGTGTGGGTCAGGGCCGTGGAAGTTCTCCGGTTTGGAGGAGAAGGAGCCTGGCTCTGGAAGGGCTTCCTTCAGTCACAAACCCTGGAAGCTAAAGCTGTGGAGGGCTTTGAAATTTTGGCAAGAGAATTAAAAGACGAAGGACACCCTGAAAGAGAGGCCATGGCTCTCAAGCCAGCAGGGTCCGACCCCAAAGGAAAGGAGATGCCTTGGGTTCCGTGGATACAGTTCAAAGCTCTAAAAATACAGAAAGGGGATGAGAACACATTGAAGAAACCGTCAGGGCTCCTCTCCCTGAGCCCCGCCATGTTCTGATCACCTCAGTCTCCCTAACAGAGGGCCTTTTTCTAAATGTCTGTTTTCATTCTACGCCTGAAAGTTGCCCCGTCCCTGCTGGTGACAGCCAGTCCACTCTTCTGCCTCAAGAAGTTATCTGCCTTCTTTTTATGCTGCTGTTAACAGTGGACACAGCTTGATTATCACAGAAGAAGAGAGCAGTAAAGGCCGTCGCTGCGCTTGCGTGAGGGGTGGCCACACCTCAGCTCCTGAGCTCAGAGGAGAGGGAGGAAGGAGGAGTGTGGTCGCCTACCGCGTCCCGGGAGGCAGGTGCTCTTGGTCCAGCACCTACCTCTCCATCTTTCTCTTCTGACTCTCAAACCCCCGAAGCTGAGACAGCTCAAGGGAAAATTCATAATAGGAGATACCAGCTCCTGTTGGTCCTTTTCTGGGCTCCTTCCCGTCCCTGACCACACACATCTCCATCTCTGTGGAACTGAGACTTTTTTATGAACTAGGCGAAGAATCCCACCTGGTCCTACTGAAGTGTCCCATTCTTGGCCTCTACCACCCAAGAGTCGTTTTCCCCCTGAAACCACTTCCACAGAGCTGTCTCCTAGAACTTCCCCTTTTGCTTCTCTTTTTAAATAGTCTTAGTCTGGGGCCCTTGGAAGAGGAGGCAGAAGTGAGGTAGGGTGGGGATTTACTCCTGTCCAGGGTAATGGCCAGATCAAAGCTGGAAGGTGAGCAGTTTATAAGAAAGCAAGTGACCCATGTGCCATGAAGTCAGAGGCCACACCTGTGGGCTCCTCCTGAGCCAGCCCCAAAGAGGGGCCCAGAAAAGGTCTAGGAATTGGAGGGACCTTAGCGCTCAGAGAGTCCACCCTCTACCTGCTGGAGCTCACTGCAGCGATCTGCTCCCTACTTGTTAGGACTCTGCCTCAGAGGACAGATGAGAACAGCATCATGGGGCCTGGAGATGGCCCACAGCCTTCCCTTATTGGCCTTGTGACTCCAGGGAAGTCAGCTGCCCTCAAAGCCTCCCTTTCCCTTTCTGCAAAGCTATATCCCGCCTCGTGGGGTTGTTGGAGGTGGAATGAAGGAATGTCCACGAAGGGCCTAGAACAGGAGGACACACAGAACGTGGTTGACGAAATAGAGGTCCAGAATGGAACATGCCTGGGGACAGGGCTCCCGAGAGCCTGTGCCCAATTCTACAGAACATTCCGGAATTAAGCCCCAAAGAGGGGTGAAGAATAGAGTCACAGAGCTTCGAACAGGCGTGGACTCGCTGAGGGAGAGCTGAGCCGCCCCCCAGCTGCTCCCCAGCTTCCTTCTCTTAACCTCCCTCCTCCCCTCCGGTCCCTGCCCTCAACTTTCCAAGACTCTCATTTGATGCTTTTAAACTTTTTTCTTTATTTAGACAGAAAAGACCAACTCTTTAAAAGTAAAATGCAATAAATAAATAAGTTAAGCATAGAGAACTGTCTGAAACTGACTCCCCAGTCTCCCTTCCCACTCCCACCCCCACCCCATTTTCTTTTCCCTAAAACCTTTTCCTAAAGAAAATGATCAGGTAATAAACCCCTTTAGCCCTCCCCACTCCCTTCCTCCCAAATACCCAGTTACCCCCCAAAAGCAAAGGGAGAAATCAAGAGAGAAAAAAATCCAAGGGCAAAATTGTCTAAACTCCCAGAAAGAGAGATGGCAGCGACCGGCCGGGCCGGGCGGGCTGGGTGACGCACGGGTGGTGGTGGTATTTACACGGAGGGGGCCAGCAGAGACTGTAAACATTTTTAGGGGTTCAGGGGGAGGTCTTTTCCTCGAGAAAGGAGGAGGGTCTCTGTGGCTGACTGGCGGAGAGGCAGCCCTCAGGGCTCCCCCACACCCTCCTTGGAGGGGCCCTTGGGGGAGGCAGTGAGTTTTAGGGCTGGGAGCCCAGGATTCAGGGATATCCTACCTCTAGCTGGGTGGAGGGGAGTGTGAGGCCAGCTTCTGAGGAGCCCCTACTGCGGGGAAGAGGCTGGGGTGAGGGTGGGCTGGGGAGTGTGGGAGCCCCGCCGCCCACCCTGGGCTTCACGACTAGAGCAGGCCCACTGGTCGGGAGGCAGGTGTGAGCACTGGGCACAGAGGGCCCACCACAGGAGCCCGAGCAGAAGGCAGATACCCTGGAAACTTCCAGCCTATTCCTTGCTCCCTCGCAAAGGCCAAAAGGGCACCTGGGAGGAATAGGCCCGCGGAGCCAGGGAAGCCAAGCCACGGCCATCAGAGAGGCAGGGTAGCAGGAGCAGGCCAGTGTCCTGTGCCCCCGGGGCCGTGAAGCAGCTTTGGCCCCAGAGCCCGATCGAGGCCCAGGGCAGATGTGCAGAGAGGGCCGGAGCCAGTTGTGGGAGGAGGGTGTGAGGCACCCCTTCCTCTGGCATCTCCAGACCTGTGAAGGAAGGAAACACGGGGGAAGCTTGCGGAAGATGGGGGCAGTGCTGGCCACAGGCTCTGGGCAGAGGGAGGGGCTGGGGTGGGTGGTGGCATCAAGATGGGGCTGCCCGAGAAGGCAGGTCATCTAAAAGGCCTCATTCCAAACGGAACCATCCGGCCCCCCAGCCACGAGAGCAAAGGCCAGGAACGAGGGGATGGGGGGCGTTGGAGGAGACAGAAGCCAAAGGCCATTAGGAAGGAAGCAGTCGGACAGCCCAAGGGAAGAGTGAGGGCTTCAGAGCCAGAGGGGAGGCAGAGATGAGGAGCAACAGGCAGGCAGAGGGACCAGGAGGAGGGAGGAGTGAGAGACAGACACCTGGAGAGGAGCCTCCGCAAGGCCAGGGCCACCCGGACTGGGCTTAGGGACGAGTCTGGGGTGAGACCGCCCCGCCTCTAAGCAGAGCTCTCATTCCTTTTTGGAAAGGAACAGAAAAAGCAAGAGAAATGCACAGAACACAGACCACAGTCACCAACCACTGTTGACCAAGCACATCCCGCGAGCTGCCCCCGGCCCTGTCCCTGGGCTGGGGGGAAGCTTCCCTCCACGGCCCCTCCCCAAATAACAAACAATTGGCTCCAAAGACAACACGCTCATTCCATGCAACTTACAGGGGCCCGGAGCAGGGGTCCGGGGATGGGGGCTTCAGCCGACAATGGACACGGGCCCTGGGCTGGGGGCCCCCGGGGTGGGGGGAGTTAAGCAGCCAGGATTGGGGGGAAAGGGGAGAAACAGAAAATGTGGGTATTGTTCTTGGGTTGGGTGCTTTTTTTTTTCCAGGGGTTTAGTCCAAAGGAGATTAACACAAAAATAACCAAGGCGCACAGATTTGTGGCCCTGAGGTTGGGACGCTGGCCCACAGTGGGGTGAGGGGCTGCTAAGCGAAATTCACCAGGCAATGCAACACTCCAACCTCCACCACCTAAACCAAAGTGACTCCCACCAGGCTGCAGCTGGGCTGCCCCAGTTGGCCCTGGGCCCTTTCCTGGCCCAGGGGCCCAGGTGCACTGCTCTGAGTGGAAGTCACCTGGACATCAGGGCAAGGAGGACCTGGTGTTTCCACCACTGGGAGGACAGAGATTCCAGAAGCCAGGGACTAGGACCCTCAAGTACCCTAAACCAAACCTTGTTCCCCCAAACCTGCTCTCCTAATTTCATCAACCCAAAGGAAAACCAGAGAGTGAGAGAGACACAGACACAGACACACTGACCGGACAAACAGAACAGGTAGTGTGAAGCTCTGGGGCAGACACAGACAGACTCGGTTCCTCCTGGGCTCACATGGAGTGAGTGTGAGTGAGTATGTGAGTGTGTGTGTGTGTGTGTGAGAGAGAGAGAGAGAGAGAGAGAGGTGACTGAACAACAGCTGAGGCAGTTTCCCAGGTCCGTTTCCCATGCCCAGAACCGGGTAGGGTGGGTGGCCCCTGAGGATGGTGGGAAGGGTGGGTGGCACACTCGAGGGCCCTGGCTGCAGTGTGGGGGTTGGAGAGGGGGGCACAACACCGGAGCAGCACCCACCTGGAGCCCTCAGTAGGGCCGGTTGGCATCCTTAGGCCGCTTTAGCTGGACTTTGAGGCGCTTCATGCCGATCTGGAAACCATTCATGGCCTGGATGGCCGCCTGGGCACTGGCCGGATTGTCGAAACTCACAAAGCCTGGGGTGAGAGGGGCATAAGGCCAGCCCGGCCCATCTCCCTCTCTTGCCGTGGGCCTAGGGCTGCCGCTCCAGCTCTCCAGACCTATTTCTTCTAGGTCTCGCTAATGCCTAGAATACTGCCTGCACACCGTGGGCATCAGGAAGTGTGTGCTGATGGGTGGGCTGAACGCGTGATCCCAGTGCAGCCACTTACAGAACGAGGACACGCTTTCCAGCACTCTCTGCAGGGTGGCCTCTTCCTCCGCCTGGTTATGTCTGAATCGGCCTTTTGAAAACTGTCATCGCCAGACCTTACATGGCTTTGAAACAAAGTCCCTGGAGCAGCCTTTCAAAGATGTGAAGCGTCTAAGACCTACCCCCTTTGGAAAACCAAACTCCCCAGACGGAGCCTACTTGACTCCATCAAGCATGAATTTGGCGGGCGAACTTTTGTGGATGTACATGCCCAGAATCAAACCCAGGGCCTCAGGCGTGCTAAGCACCCGCTCTACCAGCCAGCCATGTTCTGGCCAACGTTGGTCCTAACAAGGACGAAGCTATGGTTTTCTACAGGAAGAGAAGAGCTCAGGTGCAATAAGTATGGGATGCAGGGTGTGTCAGAGATGGTCCTGTCCTGCCCTCGGACACTCAGGATCTCAGGTACAGGGCCCATTGTGACCACAGCGCTTTCAGTGGTATCAGACCGTGTTCTAACGTGGAGTTTGGCAACAACAACAACAACAACATGTCTACACTTGGTCTTTTGGATCATCGTATTCTTACCAAAACATTTGCTCTGATTGGTGGCCCGGTCAACAAAGACTTTGGCTGAGATGACATGGCCAAAGGGGACAAACATCTGGAGGATCTCTGAGTCTGTGAACTCCTGGGGCAGGTGGTAGATGAAGATGTTACAGCCATCAGGGCCTGGGTGGCGGCAGAGACCGAGGACGTGAGCAACAGGGTGCTGGGAAGCAGACCCCGCAAGGACCCTCCACTCCTAGCCCAGCATGTGGCCAGGGCTCCGGCCACCTTGTCCCCATTTGTTTTCATCCCCACACACGGGCAGGAGCTAGGTTTGGCACAGGGCAATCGGAAGTCCCTGAGACCACAGGAGGACCTTCCTATCCCTGAAGGCTTGTGGCTATGAGGACCCTGCCCAGGCCTGGCACCTTCTCGCTGCTGCTGCTGCTGCTGCTGCTGTTGCTGCTGCTGCTGTTGAGGCGGAGGTGGAGGCTGCTGGGCCACTAGGGCAGGAGGCTGCGGGAACGCGGGCGCAACCAGGCTGTAGGCTGCCGGGTAGGCTGCTGGGGGGGACAAAGAGGGCTAAGGTTAGGCTGCTAGGGGGACAGAGAGAGCCAAGGTTAGGCTGCTGGGGGGACAGAGAGAGCAGAGGGTAGGCTGCTAGGGGGACAGAGAGAGCAGAGGGTAGGCTGCTGGGGGGACAGAGAACGCTAACGGACAGATCTCCCTCCCCTCACCCAGGCCAGTGGGATCCCCAGAGCTAAGGTCTGTCAGGAAAAGCCCCTTGGCCCTCCAGACCCATCCTGTGGATAAGGCTTGTCCAGAAAGTGCAAGGAGGCACTGGCAGAGCCGAGAAGCCCAGATCCACGCCTGGCCTCCTTCCTCTTGTGGTCCCCCCACCTGGGCAGGGCCTGTGCGAGGAGCCTCACCTGTATAGTGCTGCATCCCTGCGTAGGCCTGCTGCAGGGGGTCCACGGGGGCCGCGGGGCTCTGGGCTGCGAAGAGCAGGGACCCTGAGTGGCTGGCACCCAGCAGGAGCCCCCACCTCCGAGCAGCAGAGATGGGCAGGGGAGGAGAGCCTCGCTGGGCACGGGGTGCGGGGCCATAAGGCAGGAAGGACTGGGGTCTGGCTGTCGTGCTACCCTGGAGGTGTGGTCCCAGCTCTGAGCCCCAGCTTCCCTGGTCAGAAATAGGGAGTACCCCTGCCCAGGATGGAGGAGCCTGACCGGCCCTGGAACCCTGGGGCTAGAAAGGGGTGGTGTGGTGTGACTGCCAAGACAGGACAGGTGGCTTGGAGGAGGACCAGGCAGGGTGACAGGCGGAGGGCCCACCTGGGTAGGGGTGAACCCCGTTGGGATACAGAGCGTCGGGGGCAGGCTGCCCAGTGGGCTGGGTGGGCACCGGGCTATAGCCGTTGACGCCCAGGGCAGCAGGGATGGCAGAGACGGGCGTGGCAGCGATGGCAGGAGGGGTGCTGGTTCCTGGGAGGAGAGAGCCACAGAGACAGCGGAGAAGGGGACACAGAGGCGGAGGCCCAGTCAGCGAGTCTGAGGGTGGCAGAGCGACGAGCCCCCCTGGGCCCCACCAGGCCGTAGTGCCCTGGCCCCCGTGATGCCCAGCCCCGCCCTGCCCTGCACAGGCCTCACCTGAGGAGGGGGTGATGGGGGTGGCGATGAGGCCGTTGGCATTGATGGCGGCCATGTGCTGCATCTGCACGGCAGCCATGGTGGCCATGGGGCTGAGGTAGGCACTGTGGGCCGCTACCAGGGCCGCCTGCTGCTGCATCAGCTGGAAAGAGGGACACAAGGTGGGCTGGGCCCAATGTGTCGGGAAGATGGGGCAGGACACGTCGGCCAGGAGAGACGGGACGGGCCAGGCTCAGCCAGGGCGAGTGCTTACGGCCTGGGTGTAGGCGCTGTAGGCTCCAAACTGGAGGGCGATGGGGCTGAACATGCCCAGCTGGGTGGCCACCTGCTGCATGCGTCGCAGACCTCGCTCCTTCTCGGTGTCAGCGAACTTCACCACCAGGCTGGATGAGGCACCCTGGGCACGGGCCCCACATGCAGGTCAGAGAGAGAGACAGTCAGCACCTCTCTTCCCCAGGGGCCAGCCCCTGGCCTCGTCCCGCCTCCTGCACTGGTGTCTTTGGATCGGAAGCCAAATGGGGAGATTCTGCTCTACCCTCTCCCTGCGCCAGGATGTGCAAAAGGCTAGAAAGAGTGGGGGACCGTGAAAGGGCATCACCGCTCCTCCAGAGGATCCACACCTGGAAGTCCTCCCCTTGGTGGAAGAGCCACAGCAGAAGTCTACTCCTGCCCCCAGAGCGGCCCCCACCTCCCTATAGGGCTCCTGCCCCACAGCCTGGTCCTCCGGGTGTGCTCAGTGGATGCAGCCTCAGGCTCTAACACCAGCCTGAGCTGAGTTAGACACACACTGGGACATTTGCAAGGACTGTCATAGAGTCTTAGGCTCTAGAGTGGCAGGGGCCTGGGGTCACCTAACAGGGTTCTCCATCCCATGCTGCCTTCTCCCCTCCGAGCCCCGCCCAGCTCTGCTGGAGACAACTGCCAGCCCTCAGGGCTCCGGAGTTGTTCAGAGGTTTGTTCTGCTGGGGTTCCCAGAGGCACTCAGGTGACCAACACCAATGTCAACAGGCACCCGGCTTCTAAGCCAGAGTCTGGCACCCAGCAAGTGGGGTGGGGATATGGCAGGTCTGAAAGCCATGTAGGAGGATGGAAGGGCGGAGGAAGGGAGGCGGAAGAGGAGGTGAGAGACTGGGACTGAGGGTGAGGTGGGTATAGAAGAGAGGTGGGGAGAGGCTCTTTGACCTACGGCCCTAAAGGGTTTGTTTTTCTGCCAAGACATTCCTTCAGATAATTGAAGAGGGCTGGGGACGTAGCTCAGTTGGTAGAGTGCCTGCCTCGCGTCACGAGGCCCTGGGTTCCGTCCCCAGCACCACCCATGAGTGAAGAATCCTATCCTGAGTGGACTGCCCCTCGGCGCCAGGGCCTGGGGAGGGGAGGCTGGGGAGGGGGCTGGGCTCACAGGCAGGGTCCGGCTGCTGTGGAGGGTGTTGATGGCGGCCTGGGCCTCAGCATGGGTCTGGAACTTCACGAAGGCGCAGCCTAGAGAGGTGGAGACAAAGAAGAGAGGGGTGAGCCCCACCTCAAGGCCACGGGAGACCTCCTGATAAGGGACCAGCAGGGAGGGACAGGAAGGCCCGCCGGCCACAGGAGCGGTGACTACCTTTGCTGGTGCCATCTGGGCCCCGGAGCACGGTGCACTCATCTATGGTCCCGAAGGGCTCGAACATCTTCCGGACGTCCTCATCTGTCTGCTGCTTCCCTAGCATCCCCACAAAGAGCTTCCGGTCTTCTGGGGGGTAGGGCACAGGAGGAAGGACATGCTCAGGCCTCCAGCTACTGTCCCAGCCTCTTCCCCGCCTCTCTTCCCTGGAGTCTGCCACTACTTCCCGCCCTGGGGACCAACACCCGGGTGTGAAGTGGGTGCCGGCTAGGAGTAGGCTGCTGGCAGCTCGGAAGGACTTGCACTCCACTGAGCCTCCGAGTGGCCATCTCTCCCGAGGCCAATCTCCATCCCCTGCAACCACACGGACTCCCCTCTCCATCTGGCCTGGGAACTCTTCAGAATGATCAGAATTTTTTCCTGGAGGAAGACCGCCCCTCATCTCCCCAAGCCCTGGGCCTGGGGTGGGAAGAGAGGCATGGAGTCTCGGGTGCGGACCTACCTCCTCGGCTCTCGCTGTCGGCGGGCTTGACCTGGATCGGCCTGTTCATCTGAAGGAGAGAAGAGAAGGCAGATCTAGGGCCTCCCAGAACTCCCAGGAGCCTCCCGCTGGCCTGCAGAGGCTGGGAGAGCAAGCCCCAGGCCCAGGCGGTTTCCCTAGCCCCTAAGTTTCCGATGGGCAGCAAGGGCCGGGCCTAATCTTGTCTAGGACTAGGACCCGAGGGGATTAGAGGCAGGAGAGAGAGGATGTGAGGAAGATGCTCATGGGCACATGGGCTCAGCTTGGCCCCAGTGCCTGGGCCAGGGACGGGTGCTACTCTTCCTAGGGGAGAAGGGGTCCTGCCCATAGGACCCAGGTCCTGAGACAAAACCCAGCCAAGGGACTATTCAAGAACTGCCTTCCTTCTACAAAGTCGGAGCAACACAGGCCACCCCATGGAGAAGCCCCCAAGGACTCTAGACTGAGGGAGACCCCACAGAGGCCCAGACTTCCTTCTGACCCCTGGAGGTGTGTCTGCTTCTCTTTCTGCCCCCCTACACCCCTTGACCCCAGGGGGAAGGCACTCGGGCAGCACAAAGGGAGCAGATGCCCAGTCTCCGTGGCAACGGGAGAATGCGCACCATGGCAACCGCCCACTCAGCCTGATTTATCCGTCCCCGTCGCCCTGGCGACCGTGGTGACGTCATCACTTCGGCTGCTCCACACACCCGGAGCAGGAGTGGGGAGGGGGGTGGGAACAGGGTTTGCTGGGGTGGAGGACTGGGTGGGGGCTGGGAGGTGGGGGAGGGGCCAGGAAAGCGTCCTGGTCCTGGAGGGAGGTGTGCAGAGCCAGCCCGTGGGGGCCACACTGCCCCTTCTCTGCCTCCCTCCTCCAGAGCACGTCCCGCCGTCTGCAGAGACAGCGCTGAAGGAACAGAGGATGTCCCCGGCTCCTTCGCAATTCTCCCTGGCTCAGAAGTCCCCCAGAGCTCTCCCCTCTCCCTGACCCCTGCAGTGTCCCCCTTTGTTCAGTCTTCAGTGGGGATGGGGAATCGCTAGTTCACTCTCCATGTCTTGTTTGGTGAGAGGACTTGGAAATGACTCCCACAGGTTGGTTTCCTTAGCAGGGTGGGGAGCTTGGTAGGAACCGGAAATGGAGAAGGACTCAGCTGCAATGTCTGAGGACTTTGACCACTGGGACCACACCTGTCCCCCTCATTCACCTGATGGTGGGGCAGTCCTATTCCAGTGCCTGTGAATAAATAAAAGTCAGAGTCGGGGCCGGGGCTGGGCTCAGTGGTAAAGCGCCTGCTTTGCGCGTGTGAGGCACCGGGTTTGATCCTCAGCACCTCATGAAAATAAATAAAGATGCTGTGTGCTCATCTACAACTAAAAAAAAATTTTTTTAAAAGTAAACAAACTGTTCCTTTGCATTCTGGGGGTGGGGCTGTGAGTTAGGAGACCTGGGCATGGGACCAACCAGCCCAGCCTTCCACTAGTTGTGTGACCTTGGGTTAGTCACTCTCTGCTCTGCCCTTCAACTTCCTCATCTGAAAAACAAGGGGGCGGACCAGGTGGTCTCCAGTCAGGTTCCCTTCCACGCTGGTGTCCCAGCGTTTGGAGACTCTGTGTGGCATCACTCAACCCAAAATGCAGAAATGACAGCTGCCCCTGCACCTCCTTATGCTGGACCCATGTGCGGAGTCATGCCTGGCACTCTGCAAGTCAGGCATTCACAGCCTCGGACCAACCCGAAACCCACCTCAAAGGGCACTCCTGCGCCAGGCCAGGCCCCACCCCCAGATCTCTGGATCTGAGAGCAGCTGGTGGGGGAGGGAGGTCACAGTCCACAAATCCTCCAGCCAACAGCCCCCAGCTTTATCTCCCACCAATCTGGGATTATCCCATCTGGGGCTCAATCTCCTTAGGAGTGTGTGTGTGTGTGTGTGTGTGTGTGTGTGTGTGTGTGTGTAGGTCTGGGGTCAGAAGCCAGGGGCTTCATGGTCCTGTACTGCAGCCAAAACAATCAGGAGATTTCCTCACAGACACCTTGGCAGAAGCAGCTCGCCCCACCAGGGGCTCAGCACAGGGGACTCTTATGTGTGGCACCAACCCCTTCCCAACAAGCTCTTGGGGATTTGCTGTTCTGGTTGGAGATGGGAACCTGGGACCCAGAGAGAAAGGATGTGGTTCCCTCCCTGCACAGACTTGCAGGCACGAAAATAGCTCACAGTAAACAGCACGGCTGAGGTGGATTCTCAGACACTCCAGTGCCCAGCCACAGCGGGCACCATGGCGAGGGAGACCGCCACTCCCTCCAGGCCCCCCGGTGCCCACTTCCAGCCTCCTTCCTCCTGACCCAGCACTTCCTGTGGGAAGCTCAGGCTTTGTTAGCTCAGCTCTGGCACACCTGCCCCCTCCCCTGAGTCCAGCTGTGCCCTGTTTACCTGGCAACCCGGCAGGCGCCTCTTTCCTAGCTACCACCCACCAGGTGATAAGCCCTCCCCAGGGCCTCCCAAAGAGGAAGGGGCAACTTCTACCCCAACCAAGAATCGCTGAGCTGCCTCGGACAGGATCACTTTTAAGTCCCCATCCTTCCCACCAAGAGCAAAGCCCCCTTTTCAAGAAGAGCTCATTGTTCCCACAAAGTCTAATTGTCTCGAGGGTGCAGGTCTTCCACTCCTGACTCCACAACTCTTCTCTGTGCCTGGGATCACTCACAGGTGGAGCCAGAGCCCACCTTCCCCTGTCCACAGAGTGGGATTTCACAGAGTGAAGGAAAAAGAAGAGGACAAACAGATGCATCCTCCAAGAGACCCCACCTGGCTCACAGGACCCCTTCAGGAACCTGTAGCAAAGCAGCCCCTGGGAGCTATTAGTGGAGAGAAGAGGAAGTGGGGCTTAATAGTCACAGATGCAACCCCCATTCTTTCTTTATGCAGCCCCAAACACTACTCTAATATGGTAGCACCTTCTAGATTTGGGGATAAAAAAGATGGGGAGCAAGGAAAGAGGGTTAAATGCCCTTATTTAAAAAAGAACCTGCACCAGGCATGGTGGTGCATACTTATAATACCAGATACTTGGAAGGTTGAGGTAGGAGGATTGCAAGTTTGAGGCCAGCCTCAGCATCTTAGTGAGACCCTGTCTCAAACTAAAAAATAAAAAGGGCTGAGGTTGTAGCTTAGTGGTTGAGCACCCCTGGGCCAATCCACGGTACTGGGCAGAAGGGGACCTGCAGTAGGAGGGCTTGGAGATTACAGAGTAGGAAGAACTTCCCAACAGAATCATGCAGCAGCTGACACACTGTACACACACACACACACACACACACACACACACACACAATCTAAGGGAAAAGGCAAAGGACCAGGAGGGTAAAAAGGGCCAGGGAGGACTTGCTTGCAGACACCTGCTTGCCTTGAACTCCTTGGGTCTGCTCCCCAAGCCCCCGGCCAGAGGTACCCCGTGGGAGAGTAGGACCCCTCATTTCTTATTGGAAGCTGTCAGATCTCTCTAGATTCTGTCCCCTGGGGCAAGGGCCAACGTGGGAACTCTGTGTCACCTGGAAGCTTTGGAGAAGGGCTAGACAATCATTAACCTGGGCTCCCTTCTCCCTCCCCCTCCCTGGGGCCTTAAGAAGGGTAGGCAGTGTCTCTGTGTCCTGGACACAGGGTAGATACCCCCGGTGGCAGGACCCACACTTGGGACTCACACCCACCCCTGCCTGTCTCCAAGTCCCCACTTTGGTCTCCCTTCTCTCTCTCTCTCTCTCTCTCTCTCTCTCTCTCTCTTCCCCTGATCCCCTCTGGTTTCTGCAGAGACTCTGAAATAGGGAGACAACAGGGAAAGACTAATGGCAATGGATGTGAAAACTCTTGATTTGTTAGGGGCCTCCAGAGAGAGAAGGGAGGGAAAGAAAGATGGGACTCAGTGGGGACCAGGCTCATGTGTGCCCCCCCACATCTGGCCTTCTGGGTGCTCACATGCGTGCGTGCATGAACACATGCTCGCCCTGGATCCCAGAGCCTCTCGAACACATGCAGGGACGCTGTTCTAGCTACCAAAGTGGTGGGGGAGGGGCAGCGGGGTTACCTTCCCAGCTGAGGGCAGAGGCCAGGGAGGACCTGGAAGGGTCTGAGGTTGGGAGAGGTTCAAACTGTTCTGATTTTCTGGGATCCTGTCCTCCCCGCCCCCATCTGTTCTGTTTCCCTCCCAGGAAGAGATGGATGAAGAGCACCATTCTCTGCTCCCCACGTGGGGAAGGAATAGAGGCCAGATGTGTCTCCAGCACCCAGACTGTGCTGAGCAAATGTTTGCTGAGAGCAGGGGTGGAGTTAGATCTCAGGAAGTACTTCCTGGGATTCACAGTCTGGGGAAAACAGAAGCAGACAGAGCAAAAGGGAATGGGGTCTTCTCTCCCTGCAGTTTCAGGAGTTGGGTGGGGGGCAGCCTGAGATTCTTTATTCCTAACCTCAGTTGTCACCCAAGCTGGGGACAGTCTGCAAGGCCGACTGAGAAAAGAAACAAAGAGATGTGACCTTACTGGGGGGGGGGGCGGACCACATCAGGGCCATCCCAGCCTCCCTGGGCGCACTGGGCAGGGCAGGGGCAGGCCTGCTTCTCTGCGGTGTTGCAAGCCCTGTCCGGGCTACCTCATCCTCATGTCCAGGCCTTGCTCCAGCCTAGGCCTGTGCCTGTTCCCACGGCTCTTCCTTGGAGACCCGAGGGGAGCATGGCTGAGTTCAGAAACCAGCACGAGGATGCCAACCAGCAGGCCCAGCTGCCCGGTCCCAGGGTGGCAGCACCCCTCCCCCATCTCACAGCCCCCTCCCCAAGCTGCTTCTCCAGAGCCACAAAAGAGTGCTTGGGTGCCTCTGTCAACCCCACCCGTGGCTCCTGGTCCAGGGTCTTCTCCCCACACTCCCCACTAAGTCTTCCCTCCAGCACGGTCCTGAGGGCAGGTGGGGAAGTGGGGGAGGGGCTGCATCTGCGCCTCAGAAAGGAAAGGTTGGTTTTCTCCACTAAAGGTTCTTGTTCCTCCTCTCCAGGTAAGAGGAGGAAGATGCATGCATCTGCAGCCAGAAAGGTGGATGCTGAGAAGAGAGGGACTTCCTGGTGATGACAGCGGGGAGGAGTCCCTGCCACCTCTAAGGCCTTCTGGCCTCCTGGCCCTGCACAGGACGGCACTCACCCCTGGAAGCGTCTTCTGTTCGTGCAGGGCACTCTGGGCCTTCAGGGCTGAATCGCGGGCACAGTATGTCAGGAAGGCACATCCTGAGGAGGGGCAGGGGCAGAGAGACAGGGTAGGGGTGAGTCCTGGCCTCCCTCCCTGACGGGCTCCCCCAGGAGACAGAGGGGACTGGGGGGCTTTTCCCATCTTGCCGTCGCCTGCCTGCTGGGGTGGGGAGCTCTGAGGGGTGGACGCTCGGTCTCAGAAGTGGGCCAGAGACCAGGAGCTCTGCATGCTGGTGAGGTGGACCAGGGAGGGTGCTGGGCTCTTAGGAGATGGCCCAGACAGAGCTCATAGCCTGGTTCTCTCTTCCTCATCCGCTCTCCCTCCTCTTCCTCCCTCGCCTTTTCTTCCCCTCCATCTTGGCCACCCCTCTGCTCTCCTGTTTTGCCTGCTTTCTCATGTCTCCCTGATGCCAGGGGAGGCAGGTACAGGGTGGAGAGTGGATCGGAGAAGGAGAGGAGAGAGCAGTTAGCCGGAAGTGCTTTTTCTCAGGAGCCCAGTGGTGGGAGGGAGGGAGTGTGGCCCTCCTTTCCCCAGCGATTGGAGCTCTCCAAGCCCTGACCCTGGGTCAACCCTACTTAGCCACAGTCCTTGGAGAGACCTCAGGGGCATCCTCCCTTTTAACTTTCTAAGTCTCCTGTGCTACTCAGACCCTCACCGATCTATCCTTCCTGCCCTACTTCTCAGGTCCCGCTCTTCAGTCCTGGGGCTGCCTTGCCCAGGTCATTTCCACAGGCTGGGCACCTGACTCTGTGCCCTGACCCATGTCCCAACAGTATCTGAGGCTACTCAGAGTCTCAGTTCTGCCCGACACACACACACACACACACACACACACACACACACACACACCTCCAGCTCCCTGTCTTCCAAACCAGCTCTCCTGTCCCTTCATTCTTCCTGGAGTCCACCCACAGCATCAACACCTCCTTTCATCTCTGGGATCCACGTTTTTGCAGCCTCTTGAAAACTCTTCACCCAAAAGCGCACCCCTAAGTCCTCCATCCTCAGTCCCCTGGTCACTCTACCTGAGTTCTCGTCCACCTCCTCCATCCGGAGTCCCCTGAGCCTGAGCACTTCTCCCTCCAGATCAGCCCTTCCTAGTCACTCCGTTTCTCCAGCCTGGCCTCTCCCTTCGTCCCAACCTCCCGGTCCACCCACTGCCACCTCTCCAGCCTAGCCTGACCCCTCACCCTTGTGCAGCCCGGTGTACTTGTCCTTGATGACAGTCAGCTCGAAGATCCGACCAAACTGCTCGAAGATGGGTTTCAGGTCCTTTTCCTCCAGATGCCTCGGGATCTGCCCCACAAACAGCTTGATGGCATCCGGCTCCTTCATTGGGGCGGCCCACGAGGAGGGGCCGAGGGGAGCAGGGAGAGGCCCCAAAGCCAGGGGAGCTGCCCAACCAAGAGGCAAGTGGTGGGGGCCGGGGGCCCCGCCTGGGCTGGCTTTCCCTTTGGCCCCCAAACACCCTGAGCAGAGGAGCAGCTCTTCACACAAAGGAGGCCCAGGGAGCCAGGGCTAGGGGTCAGGGGTCTAGGCAGACACTGTCGTGCCACCAGGGGGCATAGCCCAAACACACGGTTTCCCTCCCGGAGACCTGGCAGAGATCCCAGGATGGGGGTCAGTGTGGCCAAGACCCGAGGGCCGGGGCGCAGCAGGGGTGCTGGACTTGGAGGGCTGGGGGCCGTGGGAGGCAGCTGGAGGTGGGGGACCGGGCCTGGCCAGGGCGCTGGGCGGAGACGGCCAGGGCTGCCAGGCGTCAGAGGGGGCCCTCCTGATGTGGGGCAGGTGGATCTCTCGCTGGCTTCCCCAGGGAGGACACCTCCCTGTGGCCGGTCCTTCTGCGGGGTCCGAAAGATGCCAGACGCTGGGTCTCGGACGGCGGCAGGGCTCCGGGGGTCCCTGTGGCCCTGCCGCCCCCTCAGGTCCTCCCTCGCCCCCCCACCCCACCCCGGCCCCGGGCCTGGGCTGCTGCCGGCTGCTCCCGCCGCGGGCCGCCTGCTCTCCCGGTCACCTGGGTCCCGGAGCTCTGCTCTCCGGCCGCGCTCTCCTCAACAAAAACCTCCCCCTCCACACCCCCTCCCCACTCCCACCCCCTCTCCCCCGGCAGCGGTGATGTCAGTCTCAGGGGCAGAATGCAAATTCTCTACCCTGGAGAGGGACGCACAACCCGGGCGAGAGCCACGCCCTCTTTCCGTCTCGGTCCTCCCGGACTCCCTTCCCGCCCCCAGAAGAGCAGCTGGTCCTGTTGATAACAACCCTTCCCCCATCTTAGCCCCAGCCAGGAGTTGGGCCAGGCACTAAGATGGAGAATTTATAGAGGAGCCCTAAGGTGGGGTCCATTGTTCCGGGGGCTGGAGCTGTCCCCGGTGCTGGAAAGAAGACCCAGGAGATGGGAGCTGGGGGCGGGGAGGAGAGGGAGTCGGCATTGGGGGAGCCTGAGAGTGGAGATCCAAGGGAAGAAACCACGGGAAGGAAATCACGGATACAACAGTTGGGCGGGTTGAGAGAGGGGGAGGCATGGACAGGGAGGGACACAGGTCGCAGAGTCTGGGGACCGAGCAGAAGGGACCCGGGGAGGAAAAAGGAAAGGGAGGTGGGAAGAGGAAGAGCAGGTTGAGATGAGGGCCGAAGGAGAATCGTGAGTTCTCCAGAAAAGGAACCAAGAATCACTGTCCTTGCTGGCCTTTGCCGACACCCCCTTGTCTCTCTCGGGGTTCGGGTGTGTAAGTGTGTGGGCAGGGAGGCGCAGCGGGAGGTCTCACTTGGAAGCGCCTTCAAGACCAAGACAGCGTTCAATCCAGGGTTCTACTGTTCCCGGTGTCTAGCACCGTGTCTTTTTCAAGCCTAGTAGGTGCTTAACAAACACTTCATGCCAAGAACCTCTGACAAGAGTGGACTCCTGATTCTCTCCGTGGGAAGAAACCCAGCTGCCAAGTCCCCGTTAGGGAAGCAAAGCCAAATTACTCCTTCCTTTGCTTCTTCCTTCAAGTGAGTTCCTTGGATGGGACTCGCTCTAATTGAGTCAGGTAGCAAAAGGAGTGCGGAAGCACCTCTGGGGGCCATTATTCCCTGAAAACAATTGTATGCATGATTGGTATGCTCCAGGATCTGAGGGAACCTGGCCCTGAGTTCACTGGGCCCACTGAGTGACAGTGGTGGCCGTCAGAGGCTCTCCTACCAGGACTCACAGCTTTTGTAGAACACCCGCCCTCCCTGTCATTCCCTTCCTCACCCCAGGGTGGGGCTGAAGTCTTCACCGTGGTGCTTGTGTCTTTGAAGTGTGTCCCAGCCTAATCCCAGAGGCTGACAGTCTCCTCTTCTGGAAACGAAATAATAGTAACAGCACTTATATGGCACTTACTTACATTGTCCCAGGCATTGTTCCAAGTGTGTTTTACTCTCTAACTCATTAAAATCTCACCACCGCCCTGCGAGGTGGACTCTATCATTATCTCCAAACCGAGATGAAGAATCCCAGGTACAGAGCGATTAAATAACTTGCCTCAGGCCATGCAGCTAGAAAGAGGTCTTGCTGAGATTGGAGCCTGGGCAGTCTGGCCCCCACTTAACTCCCACATCAAACATTCCTCTTGGGAGTGGGGCCAGTGGTTAAGCCTGACCTTTCTTCCTCTTCTGTCTTCATTTAAGCCCTGGGTGAGACAGTCCTTCTTTCTACTGCTTGATTCCATGCTGACCACCTGCCATCCTTCCTTAACCTGGGTTTTTGTGTCCTGAAGCTACATTCTGACAGGTGCGTATATTTGAGTGGATGTGTGTGTGTGAAGATTTGTGTACACTTCATCCTGTGGATGCCCAGGCCCTCAGTAGGGGACCCTGAGATGGAGATGGGGTGAGGGCAGTAGTAGTAGAAGTAAACTCAGGGGCCAGGTTCCCTCAGATCCTATCTCCAAAGTGGCTTTGAGTCAGGTAGTAGTTGCCCACCCCCACTGCTGCTTTCCTGCCTTCTAATCTGATCTTGGTATTTATTGGATGCTAAATAGATCACGCCCTCCGAGGATGCAGAAGGGAAGACCCCACAGCCCCACTGATCTCCTTACTCTGTGTCTTCTCAGCAGATCTGCCGCCCTGAGGCTCATTCAGGCTTGGACCTAATCATATTAATTGAAATATTAAACATTCACAAAAATGAATTTCAATGAACTTCTCTCACTCCTCCTCCCAGTCAGTAATTGGGGAGACAGCGGCAGCCAACAAAATGCCTCTGATCCTTCACTTTATTTGTGGCCCCAGATGGGAGGTGTCAGTCTGAGAAAAGAAGCTGGATTTAGAAGGCGGGGAGCTCTCATCAGACCCTCCTGGCACATCTCTGATGTTCTTCCAGGACAGGGGGATGGAAGCCCCTGAGGTAAAGATTGGGCGGTGGAACCCTATGATTCAGGGGCATATTCTGGGGAATTTTTCTCCAGGAGGAAATGAGGCCTCACGCCCTAATTCTTCCAAGATACTTTCTCTGCCTACCATCCCTCTTTCTTATTCCTCTGCAGTCAAAGCTACCTGCCCTATATAAAAAGATTATTGTCTTTATAAAGGAAGAGTCCTGTTCCTGGTTTTAGATTCTTAGGAAGTGCCAGATAATGGGGATATTTTTTAGAAAAGGTAAAATGTGATGGCCTATGTGGGCAGAGCAGCTGATCATCCAGTACTTACTGCTTCACTGAACCCAATGAAAACGTCTGCAGCAGAATTATGAAAGTACAAAAGGACAGATTATGGAACCTTCCTGCCTTCAGGTGGCTTCTACCCCAAGTGGGGAAGTGAGACAGAAAAACACAGTATGTAATAGTGAGAACGGAGACGCTGTTAAGAAAGCAAAAGTAGCCTCTCTCACATACGGGCATCTGGACAACAGGGAGTCATGAGTCAAGAAAGGACAAAGTGCCAGGCATGGCGGTGCCTACCTGTAATCCCAGCGACTTCAGCCTTGGCAATTTAGTGAGATCCTGTATCAAATAAAACATAAAAAGAGGGGCTGGGGTTGTGGCTCAGTGGTAGAGCGCTTGCCTAGCACCCGTGAGGCACTGGGTTTGATCCTCAGCACCACACAAACATAAATAAATAAAATAAAGCAGCTGTGTCCATCTACAACTCAAAAATATTTAATAAATACATAAACAGGGCTAGGAATGCTGGGTGTGGTGGTGCACACCTTTAATCCCTGTGTCTCTCTGGAGGCTGAGACAGGAGGATCACTAGTACAAAGTTAGCCTCAGCAACTCAGCGAGACCCTGTCTTTATTTTGTAATTTTTTAAATATACTTTATTTATTTATTTATTTATTTATTTATGTGGTGCTGAGGATGGAACCCAGTGCCTCATGCATGCTAGCAAGCGCTCTACCACTGAGCCACAACTCTGGCCCAATAGTATATATTTTTTTAAACCTGCTATATCCAAATTCTATTTCAACAGGTAATCAATAAAAAGTTATTAGCAAAATACTTTACATTATTTTCACACTAAGTCTTCAAGATCCAGAGTGTCTTTTACATTTCCAGCACATCTAACACCTACAGCCACATTTCAAGTGTCAGAGCCATGGGTGGTTCTAAGAGACCACACTGGCTAGTGCAGATCTGCAGGGTTCACCGTTAGCTTTTCTGGACAGTGTGAGGTGGAGAAACAGATCTTAGCCAACAGGACCCATCGAGTCTGCTTAACCTCTGCTCCCGCAGGAAAACTAATTGTTCTGACAGATGGCAGCTTATCTCCCTCTCACTCTCTTAACCTTCTCTCCTAAAAAGCAGACAAACCACCAAAATGATCACTAACCCACAGGAGACTCCGGGAAGAGGTCTGCAGCCCAGTCGCTAGCGTACCGTACCTCTTTCCCTGGCGGGGAACGGCAGACCACTGAGAGCCCATCTAAGGCTGAGCTGGTTTCCTGGGCTGTTCCCCTGTTCCTTGCGGCAGTGGTTCACAGTCCCTGTCGGCGTCTCTCAGCCTCGGAAGGCTGCTGCTGCGCGAGACCCCGTGGGTGGGGAAGCTCAGCGTGTTGACAGGATCCTGCCCTTTCCAGGCGGCCACTCCAGCTCCCTAACCCTCCTTAATCAGACACTAGAAGGCCCATTCCCCTTCTCTTCCCTGATCCCGGAGGGAGTGAGAGAAATAATTTGGAATTTTGGGGGAACCCAGGGTGAAGAGAAAATTAATCTACATATAAGAGGGGAAATTCTGCCAGGGTGCCCTCTCCGTCCTTTCCAGCCCCTTCCTTTGCAGAGCCCCTCACTCCTGTTTTAGGAGTCCCAGGCTGCAGAGAGCGTGGAGGCGGTGCCTGTGATTCCCCCTGCTCGGGAGGCTGAGGCAGGAGGATCACAAGTCTGAGCAAGTCTGGGTGCTGGGGAGGTACTTGAGTGGTAGAGTGACCCACGCCGAGGGGCCCTGGGTTCGAAAGCCCACGTCAAGGGGTAGGGACGGGGACAGGGACGAGGGCGGGGAGAAGCGAGATTCAACGTCCGAGTCTGGAGACGGACAGCAGGTCGGCCTCGGGGCGGTGGATTCCCCGCCCCGTGACCAGGCGTCCTCCGGATTCTGCCTCCGCCAGGACCGGATTCCGGGGGACCCTGCCCTAGGGACCTTTATTCCTGTTTTGCTCTAGAACTCAGCACGGCGCTTGGGTGGGGCCAGAGGAAGGCTCAGTTCACAGTAACTAAGTTCAAGAACCAGCCCCAGAGCCGGGGCACCTCCCACGCTCGCTCCTCCGCGCCCGGGGGACCCCACGGCGCTTCCCTCAGCCACGCCCCCGCAGGGGCGGGGCGGGGGCGGGGCCTCGCTGCCGCGACCCGTCGCCTTGACGACCGCCCCAAGATGGCGACGCTGCAGGGCGGGCTGCTGGGGCCGGACCCCGGCGCGCTGAGCCCCGCGCAGCTGGAGCAGCTGCGAAACTTCAAGGTGCGAGCAGCGCGCCCCCGCGCCCCGGCCCATCGAGTCGTAGCTGGCGAGGCCCGGCGCCCGGGCCGGGAGGAGGGTCCCTGAGAGGAGAGCGGGGCTGCCCCCACCCTGCCCGCGGCTCTCCGGGCTGCTGGGTCCCCGGACCGAGTCCGCCCAGGTCTGCGAGTGCGAGAGCGAAAGCTGGGGTGGCGCCGAGCAGTGTCCGAGGTCCAGCCTCGGGTTAGGGCGGGACGTGGCGGCAGGCGGAGCCTGACTCGGGGGCTCGCGGCGGCCCCTCGCCCGAGCAGGAGGCAGCGCGGTCAGGCCCGTGCGCAGGTGGGCGGCCTGGACCTTGGCGCGGCTCCCGCCTGCCCCGCCGCGGGCGGAGCCTGATGTGCGGATGGGACGTGACCTCTGCTCTTGCCCTCAGATCCAGACCCGGATCGCCAACGAAAGGTACCTGAGGACCCACAAAGAGGTGGAGTTGCTCCTCAGTGGCTTCTTCAGGTAGGCGCTTCTGCAGATGGCCGAGCACAGTGGAGAGCCACAAGTCTAGGGGACAGAGGAGTACGAAGGACCTCTTTAGTCATTCCCCCTCTTCTGATTTCTTAAAAGTCGGAAAATATCCCAAGATTTAAGTTTTTTTCTAACTCTGGAATTTGTCACACCAAGGGTTTTCTTCAGTTATTTCTTGGAGATTTCCTCCAGTTGTCTCTAAATTCTTAAAAATATTGAGTTTCATTCAACTGTAAAGGTAAATGTATGCCTTATGACACTAGAATCAAGAGGGAATCTGGCATTGAGAAATCCAGCAGGCATCCACTGGGGTAAACACTATTCTTGATCAGAAGGACTGAACAAGATGAACAGTAGAACTCAAAAAAAAAAAAAAGTCAAATGTCTGCCCTTCTCTACCTGAGAACATTGTTGTAGAAAAACCGCAAGAGTCAGAAGCCACTAATTCCTTGGGCAAAAGAAGACCATTTTCCAGTGTATCCTTCCCCTTCTGCCTGGCATTGCTTGAATGGAAAGGCAAAAACTGAGGCAAGAAAAAAAATTTTTTACGGAGCAGCAATCAGGATGAAAACAACAGACAACAGAATCTCAAATACTGTTTGGCTACAGACAGAGCGGCAAGGTTTAAATAATAATGGCTTCCATTTCCAGGCACTGTGTTGTTTCACTATGTAGGCAGTCATCACACTCTATTGCAATTGCGTTGCCAATCTTCTGTTTCTGGTCCAGAGCTCCAAGCTGGAGGAGCCGTGTGTGTGTGTGTGTGTGTGTGTGTGTGTGTGTGTGTTTCCAGTGTTGACCCCTACACAGTGTTTGGCATTTGGGTTCCATTTTGCTGATCCCCCCAGCCACACTACAAAAAATAGCTTATTATCATTTCTGTTTTACAGGTGAGACAGTCAAGCTCAGAGAAGTACCTTCCTCAAGTTGCTGACCTAGGATTCGAACCCTTGGTTCTTCCACTGTATTGTGCTGTAAACACAGGTCCACAGGAGAGCCCAGCTTGCAGCCAAGGGGCTGCTCAGTGGGCCTCAGGGCTGGGTGGAGCTCTGTGGCAGAGCACGGCCCAGCATGTGTGAGGCTCTGAGTCTCTCTCTCTCTCTCTCTCTCTCTCTCACACACACACACACACACACACACACACACACACGCAGACCTGGAGGCCCCTTTTTGTTTTCTTGGGTCTCGCTATTCTTCATATTTTAGCCATTTCTCCCAGCAGCAGCCTCACAGGGCAGGGAAGCAGCAGGGAAAGCTGAAACCTGTTCAGTTCCTGGTGAAAGTGGGCTCCTGGGGTCAGGGATAAGGCACAGGAGTCATCTGTCAGTACCAGACCTGGGATCAGGCCACCCCCTTTTGCATCTTTTCCTCTTAAGGGAACAAAGAGGGACATGGTTTCTTATGCTAGGGAGTGTGCAATCCAAGTTAGGAATGGTTCCAGCAGGGAGATTGGGTATAAACGGTAAAAGCCTGAATTAAATCACCATTTCATTGTTCACAAACAACAGGGTTAGAACACTTGGGGGTGGTGAGTGAAGAGGGGGCTGTTGTTTCAGTCACATGTTGGGGATGCCCTGCTTCTCTGTACAGAAGAGTTTCCAGGAGGAGGCCTGGTGTCTGGGCCTGGCTGCTGCAGGGAAGCCCCAGGCTCCCTCCCATTCCTTCCTTACCATCATCCCCCTTCCCAAGACCACGTTGGCCACCAGGCTCTTCCTTTTGCTGTTCCTGAAGCTCCCCTGCATGAACTCCTCCTGGCCCTTTTTCGGCCTTTTTCTAGGGTGGAAGAGGGCTGTGTTACAAGCTGCAGGGTTTGCTTTGTGTGGGGGTTACTATTATTTCCTTTGAGTGATAGCAGGGTGAGCCAGAATCAGCCCCGTCTTTGTACCTGATATTTCACAGGGTCCTTCCTGTGAGAAGAGGAAGGGTGTGGAGAGGTCAGCTTGCCTGTCTCTGCCCAACTTGCAGGTCTCTGCTCTCTACTTGCCCCAAGCCAAGAGAAGCTCAGAACCATTTTAGTGAACTTGCCCCTTGAATTTTCTGGAATCTAGTGATTGATGGTCATTCAGCCACACCTCTCCAGTCTATAACAGAAATATGCTGTACAGAATCCTTACCTCAATACTTCCAATTTTGGACCTGAATAATGAAAAGAGTAGAGGTCAAATTTATTTTAGGCACCCAGAAACTAAAGGTTTGGGGCCAGAGATATGATAGTCATATGTGAAACTGTAGAAAGCTTTATTAGATGTTTTGGTAAAAACCTAGGCAGATGAAACTTCCAAGTTGTAGTACTGGTCATATTACTCCTTCATTGGAAAAATCTTCAGTGACTCTATCTTTTTTGTTTCCAAACATTTTATGAAAATATATAGAGAAATGACATATTCTAAGCTGGATGAACTTGTCCTCACACATGCTACTAGTGTCCAGGTGAATAGATTAAATGTTAGCAGCACCTAAGACCTTTTGTGGCCCCTTCTAGACACTCCCTGCTGGCTCAGGGGTCACTCCAGTTGAACTGGGCTAACTGGGCTGCGCACAATAACCCCACAAGAGACACAAATACCTTTTTGTTTGGGGTTGCTGTGACGGCTCCTCTGACCTTAATGGTCTGCAGGAAGGGAGAGCAAGAGCACGCACTGACCCCTTTTATTGAGGAGAAGCTACTCAAATGAGGCAAGGGGTCAGGTTTCAGGGGGCTGAGTCTATCTTCATGATGTCCACTGTCAGCAGGTTGACTGACACCTGGGTAGGCCACACCCAAGGGCACAGTAAGAGAAGGGGACACACACAAGGCACTTCCATGGAAGATTCTATCCTAAACAGGGCAAGGGGTTAGATTACAAAGGAACAGGTGAGCATAGCTCCACCCATGGGGCTGTAGCAAGACACACCCACGCACTAGACACCGACCCTCGCACCCAAGAAGGGTGGGGAAAGCTCTGCCACATTTCTGCGACTGAGCGCCTCAGCACCCAGCCGGGGAGTGTGACTCAGTCACATGTAAGGTTGGTCTCCCACAACTCCCCTCAAATGATAACCAGTTTTTTTTTTTTTTTTTTTTGGTATGAGGGATTGAACCCAGGGACCCTTAACCACTGAGCCACATCCCCAGCCCCTTTTTATATTTTTTACTTTGAGACAGGGTCTTGCTTAGTTGCTTAGGGCCTCACTAAGTTGCTGAGGCTGGCTTTGAACTCTCAATCCTCCTGCTTCAGCCTCCCAGGCTGCTGGCTGACTTCTGATAGCCCCTATTTGTTTTGCCTTTTTGGAATCTTACATAAATGGAATTCTGTAATATGTGTTCCTTTGTGCCTGCCTTCTTTGCTCAGTATCTAGTAGATCTTCCCTCCTTACTTCTGTGATGGTATGACTGTACCATATGCTATTTACCTATTCTCCTTGTTTCACTTGTTGTGATGCTGGAAATCGAACCCAGAGCCTCTATATTCCAGTGCTCCCACTGGGAATATAGGTATAGAGCTGGACTTGCTGTATACCTTCCTGCTCCCCCACGGAAATTCATGGTTAGACTTCCTTGAGACACTGTGGGTCTGCAGGTCTGTCCCATCACACTGGTGTCCCTTGAGGAACCTGCAGACACTCTCACGTTTGCTCTCTGTCCCTGGCTTGGTCCTGGTTTTGTGAAAACGTTTGTTGAAGGGATGACCAGATGTATATAGCAGTACAGCTCTTCTGTGAAGTGAGCAGTAGCCCATGTTCCCACTTCGGATGTTTTACTCCTTGCCTAGATCCAAGTTGAAGAAGAATCACAAGTGGAAAGGTCCTTGTCTTTGGCCCCCTGGTTTACTGACTTCTGGAATGGGTGTGGCAACCTGCTATGAGGGAGCCTGGGGTGGAAGCAGTGGCCACAGCCTTCTTAAACCTGTGCTGTCTCCTTCCCTGTCCCTTAATGTTTTCCAGAGAAACGTTTCTGAAAAGACCAGACAACATCCTGGAGTTTGCGGCAGGTGAGTAGGGCAGGTCAGTTGGCCCCGGGGCGGGGTGGGGCGCTGTCCTAAAGCCTGTGCAAGGAATCTGCCCGGGAGTTTAGACTGGATGGCCCAGGATTCTCTCTGCAGAGTCTGGGGTCCTCCTTCACCTGATGTCCCTCAAGGGAGCTGTTTTCAGAAGGCTTCTACTCTACTGTCCTCTCCTCAAAATGAGGCCAGATGAGAAATGAGGCAGAACTTCCTCTTGGTGGGGATTGTTCAGAACCCTGGGACTCTGAAGCAGTCCTGCCCCTGGCCGTGCATTACAATCACCTGGGGAGCCTTTGAAAAGAACAGGCCCCGCCCTGGAGAGTTTGATGGAACCAGCCTGGGGTAGGCCCAGGTCCACAGTTCCAAAGGCTCCCCAGGTGCTGGTCATGCACTTGGCTGCGAGATGGCTTAAGGTCAGCAGTATCTAGAGGGCTGTTTTTGGGTGCAGTTAACCCTGAGAGTTGGCTGTGTCCTCCAACTGTGTCTAAGGGAATCTAAGTCCGCTTGGCTGCCGTGGCAGATGCTGCCTGACTCACATTCTGCAGGTGTATAAAACCCTCTTATGTCATCAGACAGCAGAGCCTGGCTCTCTGCTGGGAGGGTATTCTCAGAGAAGGCGTACATTTCAGAGATGGGAGCTGGCTAGCTGAGTGGAGACAAGAATACTTCTTGGCATGTATTTGGGCCCCAAGATGGGCTGGGAGCAAAAAACCCAGAGAATCCCCGAGCCCTTTGATGATGGCTCCTTGTGCGTCAGCAAAGGACAAACAACATGGTGTGGCAGGAGCAGGAGCCACCCTGTGTCAGCCCTACCCAGGGCCATTTGATCCTTTTTTTTTTTTTTATTCCTGGGCTAGACGGGTGCTCTGCCACTGAGCTAAGTCCCCAACCCCTGAGGGCCATTTGAGCCTGCACACTCAGCTGCTCTGGTGAGGCAGTGACCATGGGGATTTGCTGTGACTACCCATTATGTTGGAAAGTGGGCCACCAGCAGTGGCTAGGACCCTGCCACCCTGGCTTTTTAGCAGAGAAGCTGTCTACCAGTCTTTTTCCCTGAGTCGAGAGGATTTCTTCTTTTTGATTTTTATCCCAGACTATTTCACGGATCCAGGACTTCCCAACAAGATTCACATGCAGCTAATTGAAGACAAGAAATCGGCTTAATTAGCAAAATCACACGATGCTCAGCTGCTGGGAGCCACCAGACGGAGGCAGCCTTGGGGTGCGTGTTAGCCTCACCCTCGGGGGAGAAGCAGTGGCTTGCTGGTCCAGGGTGGAAGAGATCAGGTGGAGAAACCAGAAGTCGCGTGCCGGTGGCTCATTTCCTGACACTGTTCTGGGGAATTAGGGACAGTGAAGAGAGGGCTAGGCTGGTCCAACCTGTCAGTGACAGGGCTCTTCCTACTGAGTGAAGTGGATCAAGAGAACGGAGCAGGGAGGGGTGGAGAGCGGTGGAGATGGGGCGGGATGTCCTGCTCCTGCGGTGAACAGAAGCAGTGCTCCTGGGATGGGCTGCTTTCCACCTCGCTAACCCGGGCTGGGCCACTAAGGCCAACGTGGTGTTTGTTGTTGTTCTAATTAGTCTTACTGAGAGCGCTTGCCTTTGCCGCACCAGGTAACTTCTAATCTTCTGGTTGTACACACGCAGGTTACACGGGCCTCGGAACGGTCCGTCACACTGGCTAGGAATGTCCGATTGGCTCTACTGTCATTCCCACCGTCCCCCCACTCCCCTGGTCTAATCCATAGTTCTCCATTCTCCCCTAGCCCCACCCACAAGGCCAACACAGTTTTTAAGCAAGATAATTCCTGAGACAATTTTAAAAGCTGCTTTTTGGTTTGTTTCTTTGTTTTAATGTGAGGGGGGGAAAGGCCACACTCCTAACCTAGCAGAGCCACTTCTGTTTTGCAGGGTCTGCTGGAATTACAAGAGCCCTGCTGCCATCAGTGCGGGTCTCCCAGCTGCCTTGGGCTCTCTCTGCTGTCGCAAAGGCTTTTAAAGATCCTCATTAAAACCAGCCCTCCCTGTTCTCTCTGCTTGGTTTCACTGGGAAGGAGGACAACCTCCTGTTGGGAGGGCTGCCCTGCCCCACTCTGAGCTGTTAGGCAGCAGGTCTGTGTCTGTGTCTGTGTCTGTTTCTGGTGGTCAGGGGCTTCTTGCTATGGCAGGGGACATTCCCTCTCCAGAGCAGAGAACAGGGCTGGGGACCCTGGGAGGACCCCAGCTGGCTGCGGTGGGACAGGAACAAGTGAGTCCAGATTTGAGTGTCTTCGGTGGAGGAGGAATTGGGCTGGAAGGACATGGAGAGAAAATGATCTCAGACATTAAAACCCACTCAAGGTCATGAATCTTGTGAAATATGAGCCTAACAGGTGCCTTAGGATGTGGTGGACTTTGTTCTTGAGGGTCTTTAGGAATCATGTCCAACCATTTGATTTTTGGCTAAGAGGCAGGGAATGGACCAGATGGTCTCATGCAGTCCCAGAGGCTCACGAAGCTAGGAGGCATGGGGTCTTTTACGTTTATGTCATCCCTCTCTGGCCTCCACTGTCCATTGGCTCCATTGTAGGAAGAACCGCTCACCTGTGTGTCACCTGTCAACATCACTATGGCAACAGAAGCACAGACCAAAGCAGTGGTGGTTATTTTTATTCCCCTTGCCTCCGCCTGCCTTGTTCCCAACTGCCATCAGCTGAGGAAGAGAAGGGGCAAAACAGGGTGTTTAGGGGACTGTGAAAACTTCACACAATAACTGTGGGAGGGGGCCTGCGGAGCCAAGGAGCACACCCAAGCAGCTCTCGCACTGACAATGAGATGTCCTTGTTCAGAAAACCCAACAAAGCCTTCAGCAAAACACACACCCACCAAGGGCTCTGGTGTGAAGGGTATGTGAATGCTCTTGGACCCTTTCCTGGAAGAAGAGACCTGCAGTGGTGGGGAGGGTGCTTGAGTCACAGTGGAACACTGGGGGTAGATGGATCATTCTCTGGGGGTTTCCTGTTAGAAACAAGGACTACATTTCTCTTAAAATGTTTACATTTAAAATACATTTCTGGGCTGGGGTGGTGACTCAGCGATGGAGCGCTCTCCTGGCATGTGTGAGGGCCTGGGCTCAATCCTCAACACCACATAAAAATATGTATTGTGTCCAACTACAACTAAAAAATAAATATTTTAATAAAATACATTTCAGCCAGGCATGGTGGGACAGGCCCATAATCCAACTACTTGGGAGGCTGAGGTAGGAGGATCACAAGTTCAAGGACAGTCTGGTCAATTTAGCAAGATCATATCAAAAATATGTGGTACAGTGCCCCTGGGTTAAAAGGAAGGAAGGGAGGAAGGAAGGATGGATGGATGGATTCAAAGCCTTCCTGAGGAAAGAATGAATTTAACACATGGACATAGTGCTTCTACTTGGTGTCAGATGCTCTTGCTAGGTCCTGGGGGTGAGACATGACTGTCCTGCCATGTAGTTGTTGTTTATGGTCCGAGGAGAGGAGTTTCTTCCTACTATGACTTATCCGACTAAAAACTTTATGAGGGCAAGAACCAAACCTAAAGATTTAACTTGTTCTCTGCTGAATTCCTGGTTCCTAGTAGGGTCTGGCAAAGAGCAAGTGCTCAGCATTTATGGAGAGAACGTGCGTGCATAAGGAATGAGCGGTCACCTTACAATGCACTAACTGCTGTAATGGCAGTTCCATAGAGAGAAGCCGGTAATAATACAGAAGAAAGCAAAGGAGTGAGCGTCAGGTTTGGGTGGGGGAGTGAGGGAGTCTTGTAGACACCGATATGTGATGTGCCAGAAAGGTTTTCCCGGCAGACCTAAGGAGGAAGGGGATGATCAGAGCACCACAGCGGCTCTCATTCTTCTAGGTAGGAGGTGGGAACAGACCCTGTTTGTGGCCTGGTTACCCTCACTGCCCTATTCTTCCTTGCTAACAGAACTCCAGATTTGTCAAAGGCAGCAGGGCTCAACCTCAAGTGGTGGGTCATATTTGATCTGGGCCAACCGTAACTCTGACATTCTGATTTCCCAGCCTCCCTTGCAGCTAGTGGCTCCCCTGTGCCCATGAATACAGGTAGAAGGGCACTGGGGGTGGGGGAGGTTTTAGGAAAGCCTTAGCTTTCTTAAAAAAGGGGAGTGAGTACAACTGATTGAGCTGGTGTCGCTCTCCTTTTTGATCTGGACCTGAATGTGATGTCTAGAGCTGAGCAGCCATCTTAAGACCAGGAAGTGACAAGTGTGACGGTGAAATCCAGCGGGGGGGGGGGGGGGGGACCAGGATTGAGGCTCAGTGGTAGAGCGCTCACCTAGCACGGGCGGGACCAGGGTTTGATCCTCAGCACCACATAAAAATAAAGGCATTGTGTTGTGTCCATCTACACCTAAAAAAAAAAAAAAAAAAAGAGAGATCCAGTCCTCCTTTGAGTACCTGAACAGCAGAGCGACCCTGCCTTCAGACTTCTTGGTAAGAATGGTGAATTTTAATTGTTTTGAAATCAGACCAGAGTTTACATCCTGACCCCACCTGCTAGAGGTGTGGCCTTGGCCAACACTTAATTGGGGTTCTCATCTGTAAATAAGACTTGCAATACTCACCTCTTAGGTTGCTTGGATTAGACATGAATGGATACATCGCCTGTCACGTGGGAGGTGTGTAAATTACAAGGGTGGGAGTAGTGAGAGGAGATGGCGATGAGGTGAGCGAGTCACAGAGGGTACTGTGTGCTAAGCTAAGGAGGTTACATTTTTATCTTCTAGGAAATGGAGAGCCAGCCAATAACTTTCCCCACAGTTTTTATTGGTGCATTATAGTTGTACTTAATAATGGAATCTGTTACACATCCCTCTCTGCACATGATGTAGTAATCTGGCCCATGTCACTCACTACTTGCCACCCCAGTCCCCAGATCTCTACTGATGTCCCTTTGGTTTTCATGAGATCTCTCTCCCCACCTTTCTTTTCCTTTTTCCTCTCTAGCTCCCACCTAGGAGAGAAAACACATGACCGTTAACCCAGCCAAGAATTCCAAGTCCCGAGGAACTCGGGAGGGGACGTGCATTTAGGAAGTGTGGTCATGTGGAAGACAAATTAGAGGAAGTGAAGACAGAAATGGAAAGCCGAGGGGGAGACAGTCTCAACAGTCTGTCCCTGTTGTCTCACCCACACCCCTTCAGCACTTCTTACCCCCTCCCGACTCTCCTGTCCACTACAGCAGTTGAGAATGTATTAAGCTGCAAGTAACAGAAAACCAGTTTACTGTGCCTTAAGCAAATAGGGACTTATTTTGCTCACCTAATGAGAAATCTGGCAGCAGGCAGGGTCAAAGTTTAGAAATGTCACCAAGAGTAGGCCTGTTCTCTGACTCTGCCAGTCATCGCTTCCACTTTTTGGTTGCAGTAAGGCCTCTGCATTCCCAGGAGTCACTTCTACATTGCAGACAGGAGAAGGGGACAGAGCCAGACCAACTCTCTTGAAAGTAAGTCCTCCCCACCAGTGTCTCTTAACCAGAGTTAAGTGGCTCACTCTAAGTTCAACAGAGACAGGGAAGAGAGAAAAAGGGGGTCAGGAGTGCTCAGCCCCAAAGCAGGATGTGCCCCACTGCACTCCCCAACTCATTCTGCTATAGCTAGAGTTTTTTTTTTTTTTTTTTTTTTGGGGGGGGGTAGGGGGAGTACCAGTGATTAAACTCAGAGGTACTTAACCACAGGGACACATCTCCACTCTTTTTTATTTTGAGACAGAGTCTTGCCAAGTTGCTTAGAGCCTCACTAAGTTGCCGAGGCTGGCTTTGAATTTGCAATCCTCCTGCCTCAGCCTCCTGAGCTGCTGGGATTACAGGCTTGTGCCACTCACTACTCCTGGGTGCTAGTGTTCTTATTTATTTTTATTTTTTTGTTGTTCTTTTTAGATATACATGACAATAGTGTGTATTTTGACATATTATACATACATGTAGTATAACTTATTCTAATTAGGATACCATTCTTTTTTTCTTAACTTTTTTTTTTTTTAGTAGTAAACGGACACAACATCTTTATTTAGTATTTTTTTAATGTGGTGCTGGGGATCAAACCCAGTGCCTCATGCATGCTAGGCAAGCGCTTTGTCACCGAGCTACAGCCCCAGCCCAGGATACCATTTTTGTGGTTGTACATGATATGGAGTTTCACTAGTGGTGTATTCATATATAAACATATGAAATATAAACATATATGAAGACATATGGAAAAGTCAGGTCCAGATCTTTCTACTGTCTTTCCTGTTCCCATCCTCCCTCCCTTCCCTTCATTCCCCTTTGTCTAATCCAATGAACTTGGAACTAGTGTCTTTGGGGTCTTTTAAGAAACCTAAGTCAGGCTAGGTCACTTTCCTCTAATCCTCCACTGGCCTCCCATGAACTTAGAAACCAGTTAGCTCTCAGGCTGGGACATAGCTCAGTGGTAGAGAGCTTGTCTGCATGCACAAGGCCCTGTGTTCAATTCCCAGCACCTCCAAGATAAAAATAAAAGATAACGCCCTGTTAGCTCTCCACAGCCATGAAGCTGTGCGGTGCCCTCCATCCTGCCCTCCTCCATTCTCGCAGTGCTCCAGCCACGCGGGTCTTGCCTCATCCTCAAGCTGGTCAAGTTCCCACTTCAGAGGCTTTGAACTCTGTCTCGTTTCCCTTCCCCAGACCTTCACAGGGCTAGTGATCCAGGTGGCCATATTCTGTGACGAGAGGAAGACAAAACTCCAGCAAGAGAGGCTAAATCACCAGGGGCTGGCTTTTTCCACAGTGCGCCCGGAGGTGGCAGCTGCTGATGCTGGTCCAGGGAGTCTCCTCTTTCCCCCGAGAAGGAGCAGTAGGACCAGGAAGGGGCTACGTACATGATGTGCCCTCCCTCTCAGGAAGTGACAGCTTCCCCAGCACACACGGCATCCCAGTGGACCCTCATCCCAGTTGACATCTCTTTGGCCAGAACTATGTACATGCCCCTCTGAAAACGAGACTGAGAAACTGAGTATTCAGGCAGCCTCAGGGCTCCACGTGGCTGCCCGTCACCGTCTGAGAGTCCTCTCCTAGGGCCTGATTGAAGCAGCCTCCCCAACATTCTCGTGATTTAATTTGTGGTGCTGGGGATCAAATCCAGGGCGTCAAGCATGCTAAGCAAGCTCTCTACGACTGAGCCAATTCCACAGCCCTCTCCCAGACAATTTTACATTTTTAATTAAAAGATTTATTCCCCCCGGCCATTTTCCATCACACTACCCTGTCTCATATTATCTCATTTATTTTATTTTCACTGTGTGGGCGCCAAGCATGTGGACCCCGGTGAGCAGGCCTCATCAGTCCTGTTGTGGGCTGGTACCCACCAGCCTCTGGCATCTGTAGCTGTCAGCTGGTGTTTGCTGAATAACTACAGGGCTAGATGGATGGGCGAACGGGCAGCTGGAAGACTGAGTTCTTGATCTATGCAGTGGTGTGAAAACAGGACGCGGACTCTAGACATGGTTAGGAAGAACTGAGGGAACCTGTGATTTGAATCAGGAAGGTAGAGATTCTAGAATGACTTCCAAGAGGTTTCTTGTTCGGGCAAGTGATGATGGGACCATTCATCAATGCAGAAAGGAAGGAGGTAGGAACATGGGAAATGAGGGAATGATTCAGACCAAAGAGTGTCCACTGCGTGTGATGTTCATACTCGTGGCTCTGGCAGGAAGGCGGAGGACGCGGTGGGCTCAGTCGCAGTTGCAACATGAGGATGTGGAAGAGGACGCCTTGCCGTGCCGACAGCTTTACGGGAGCACGGCTGTGAGAGCAAGATGGAGGGTAGCAACACTGGAGGGGCAGCAGGTCAAGGGTGGCTCTTGTCCGGGGAGACGCTGGAGCCTCCAGTGATCTCATGTTACCCTCTGATCTGTTTTACTTTTAGGTTTTAAAGTTAGGAGCTTCTTGCAGTTGTTGCTCAGATGGATCTGAAACCCAGAGCTCCGGGAGATTATGGGGGCTCCAGTAGGCCCCGCTTTTCCACCAAGCTATGTCAGGGCCTGGTGATAGACCCAACCTGATCTTTTCTTAAAACCGGGAGCCATCTCGCCACAAAGCCATGAAAGCTAATTTCGGCTTTACTATAAATTACTGCAAATTCTGAACCAGCTTGGAATGCCTGCCCGTGCCTTGAACTCACCCATGCCTGGCTCTCCGACCAGATGGCAGCCCTCTCTGAAACTTTAGTGAGGCCTCATAAATATTGGCCTTCCCTGGCCAGACAACGACCCTCTCTGAGGCTCTAATGGTCCTCATAAATTCTGATGTCGGGGCCAGCAAAAATGTAAACTACAAAAATGTCACACTAGCATTAGTGCTATGCTCGTCAGAGTTCTGTTATCTGTAACCCCCCTTTGTGTAACTTTCTGGGCTATGAAGCTGGGCTACAAGAAAGCTTCGGGGCTGTCTTTGGCTCTCGAAGTTTTTGTTGGGAGAGGCAGCCCGGACGGTTGAAATAATAAGCTTGCTTTAATTTGATTTTAATTGGAGTCAGTGGTCTTTTCTTGCGTCCTGGTCTAACACTTGCCCCCAAATAGGGGCAGGAGCTCTCTCGTGGGCTTGGAGGATGGATCACCTGGTTCTCAGGGTGAGAAGGCCGGCGGCAGCTAGGAAGCAGGGCACTGCGTCTGGCTGGGCTGGCCTCTACTGCCCTCTCGTGGACACTGCACACCACCCAGAGAAAGTCTGCCCTAGGACCTGGGAGAGCCAGCGAGTGGAGCAAAGAGAAACCGGCAGAGTGAGAAGTGCGCACGCTTGTAGGTTCCTGGAGTAGAAAGTCCCTTCAGCAGTTACAGAACCCAGCGCCTCAGATCTGGGCAGTGCCGCTTCAGTGAGCACCTCAGATGGTTCTTTTGGGAACTGGGGATTGAACTCAGGGTTCCTTACCACTGAGCCACATCCCCAGCCCTTTTCTTGCTTTATTTTGAGACAGGGTCTCTCTAAGTCGCTTAGTGTCTGGCTAAGTTCCTGCAGCTGGCTTTGAACTAGGGATCCTCCTGCTTCAGCCCCTTGAGTTGCTGGGGCTACAACTGCCCTAGTCCATAATTAAAGGCAAACACAGGGGCTGGGGTTGTGGCTCAGCAGTAGAGCGCACATCTCGCCCGCCCTGGACCCTGGGTTTGATCATCAGCACCACGTAAAAAATAAATGAGTGAAATAAAGGTTTTGTGTCCAACTATAAAATAAATATTTTTTTTAAAAAAGGCAAATGTCAGTTTGGCTTTGGAGTATACCACTCTCTGATTTCCCCTTCAACTGGTGACCTGTTGAAGTAACATGGTGAGCCACCACACACCATACCAACTAGGGAGTGGGGAGCTGGCTAGAGCTGTCCTGGGGAGAAGTATGAAAAACCAAATGTGTCCCACTGTCACGTTTAAAGGTTCCATAGTGGAGGCCATGGGCCCAGCAGCTTTCCTCCGCTACGACCTCCTGCTGTGATGTCTGCCTCACCTCAAGCCCAGGGTGATAAAGGCAGCTGACCATGGACCGAGACCTCTGAATCAAACATTTAAATAAGAAGTTGAGCTGGTTGTGGTGGCACATGCCTGTGATTCCAGTGGCTCTTGAGACTGAGGCTGGAAGATGGTGAGTTCAAGGCCAGCCTTAGCAACTTAGTGAGGCCCTCCCTAAGCAACTTAGCAAGACCCTGTCTCAAAATAAAAAAAAGGCTGGGGATGTGGTTCAGTGGTTTAGTGCCTCTAGATTCAATCCCTGGTACCAAAAAAAAAAAAAAAAAAAAAAAAAAAAGTTGAAAAGAAAATGAGCAAATCAAAAGTGAGGAGACACTTGGGTGCAGTAGCACACACCTGTAATCCCAGTGACCTGGGAGGTTGTGGCAGATGGACCACAAGTTCAAAGCCAGCCTGAGGCTCTAAGCAACTTAGTGAGATCCTGTGTCAAAATAAAAAGAGAGCTGGCCTGGTGGCACACGCCTGTGATCCCAGCAACTCAGGAGGCTGAGGCAGGAGGATCTCAAGTTCAAAGCCAGCCTCAGCAAAAACAAGATGCTAAGCAACTCAGTGGGATCGATCCTGTCTCTAAATAAAATACAAAAAAAAAAGGGCTGGGATGTGGCTCAATGGTCAAGTGCCCCTCAGTTCAATTCCTGGTACCAAAAAAAAAAAAAAAAAAAAAAAAAAAAAAAAGAGAGAGAGAGAGAGACAGCACTTTTCTATATACAGGATTTAATACTCTGACAAGGGCTCTTGGTGATGTTAACATTCTAGAAGGATGGCTCTGGGAAGCTTAGAGAATGCCGTGGCCATATTAAGTGAAGTTGAAATGCCAGAACTGTTGTGGCACATAGTAGAAGAAGGTATAAAAGGCTCAAAAAAAGTGGTCATGCTGGGTGAATGCTATGTAGTCAGAAAACTCGCTGAATGATCAGGGCCCATTAGAGCCCAAAGCCCACCCCATCCACAGATGTGATCAAGAGTGTCCTGGCAGGATGGGTGCCACCTTCACTGAGCAGCTTAAGAATGGCCATACTCCATAGGCGTGGGCAGGCAGAGGACTGTGGAGGACTGGCTCACTGACACAGTGGGGAGGAGGGCACTGAACCCCGTGGGCTCAGTTACTGGAATCAGAGTGGCAGAACTACTGTCCCAAGCCCAAAGGTCGGAGAGGTAGCCAGGGTCTGACCAGCAGAGAGCTTTCTTGGGGACAAGATGGATGGCACTCCACAAGGATCTTGTTTAATCTGTACAATAAAACAAAATCAAGGATGGCTCAGGGCAGATACTCTGATAAAAATTTTCAATGCTTTGCTTTTTGCCCGTGAGCCAGCTTAAAAAATTGATTTTTATTGCGATATGATTTACCTGCATTAAAATTAACCAATTTAGAGCTGGGATTGTGGCTCAGTGGTAGAGTGCTTGCCTGAGGCCCTGGGTTTGATCCTCAGCACCACATAAAAATGAAGTAAAGATATTGTGTTCACCTACAAGTAAAATAAATAAATAAATATTTAAAAAATTAAATCAAATTAAATTAACCAATTTAAAGATTTTGATGAGTTTTGCAAATGAGCTCTCTACATACTTGTCAGTATCCATGATGGACACTATTGCACAGTGTCCATCACCACAGGATACGGAACTATCTATCATCCCCCCAAGTCCTTGTGCCCGGGGTGCGCTGCGGCCAACTTACCAGCACCATGTTCAGTGATGTCACACTGGTTGTTTGAACTCAGCAATGTGAGAGGTATTCACACCTTCGCTGTTGTTGAATGTTCCCTGAGCACAGTATTTCTCTCCATTTATCTAAACTGATTTCTTTCATCCACGTTGCATATAGTTTTCATCATACAGAATCTAGATATTTTAAACAATTATAAACAGTATCATCTTTAAAATTTTGGTGTCTGAATGGTGTGTGCGTGTGTGTGTATTTCTAGGATTTTTTTGGTAGCGTTCTTGATATTTTCTACATAGATAATCCTGTTATTTGCAAATGGAGACAGTTCTATTTCTTGTTTTCTGATTCCTACCTTCTATTTCACTTCCTTGCCTTACACACTGCTAGAACTGCCAGCATTCTGTTGAATGTGAGGGTGAGAGCAGACATACTTGCCTTTTTCCTGATCTTAGAGGAAAATAATTCAGACTTTCACCATTAAGTGTGCTAACTAAAGGCCTCTGTAGGTGTTCTTTGTCAAACTGAGGAAGTTTTCCTGTACTCATGTTTCAGAGTTTTGTTTTTTAAATCATGAACTACTATGGAATTTTGTCACATGATTCTTCTATATCAATTGATATGATCTTGGGATTTTTTTTTTCTGTAGAGTACTAATATGGTGTTTTACACTGATTTATTTTTTAAAATCAAACCAGCCTTGCATCCCTGGAATAAACCCCACTTGTGCATAGTGTGTATTGTTTTAAATACCTTGCATTTACATTTACTGATACTTCTTCCTCTTATTATCATTGGTACTGGTAATTGTACCTGGGGCAATTTACCACTGAGATACATCCCCAGTCTTTTCTATTTTTTATTATAAGACAGAGTCTGGCTAAGTTGCTGAGGTTCTCACTAAGTTCCTAAGGCTAGCCTTGTACTTAGAATCCTCCTGCCTCCACCTCCCAAGCTGCTGGGATTACCCAGATTTGTACTACTATGCCTGATTTAGTAATACTTTAAAAATAATTTTTGCATCTCTATTTATGAAAAATATTGATCTATACATTTTTGCACTATTTGTCTATTTTGTTTTCTTTAGAGCTACCAGTTTCATAAAAAGAATTTTTTTCCTTTTTTATTTTGTGGAAGAGATAATGTAGCTATTTAAAAAGAAACATTGGGTTAAACTATCTAGCAAAATCATGTAGACCTGGAAATTTCCTGTTTGGGCAGGTTGGAGGGAGGTTTTTTTTTTTTTTTTTTTTTTTTTTCCTGGTACCAGGGATTGAACTCAGGGGCACTCGACCACTGAGCCACATCCCAGCCCTATTTTGTATTTTATTAGAGACAGGGTCTCACTGAGTTGCTTGGTACCTCGCTAAATTGCTGGGGCTGGCTTTGAACATGCTATCTTCCTGCTTTTGCCTCCCAAGCCGCTGGGATTACAGTCATGTGCCACTGGGCCCGGCCCAGGAGTTTTAAATTATAAATTCATTTTTCTTAAAAGTTAGTATTTAAATGACAGTTACTATTCAAATGATCTATTTCATATTGGGTTATATATGGTGTTTGTGCCTTTTACGGATTTGGCCCATAAGTTGTCAATTTGTGGGTACGGAGTTCATAGTATTCTCTTTCCTTTTGATGTTTACAAAGTAAACATCAATGGTATGGCATGTTTCATTCCTGATATGATGATTTGTGTCTTTTTTCCACCTTTGTCAGTTTTTCTAGTGGTTTGTCAATTTTATTGATTTTTTCCCCCAAAGAACAAGCTCTGTTTCTTTGATTTTCACCTATTCTTTTTCTTTGTATAAGTTTCATTGGCTTCATTTCCTTATCTTTATTATTTCCTTGTTCATGGGTTTTTTTTTTTTTTGGCTTATTTTTGTCTTCTTTTTTTCTGGGTTCTTGAGGTGAAAATTTAGATTGATTTTATTTATTTTTGGTGGTTGGGTTTTTTTTTTTTTTTTTTTTTTGTGTGTGTGTGTGTGTGTGGTGCTGGGGATTTCGAGGCAAGCACTGTACCAACTGAGCTATAGCCCCAGCCCTAGATTATTGATTTTAGATTTTTTCTTTTTCCTGGTGTGCACATTTAGTGCTACAATTTTCCCTCAGCTCTGCTTTAGTTATGTGATAGGAAGTTGAATATGTTGTTTCATTTTTATTAATTTCCAAGTATTTTTAGAGTTTTTCTTTGACCTATGTATCATTCAGAAGTGTGTTGTTTGGTTTCTAAGTATTTGGAGATATTCCTCCTATCTTTCCATTATTAATTTTCAGTTTGATTCCATGGTGGTCAGAGAAAGCACTCTATGATTCAGCCCTTTCTTGTGTGTGTGCTGGGACTGAACCCAGGCCTTGTGCATGTGAGGCAAGCCCTCTACCCACTGAGCTGCATCCCCAGCCCTCGGTTCCTTTTTGTCTGTTGAGACTGGTTTTATAGTTTATATAGGTATGTGTTCTACGACAGTGAGCGCACACACGCCCACACACGCACACACGCACACACACACACAGTGCACTCTGTGGTTGGGTCATGTTCTACACATGTAATCAAGTGGTTGATGGCGGTGTTGAGTTCTTCTGTATCCTTGCTGGTTTTCTGACTAGTTATTCTATCAATTTTTGAGAGGGGTGCTGACATTTCCAAGTGTACCTGAGGATTTGTAGATTTCTGTTAGTTTTGCTTCTTTGCTTCATGTATTTTCAACTCTTTTGTTTGGTGCGTATGCATTTAGCACTGTACATCTTTTATTCGTTATTATTATTGGTACTGGGGGTTGTGGGGAGCCACTCTGAATGATCACGTTTTTTCATAGTGACTTGGGTGTTGTCCCTGTTCAGGAAGTTGGGGGCATGTCTTCAGGTGAAGGCGTGTCACTCACCTGTTCCTTTGTAATCCTACCCTTTTGCCCTGTTTGGGGTAGAATGTTCCATGGAAACGTCCTTTGTGTGTCCCCTTCTCTTGCTCTGCCTTTGGGGGTGGCCTTCCTAGCCCTCCTGCTGACAGCAGACATCAGCCCCCTGAAACCTGACCCCTACCTCATTTGAATGGCTTCTCCTCAGCTCGTGCTCTCGCTCTCTCTTTCTGCAGACCCTAAGGTCAGAGGAGCCGGCACAGGACCCACTGTCTCTTGTGCGGTTATTTCGTGCAGCCCAGTTCACCTGGAGTGACCCCGAGTGTTCTAGTCGTGAGAAACCCGACAGGGGGGTCTAACCCAAGGGTGCTTTACCACTGAGCCACATCCCTAACCCTTTTTCTTTTTTAGTTTTCACTTGTTCTTTTTAGATATCCATGAAAAGTAGAGTGTGTTCTGAAATATTATATATACACGGAGTCTACCTTATTTAATTAGACCCCTTCTTGTGGTTGCACATGATGTGGTGGTACACTGGTTGTGCATTCACATGCAAATATAGGAAAGTTATGTCGGATTCATTCTATGGTCTTTCCTATTCCCATGCTTCCTTCCTTCCCTTCATTTCCTTTGTCTAACCCAATGAACTTTTCTTCTTCTCTTTCCTGCCCTCCCTTGTTGTGGGTTAGCATCCACATATAAGAGAAAATATTTGGCCTTTGGTCTTTTGGGACTGGCTTATTTCACTCAGCATGGTTCTCTCCAGTTCCATCCATTACCAGCAAATGCCATCATTTCATTCTTCTTTATGGCTGAGTAATATTCCATTGTGTATATATATTCCACATTTTCTTTATCCATTCATGTGTTGGTGGGCACCTAGGTTGGTTCCATAGCTTGGCTATTGTGAAATGAGCTGCTATAAACATTGATGTGGCAGAGTCACTACAGAATGCTAATTTAAAGTCCTGTAGGTATATTACCGAGGAATGGGATAACAGGATCAGATAGTGGTTCCATTCCAAGTTTTCTGAGGAATCTCCATACTGCTTTCCAGAGTGGTTGCACCAATTTGCAGTCCCACCAACAATGTATGAGTGAACATTTTCCCTCACATCCTCACCAACATTTGTTGTTGCTTGTATTCTCGATAATTACCATTCTGACCAGAGTGAGATGAAATCTCAGTGTAGTTTTAATTTGCATTTCTCTAATTGTTAAAGATGTTGAACATTTTTTCATATATATTTTGATCATTTTTATTTCTTCTTCTGTGAAATGCCTCTTCAGTTCCTTAGCCCATTAACTGATTGGGTTATTATTATTTTTTGGTACCAGGGATTAACCTGAGGGGCACTCAACCATTGAGCCACATCCCCAGCCCTTGTTTGTATTTTATTTAGAGACAGGGACTCACTGAGTTGCTTAGCACCTTACTTTTACTGAGGCTGCTTTGAACTCACAATCCTCTTGTCTCAGCCTCCTAAGGTGCTGGGATTACGGGTGTGCGCCACTGTAATTTGTTTACAGTGGTTGTTTGTTTGTTTGTTTTGGTGTTAAGTTTTTTGAGTTCTTTGTATATCCTGGAGATTAATTCTCTGAGGTGCAGATGGTAAAGATTTTCTCCCATTTTATAGGCTCTCTGTTCATGTTCTTGATTGTTTCCTTTGATGTGAAGAAGCTTCTTAGTTTGATACTATCCCATTTATTGATTCTTGATTTTACTTCTTGCATTTCAGGAGTCTTATTGAGGAAGTTGGTTCCTATGCTAACATGGTAGAGTGTTTGGCCTACTTTTTCTTATATTAGGCACAGGGTCTCTGGTCTAATGTCTAGTCCTTGATCCACTTTGAGTTTCATGCAGGGTAAGAGACAGGGATTTGATTTCATTCTATGACATACAGATTTCCATTTTCCCTAGCACCATTTGTTGAAGAGGCTCTCTTCATCCCATTGTGTGTTTATGGTGCCTTTGATGTGGGTCTGTGTGTATTATTGGTCTTCACGTCTGCTTTGGCACCAATACCAGGCTGTTTTTGTTCCTACAGCTCTGTAGTATAAGTTAAGATCTGCATTGTGATGCCTCCTACTTCAGTCTTCTCTCTAAGGATTACTTTGGTTATTCTAGGCCTCTTATTTTTCCAAATGAATTTCATGACTGCCTTTTCTATTTCTATGAAGAATGTCATTGGCATTTTAATAGGAATTGCATTAAATCTGTATAGTGCTTTTGGTAGTACGGACATTTTGACACTATTCTGCCTACCCAAGAACGTGGGGGATCTTTCCATCTTCTAAGGTCTTCTTCAATTTCTTTCTTTCGTGTTCTAAAGTTTTCCTTGTGGAGACCTTTCACCTCTTTTGTTAGATTGATTCCCAAATATTTTATTTTTTAGAGGCTATTGTGAATGGGAGAGTTTTCCTGATTTCTCTCTCAGCTGATTTGTCATTGGTGTATAGGAATGCAACTGACTTATGGATGTTAATTTTATATCCTGCTACTTTGCTGAATTCATTTATGAGTTCTAGATGTTTTCTGGTGGAGTTTTTTGGCTCTTCTAAATATGGAATCAAGTCATCAGCAAATATGAATAGTCTGAGCTCTTCTTTTTCTATTTGTATCCCTTTAATTTATTTCTATTGTCCAATTGCTCTGGCTAGGGTTTCAAGGACTATGTAAAATACAAGTGGTGAAAGAGAGCATCCCTGTCTTGCTGCAGTTTTTAGAGGGAATGCTTTCAATTTTTCTCCATTTAGAATGATGTTGCCCAGCTCTGTTTTTAAATTTTTGAGACCTTGAACTTGAGAGCCTCCAGTCTCAGCTTCCTGAGTGTTGGGTTGGCAGCCTTCCCTTCCCTGACCCCTTTCATGGTGGACGTGGGCGGGGACTTTCCACCTAGCTGAGGAGACCCGAAATGGCCAATCAGAAGCTGTCATGGCAATGGACCCCAACCCACACGCTTCTGCCAGCTGAAGCAACAGCCCTGTCAACTCACCTAGTCCTTGACCAGCCACTGACAGACACTATGCCCCTAAACTCAGCTTGGCCAACCTGCTGTCAGTAGCTGCAATTTAGACGGCCTAGGCCTTCCTACCTCCAGATCCTCGCCTTTCCCGCCTGCAACTTCCCCGGCCCTCGCCTTTTGCAGATGGTGAGCCTTGTCCGCCCGGGAGGGCCCCCCAGTAAACCTTCTTTTGGTGCCTCATTCTTGTTCTGTGGTTCCTGATCCTGCACGCCCTTTCTGCTTTACAGAGTTTCTGGGGTTACAGGTGTGTGCCATGGTGCCCCGCAGAACTGCTACCTCTTCTTGGTGGACTGACCTTTCTATCATTACATAGACTTTCCCTGTCTCTGTAATTTTCTTTGATTCAGAGTCTACTTTATCTGATATTAATATAGCCCTTTCTGACTTTCTTTAATAATTGTTTGCATGGTATAACTTTCCCTATCCTTTTGGAGTTTCCTGTAGAGAAGGGACAGCTGGGTCATGTTTTCCAGTTCACATTGCCAAGGTGGTGCTGGGGATTGAACCCAGGGCCTTATGCATGCAGGGCAAACACTCTACCAACTGAGCTATATCCTCAGCCCACACATTGCCCATCTTAGTTCTTAATGGTATATTAGACCTCAAGTCAACCATTTTATTTTCTGATCTTATTGTTTTATTGTTTTTTTATATTTTACTTTTTCTTACCTTCCTGAGAATTATGTGAACATTTTTTTTAAAAAACCTATTTTTTTATAGCTTTATTTATTTATTTTCATGTGGTACTGAGGATTGAACTCACTGCCTCACATTGCTAACAAGTGCTCTACCACTTGGCCACAAACCCAGCCCGTGAACTTTTTTTAATAGCTCTTTTGTGACTTATCTGTAGTTTTGTTTTGTTTTTGTTACACTGGGGATTGAACCCAGAGCCTCACATATGCTAGACAAGTGTTCTACCACTGAACTACCTCCCCTGCCCCTATCTGTCATGTTTATGAATATCTCTTTGTGTAGTTTTCTAATTGGTTGTTCTAGGCATTATATTATAGAACAACCAATAAAATATACAATGTAAAAACAATACATAATGTAACAGACATACCTATATCCTATTATAGCCTACCATTGTCATTATTTTACCAGTTTGAAAACATGCAGTATGGAAACCTATCCCTCTTTTTGTTTTTAAATTATTTTAGTTGTTGATTGACCTTTTTTTATTTACTTATATGTGGTGCTGAGAATCGAACCCAGGACCTCACACATGTTAGGCAAGTCCCAGCCCAGGAAACCTGTCCCTCTTTTAATTCCTTGTCCCATCTCCCACTTGTCGTCTAATTAAAAAAAAAAAAACATTTCCTTTACATATTTTTAGAAACAAATCAATAGCATCATAATTTTTGTTTCAATTGTCAATTTAGAAAACTCGAGCGAAGGAAAGCCTACTGACTTAGCCGTATTTGTTTCTCATTGCTTTTCCTTCCTTCCTGGTGTTCTCAGACTTCTGAAGCTATTGTTGATTTCTCTTTAGAAAACTTCTCATTCTTCTTTTAGAATAGGTCTATGGGTGACAACTTCTTGTAGTTTTTCTTTGTCGAATAATATTTTTTTTTAAGAGAGTGAGAGAGAGAGAGAGGGAGAGAGAGAATTTTAATATTTATTTTTTGTTTTCGGCGGACACAACATCTTTGTTGGTATGTGGTGCTGAGGATCGAACCCGGGCCGCACGCATGCCAGGCGAGCGCGCTACCGCTTGAGCCACATCCCCAGCCCCCTTTACCTATTTTTAAATTGGGTTATTTGTGTTCTTGCTATAGAACTGTTAAAAGTGTTGCTTATGTATTTTAGATATTAACCCCTTACAGGTCTTTGGATTGCAAATATTTTCTCCCATTCTGTAGGTTGTCTCTTCACTCTGTTAATTATTTCCTTTGTTGTGTAACTCTTAATTTTGCTCTAGTACCTTTTATCTACTTTTGCCTGCACTTTTGGGGTCATATAAAAAAAAAAAACAGACCAATATCATGAGCTTTTGCTGTTTTTTCCAAGTAGTTTTAGTTCCAATATTAAATTCTTTAATCTATTTTGAGTTGGTTTTTGTATATGGTGTGAAATAAAGATCTAATTCCACTACCTTTACATTCCTGAAGAGCATAAAACATATTTGTAGCTCTTCTATTGTCCTGTTTCTAATTCCACCAACACTAACATTTCTTGGATTGTTTGCCTTGGTTCTGGGTGACATTATCCTCTTTTTAACATATTTGATTAGATATCAGACGATGGAAATTTTATTTTGCTCAGTAATAGATTTGGTGATTTCTTTTATGAGTATTGATACATTTGGTATCAATTTGATCCTTTCAAGGCCTGTTTTTCAAGCTTTGAATGGTGGGCCCAGAGTAACCTTTATTCCAGTGTCCATCAGTGAGTCCCTTTTTTTTTTTTTTTTTTTTTAGTTGTAGATGGACACAATACCTTTATTTATTTATCTTTATGTGGTGCTGAGGATTGAACCCAGTGTGTCACTCATGTGAGACGAGTGGTCTACCACTAAGCCACAACCCCAGCCCCAGCCCAGTGAGTCCTTTTTAAATTTTTTTAATATTTATTTTTTAAGTGTAGATGGACACAATACAATGCCTTTATTTTTTATGTGGTGCTGAGGATCGAACCCGGGTCCCACCTACACTAGGCAAGCACTCTATGGCTGAGCCACAGTCCCAGCCGCCCAGTGAGTCCTTTTTTAAAAAATATTTTAGTTTTCAGCAGACACAACATCTTTGTTTATATGTTGTGCTGAGGATCGAACCCGGGCCACACACATGCCAGGAGAGCGCGCTACGGCTTGAGCCACATCTCCAGCCCCCAGTGAGTCCCTTTTAAAAAGATTTTTTAGTTCTAGATGGACACAATCTATTTATTTATTTACTTTTTATGTGGTGTTGAGCATAAAACCCAGTGCCTCACACATGCAAGGCAGGTGCTCTACCATTGAGCCCCAGCCCCCGGCCCTAGTGAGTCCTTTTAAGTTGGTATCTCATGCCCCATGCATTATAAGATCTATTCATTCTGGCAGACAGAAACACAAATGAAATATTCTCCAATTCTGTGTGAGCTCTGGGAATTGATTGGCCTACCCACTGATTGTGCACGCTTGTATGTTTTAACTCCCAGCTTAGTAGAATTTTACCTTTGCGTGTACATGTCAGCATTCAAACTTTTTCTTTGAGTGGTACTGTGTCTTGATCCCAGATTCTCACACGCTAAGCACACACCCTGTCACTGAGCTACCTCCCAGGTGCCAGCCCAACACTGAGGGGGACATTCTATAGATATCCAAACTTCTCTGTCATTTCCTCATCTCCAGTGTTCTGCCTTTCCATTTCTGGCCAACTCCTCCAACAATTCCGATCTCTTTCTTCTATACTCAAGCCTGAGGGCTCTACTGTGCTCCCTTCTAAGCAGTGATCCTCACCACCTAGTTCAGGAAAGCTCTTCTAGGCAGTAAGCTGAGACAATCATAGGGCCTTTACTTCCCTTTCCTCCAAAAGTTCTGCACCACCTGCTATCCTGTGTCTGTAAACATTTTAAAATACTTTGTTCTGTTTTTGTAATTTATAGTGGGAAGGCAATTTGTAGCTGCCATTCCTTCATGAGTGGAAGTAGGAGTCTTCTTGAGCCAGTTTTTCAGCTAGAAACGATTGGAAGCTACACTCCTAAGGGAAAGGACTCTGAAACACCAAGACCAGTGTATAATAATTACCCCAGTCCTATCCCACAGAGACTTGTGACCTTTTATGTACATAATACAAATCAGAGAAAGAGGAATACCTAAATCTTTTGAGAACTGTTGGATATACTTTTATTTGACATTCACATCCCAGGATCTGATATCCTACCATTGTGGACCTCTGTTACAGTGGCAGTGCAGAATGACAAAATTCAGGTTCAGGTCTGGCTCTCAGGACAATCAGGACAGTCTGAGGACAATCAGACGGGCCAGGGAGAACAGTCAAAGCAGGATCTCCTTCACTGAGAAAACACACACGTGTGATATAATGTACAGGAGCCAATCAGGGTAAAGGTCAGCAGGGTGGGGAGAATTCACATCTACACCCATCCTACAGGCAGTCATGGGAGACACGAGCTGTGAGCTGTCCGTGAGGGCAGAAGGGTTCTGAGCCTATCCTAGAGGTGGTCCGATTCTTCATCACAACCCACAGCAATGCCTCTGGCTAATCGCTAGGTGCTCTCTTAGCCACATGTGGCCCCAGGACTGGGAAGCGGGTAGCAGCCAGCAAGTTAAGTTTCCTCTTTTCTGATGCAACATGCCCCACGTTACATCATGCCTTACACAAGTGCTGGGGATGTGGCTCAGTGGTTAAGCGTCCCTGGGTTCAATCCCTGGTACTTGCTTTCACTATTGAGAAATAATAATACACAGTTATAGCTCATCCCTGGACCATGCCCAACCCTCTGTTAAAACATAGTATGAAGGAATGTGGCCCATCTGGACATTCCGTACATCCTAGTACTTTATTGGTAATTGTACAGGATGAGCAAGAAATGGCAAGAAATGGGGCCTTGGCAGAATAAAAGTTCTTCAAATGGTGATACACAAACTGAGTACAAGCAGGTTTTCAGAATCCTGCCCATCAGCGAAGTTCCTGGAAGTTCAGTGATCTGGAGCACAAAAGGATACTCCCTCATAAGTAAAGGAAATTTGCATTTTATACCTCTATTAAGAAGGGAGCTCAGTGCCTGGTAAACCTCTTTGTGGTTTACAGATAGTATGTTCCACCCGTGGGACTGAAGTGGCACCCCCTTTCTCCACAGAAAAGCCCTCTTCACCATGGCTGATTTAGGAATGTCAGCAAAGGAGTCCATTGTAGATAAACTTCCTATGTTCATGTCACCCTGTTTATTGGCCACTGGCTGAGAAGATACAGCACTCCAGGTGCTGGACACCCCTTACTAGTTTTTCACAAACGTATCCAGTATAGTACTTTGAAGAAATGTGCAAACAAGGCCTCTGTCCTTGAGCTGGGCTTCACAGAGATATCTACATTTTTAAGAAAAGTTACAACTGGGCTCCATGGTAACAGCTGGCAGGGGAGGAAAGAAAGGGGAGAAGAAGCTCTCCCCTTCTCAGGTGTTGTCCTTGAAGAGTTAACTTGCCCAGAAGAGTGAAGGAAAAAGCTGCTTTTGTGTGAACTTCTGCAGACTGTGAACTTCTGAGCCCCTCCCCTTACATGCTGGGTATAAAACTCTGAAATTTCCTGAACTCGGGGTTCAGGGGATTGATGGATTACAGCAAAAGCTGTGCCCCCTGAACCTGGCTGCAGCCAAATAAAATTGTTTCCTGCTATTTTCAGTGCCTTGCCTCGTTTGTCCCTACATTTTTGGCGACCCAGATGGGATAGAGGAGGTAAGGAAGGCTATTCTGCCTCTCGTCTCTGGAGACTGGCTTCCCTGGGGTGATGGGGGACAGCCCCCTTGGCGCGCCCAGGCCACTCCTGGCCTGAAGGAGGATCGACTCACCCAACACCCTGGGGCTGCCACCCCGGAGCACAACAGAACCCACAGGCAGCAGGAACCAGAATTAGGGTTTTGGAGGCACTGCCCATCTGAACATGTAGGACTCGGATCCATTTGGTTTTGTAGCCCACCTGACTTCCCCTTTGAGGCCTAAGCGGGTGGAAGAGAGGCTTGATCACCCTCTGTTGGGTTCCGAGTACCCTCCAAAGTGGTTGGAGCTGATTCCCCCGGACCCGGGGAGTCGCCCGAGTAGCCTCTGTTTGGGGTCAGCGAGCAGAGGGGAAACCGTGAATCCCTTTTCTGTTTGGTTTGGAATTGTTGGAATCTGGGCGGTATAGAAATTCTGTCCTGGCCATGTCTGGGTGAAAGTGTGTGAATAAAACGGACAAAGGGAAGGGTTCCGACCCAACCCGAGGGCAGAAGGGAGTGCAGAGTCCTGATCCGCAGTTCTGTGGCACCTCACACAGTCTATGGCGGAATTTCACCAACCAACGTCCAGGTGAAAGCTCCAGGTCGGGGGTTGATACCAACCCGCAAGGCTAAGAGGGCCTTAAATCCCCGGGAGAGAAGTGGCCGGAGATGAATGAAGCAAGTCTTGTCCTAAGTGTGTTTTGTTCTAAGTGTGCGACATCGATGCAGGGTGGAACATGGGAGGCACACTAAGGAAATCGAGCCTCTGAAATGTGTGTTAGAAACCTTTAGGAAGGTTTTCCTGGTAACTGTGGGGTGAGACTCACTTCTCAAAGGTTGCATACTCTGTGAATTAGAGTGGCTCACCCAAGATGTGGACTGGCCACCAGAAGGATCTTTAGATGAGAGTCATTGCTGAGCTCCTTTGATTGTTGTTGGAACCCCTGAACCATTTCTCTTATATTGATTGCTGTCAAGAGATAGTACAGAAACAGTCCCCTTGGTTGAGAGCCTGTCTAGATGGACAGTCCAAGCTGGTGTTAGCCAGGAGCATAGAGGTCTCTAAGACCCAGTGGAAAGCAGCTAAACAGAAAACCTAACTAGGAAAGACAGGAAAGAAAACAGTATTCCCCGTGAGCCAGAAGAGGACCCAGGACCAATTTTGCCAAGACCACTGGGACAGCAGACTGTCCTCTCAGTCCCCTTGTCCTCAGAGGCAACAAATGATGGCCCCCAATACTGGCTCTTCCTTCCTCTGTGATGTCCTCAGAGCCAAAGGCTTCCTAGGACCAAAGACTCTTTCACCCCCCAAGATGAAGGTGGGAGATTTGTCCCGAGACCAGAGCCACAACCTACAGATAAAAACTCTCCAGATGCCCCTGCAAGGGACTAAAGGACCTGCCCATATTGACCAGAGGGAAACACCTGAGGGAGACAAGGCAGTTTTGTGTGCCAGCCTTTCTCCACCACTGAGCTCATAAGCTGGAAAAATCACTCCCTCCTACATGGAGAAACCCTGGCCATGACTGACCTGATGCAGCCCATTATCCAGTCCTAGGATGGGGCCCCAACAAAGAAGAAGGTCTAAAGATAAAGAGATGTCAAGAAGCCCTCCTAGGAAGTCTAAATGAATAGAAGAGAGAGAGAGAGAGAGAGAGAGAGAGAGAGAGAGAGAGAGAGAATATAAAACACACTGTCTGTGCCCAAGAGTTAGAAGAAACTGGAGCCCACCCTGAGCCCTAGCCTAAGCTGAGCACATCTGCAGACAAACAAAGCCTCCCGCTGCTCCAGCATCTCCCTCTCACACCCTCCATAGCCCTGAACATTTGGCCCTACATCTGCCCAAGGCCCCTCTGCCCTATGAAAATGGCAGCAATGATCAAAAGAGATGTGCCCAACTGACTCAGAGCTAAATGTCCAGGCCACCGCTGCTGCGGCCCCTCTCCCTGCCCAGAGGTACCTGGGAGAGGAGGGGCACCATACAAACATTGCAGCCGCAATGCAAGTTTGTCAGTGAAAAAATACACAGGCACCAGCAACAGGTGACCAATGCAGCCTTTGTGGGACAGGCTGAAAGAGCCATTTGCCAAAAGTTACAATCCTAGAGGACTTTACTGAGAAATGTGCCAGTGAGCTGATTAAGGTGGCCACCACAGTTTTCATCAATCGAGATCCAGAGACTCAAAATCAGGCAGACCAGAAAGATAAAAAGGAGGATGGATCTCCTTACAAACCCAGAGTTCACTCAAAGGGGGGTCTCACTAGAACTAAGCCAATGGTCCAAATGTTTATAAGGAAAAAAAGCGTGGCCAGACGAAAGGGGGAACCTCCAATGGCTCTGGCAGACAAGCACCCACTGCCATGCTCAAAAGCTGAGACTTGAACAGAGAAGGAGGGAATGTTTTCTCCCAAGACTTTGGCCCCAGCCCCTCCTTTCAGTTTCTTCCCACTTGCTGGGAAGTCGATGATTGACGAATATGGCAGGGGTCCCATAGACACACACAACTGTATCTAATGCACAAGACCCAGCACCTCAGGAGGGCTCAGCTGCTGCAAGCCCCCAAATGAACCAGGAACATATTCATGTTAACAGCCAATAGTGGGCCATAGGGTGATCACTCCAAAAGGACATGCCACCCTGGCTCCAAGCCACATGCTGTGAGCCACCAGCAGGAAGGGCCACAGAGCCCCATGCACCCAGGCATACTGAACAAAACACAAGCGGGGCAGCTACTATAGACAATTAGAACAGGCTCCCACCTGACAAGAGGAGAAAGCCATGCAATCAAAGAGCAATACCTAGGTGGGCACAATGTGACTGCCACACCAGGACCTGCACGGGACCACACCACTGCCCTCCAACCTTGACAGCCCACGGCGAGATTGACATAGGTGCCTTTTACACAAATGATGCCCCAGGTCATCAGCCTCTGCTAAGATTTACATTAGATTTAAGATTTGGAGAATCCCAGCAGCCAAGATCCTGCACTGGGAGATAACAAAAAAAATTCCTGCACCTTAAAGAGCCAGAGGCTCTATGTACGCCTCCCTTCCCTAAATGACAGTTCCTCTCAGGGGCTGGACTACACCATCCTTGGGACAGCACTGGACTCTGACTTAAAAGCCCATATCCATCAAGAAAAAGGTCAAATACGTTGGTTACCATCTGACTCAGCAACAGAACAGAACCACCACTGAGCCTCAAAAGAAACAGATCTGCTCAATTCCAGTCCCTCCAACCTGCCATCAGACTAGAGAATTCTTGGGGGCTACTGGGTTCAGCCATACATGGATCACCAACTTTCAGTTATGACAAAAGCCCTCTATGAAGCCACAAAGGGGGGGAAATGGGATCCTCTAATATGGGGGTCATTTAAGCAAATGGCCTTTGAGGACATTAAACAAGCACTCACCAGTGCACCTGGATTAGGGCTCCCTGACCTCACAAAGCTTTTCTTTCTGTATGTCCATGATCGGTCTGGAGTGGCTATGGGAGTTTTGACTCAGATGCTGGGGACATGGCACTGTCCAGTGGCCTATTTGTCCTAACAGCTAGACTCTGTAGCCCAGGGCTGGCCACCTTTTTTCGGGCCCTTGCAGCCACAGCTCTTTTGGTGTTGGAAGCTGATAAACTGGCCATGGGACAAGAACTGGTTGTCAGAGTTCCTCATTCAATTTTGACATTGTGAAAATATAAAGGACACTATTGGTTGACTAATGAAAAGAATGGTCAATGTTATATGAAAACCCATGTATCTGCGTCGAGGTCGTCAGAACTCTAAACCCAGCAACTTTGCTGCCCACTGGACCTGCAAAACCTGATCACAAATGTGTTGAGGTCGTGGATGAAGGGTTCTCCAGCAGACCAGACCTAACCGACCAGCCTCTCAAGGACGCCGATGCAGAGTACTTCACAGATGGAAGCAGTTTTATAAAAGATGAGGAATGTTTTGCTGGATATGCAGGGGTCACTCTGGACTCCGCTGTCGAGGCAGAACCTCTGCCTCAGGGAACTTCAGCACAAAAAGTAAAACTTATTGCTTTGACTCGAGCACCTCAGTTGACAAGAGGAGTCTGTGTGGATATTTACAGACTCAAAATATGTGTTCACTACCCTTCGTGTTCACAGGGCCTTATGTAGGCTAATTAACTCAGGAGGAAAAAAAAGGGGGGAACATGATGGATAGGCAAGAAATTCTTAAACTTTTGGATGCACTGTGGGCTCCCAGGAAGATTGTGATTATATATTGCCGAGGTCATCCAAAGGGAAACACTGTGGTTTCTCAAGGCAACCAGAGAGCTGAGAGGCCAGGTTAGCTATCTGCAAGAAACAGGAAGAAAATCCAGTCCCAGGTTTAAATGATGCCCTTCAGCCTGGCTGACTAGCTAACAGAATGGGAGCCAACATACTCATGATTTAAAGATAAACATAAACATGATTTAAGACTGAAAAAGGAAATTTTCTCCCAGGTGGATAGTGGAGATTTTCTGATGGCCAGAATAGCCATCCCAGAGATTCTAGCCCCAGCCTTTATCAGACAGTTTCGCAGGAAAACATGTTGGACATACAGCACTTGAGACAGTTCTGAGTCAACATTTCTTGTGGGGAGCCATTCTCACACATGACTGGGCAACTCCCAGTTTGGGTGTGAGGCGCTCTGGCTAAACTGTGTCAGAGCTTTCCCGACCCTCTCCTGGTGGGAGAGCCTGTCCGTGTGGGGGTGTGACTTGACCACTGACCCTGGGGCCAATCACTGACCCTGACCTTGGAGTGCTGCCCCCCTCGACCTTCATTGGATGGAATTCTCCCCTGAATTTCTTGTTCCCCAATAAAAGGCTACTCCCTGGCGTGCTCACTCTCTCTCTCCTGCTAGCCCTGAGTAATCCTTGCTGCCCTACTGGGTGGTTCGAGGTGGGAGCCAGAGGGGGAGCTGTCTCAGACCTGGTCATAGAAAAAGGTAACTGAGTCTGTGTGTTTATTTCGATCTCACTAGCTAACTTTTATGCCACGAACCTCTTTAATGAAACCAGTGCAGTGGACGCATGGTGGAAATTTCTATGTCCCCCAGCTCACAAGCAACACCTGGATGATCTGCAAACAATGTGAGGTTTGTGCTCACAATAATCCTTGTCAGGGGCCAAAGCTCCCACCAGAAATCCAAGCTATAGGAGGAGCACCTTTTGAAGAGTTGGAAGTAGACTTCACTGAACTACCACGCTCACGGGGCTATAAGTAACTTTTGTTTTTTTGTGTGTTCATACTCTGACTGGGTGGAAGCCTTTCCCACCCGCACTGAATAGGCTAAGGAGATACTAGGATGCTTCTCTGGGAAATGATTCCCAGATTTGGTGTCCCCATAATTATTGGCTCAGACAATGGGCCAGCTTTTGGGCAGGGTGATATGATTACTGACCAAGAGTGTAAACGTCAGATGGAAGTTACAGACTGCCTATAGGCTGCAGAGTTCTGGTAAAGTTCAAAGGATGAACAGGACTTTAAGGCTCAACTGGGTAAGCTGTGTCAGGAGACTCACTCACATGGTGATGAACTCCTCCCTATTACACTGCTGAGGATTAGATCCACTCCCACTACGAGGACTGGATTCTTTTCTTTTGAGATAATATATGGGAGGCCCCCCCTTATTAGGGGACTACAGGGAGACTTAAGAGATATAGGAGAATTAACCCTGAGATGACAGCTTCAGGTCTTAGGGAAAACTTTACAGGTTCTCAACCAATGGGTCAGAGAAAGATTTCCAGTAAGTTTGACCCAGGTGCACACTCCTTCAAGCCTGGAGATTGAGTCTGGGTCAAAGAATGGAATAGTCAGCCCCTGAACTTGTTTGGAGGGGCCCTTTCACTGTTATTTTATCCACCTCAACTGCAGAGATATTTTATCCACCTCAAAGTTTGCAGAGATAGGTCCCTGGATTCACTACACCAGACTCACACCTGCAGCTGCAGACTGGGCTTGCTCTCCAGATGCTGCTACGCCCCTGAAGCTGACCATCCTGAAGAAAAAGGAGCACCAGAGAAGCTTGAGGATCAGAAGGACAACAGCCCTGCTCCAGTCACTCCGGAAGCTGACCGGTCTATGCACAGCCGAAGCTTGAGGAGACTACGGCCCTGTTTCAGCCACACAGGAGGGACTGGCTGATCAATGAAGATACACTTCCCACCAGGACTAATTAACTCTTTCAACCTCTGAGATAGTTCTTTTACTGTAATGCATTGCCACCCCTTGCTTCTAGACATATACACAGTTCTCTGTTTGGTTTTTGCTACTGGTTTGATAACAGTAACTCCTACTGACTGGACTCTGGGTAACAAAATTTCTCTTATACTTTTTATCTTGCTTATATAAGTTTTCTAAGATTTGTTTGGTGTTATTAGTTTGGGCTTTGTTAATTTATGCTGTTTAATCTATGCTAACCAAAATGTTAGTCTATATTTAGTTTGGTTTCCTTTGATAACCTTGAGGGATTCTGCCCTTCTCCTATTCCAACCATGGAGATCATGTGAACCATGTGTCAAGACAATCCACTATAACTAAGAGGTAATAAAACATATATTTAGGACCTGTCCCACCAGAGGAATGCTATAGATGGATGACTGTTTGGAAAGGAAAGAGGTCCATTGGAAAGAAACTTGATTTAGGAAGTGACCAATCTTGGGGTGAAGGTAACTGGCCACCCCAGAGGAGTATTGCCACTTATGGTCCTGCTACCTGAGCACAAAATGGCAGGTGGAGTTATAGAACTCTATTTACATGTTAAACAGAATTATTCGCTTATAAGCTGTACTAAAAATTATTATCAAAAAGACTGCCACAGCCTTTGACCTCCTAGCCATACAACGAACCAGATGCGAATGGCTAACTATCAAAACCACTTGACATGAGATTACCTACTGGTTGAAGAAAAAGAAATATGTGGAAAATTCAACAGCTCAGATTGTTACAATCAAGTGGATGACAATAGACAAGCCAACAACACAAGAGAACCAGCACATGTGTTAGTTCATACTAGAAGGGCATTAAAGATGGTCTTCAACTCTTGGTAGATTTAAAACTTAACTGGTGTAATGGGTATTCTGCTGTGAACCTGTTCATTGCTCCCATGTTTGGCTCCACGTGCATTAAAACTATCGGGTCCACTGTAGAAGCTGCTGTTGAAAGGATGACAACAACTAAGGTTTTGGCATTATATAAGGCCTTAAGCCAAGATAATGGTAATGATGCTCTTAAATTTAAAGGATTAAATTAAGGGGAGCATCATTAAAGGGGAAAATTGAAGTGGCACCCCCTTTCTCCACAGAAAAGCCCTCTTCACCATGGCTGATTTTAGGACTGTCAGCAAGAGTCCATTGTAGATAAACTTCCTATGTTCATGTCACCCTGTTTACTTGGCCACTGGCTGAGAAGATACAGCACTCCAGGTGCTGGACACCCCTTACTAGTTTTTCATAAATGTATCCAGTATAGTACTTTGAAGAAATGTGCAAACAAGGCCTCTGCCTTGAGCTGGGCTTCACAGAGATGTCTGCATTTTTAACATAAGTTACAATTGGGCTGGGCTCCATGGTAACAGCTGGCAGGGGGAGGAAAGAAAGGGGAGAAGAAGCTCTTCCCTTCTTAGGTGTTGTCCTTGAAGAGTTAACTTGCCCAGAAGAGTGAAAGAAAAAGCTGCTTTTATGTGAACTTCTGCAGACTGTGAACTTCTGAGCCCCTCCCCTTACATGCTGGGTATAAAACTCTGAAACTCCATGAACTCGGGGTTCAGGGGATTGATGGATTACAGCAAAAGCTGTGCCCCCTGAACCTGGCTGCAGCCAAATAAAAAACTGTTTCCTGCTGTCTTCAGTGCCTTGCCTCGTTTGTCCCTACAACAGGACTACTGCTTTGACACAAATATCAAATGACAATAAAAACTGCCAAGTGTGGGTGGGACGAAGAGCAGGAAAAAGCTGTGCAGCAGGTCTGGACTGTGGCCCAAATGGTCCTACTGCTTGATCTACAAAACACCTTATTATACTAGAGGTGTCAGTGGTAGGAAAAGACCACACAATGTTTATTGCAAGCCCTAGTAGGAAGAGACACACAGACCTCACAGCTCTGGAGCAAGGCCATGCCTTTGGAAAATGAGCATTATTCAAACTTTCAAAAGTTAGCTCCTGGCCTGCTACTGAGTTCTAGTTGATGCCCATGGGACATCAAGTGGTCATGTTGCCAGAAATAATTATTATACTCTGGGTTTTGTCAGACCCACAACTCATATCATGGGGAGGGGTGGCCCAGCAGCAATCTTTCATAAGATGGAAGTGATATGTACAGAATTTGGCACAAGCAAGGAGAGAAAGCAAAGACAAGCTGCATAGCAGTGACCAGACTGTCACTTGCCATTGTTGAACTTCTAACTGTGGGCTCTGAGGGTTTAGAAGTCCTGGTCCCCTGCACCCCAAAAAAATATTTCTATCAGTAGACAAACACATAGCTTACACTCTAAGCTTCCGATCAATGCCAAGAGACAAGAAGGTAAGGCAACAGGAGTAACTGACCTTGATCATCAGCAGATGGGGCTGCTGTTACACAATGGGGACAAGGAACAATGTATTTGGCACTCAGGCCATTCATGAGTATCTTTCTTTCTCTTGCCCTATTTTGAAGATAAAGGACAAGTACAATCATGCCTAAGAAGAATATGATGGTTAGGCACCTAATCAGGTAACCCACTTGGACCAGCAGAAGTATAAGTCTAAGGGGGTAAGTCAGCTAAAAAATCTAGAATGGGTTGAGCAGGAGGAAGATGAATACCAGTTGTACATTCAAATCAAGCTAAAGCAGGAAGGGACTAGTCTGCCCCAGAATTTATAAAGCAAATGGTTCTGAGCAGTTCAAAAAGTGGACTGTCTACTATAGGACTGAAGCATTCAGTCCCCAAACTGCTGAAAAAGCTGACAGCTGATTGTTCCCAAAGGGGGCTCGGGTAAGAACTATCTTTGGCTGAAGCTCTCTACCTCACCCAGGTCATGCCCTTTTCTGTGCCAGATAGAAAGATATGTAGGCTTAACCCACCTGCTTATTGGAGCATCCTAGTTTGAGCTTCTAGTACAATCCAGAGTCCTTTTGTAAGATGGCATCAGCTCAACTTTTTCCTCTACCCAACCCTGTTTCTGTTTCTCCCCAACAAGCATTGATTCAGAGGACTCCCTCCCAATAAACTTTCTTCATACAAATCTCCAACTGTTCTTGCCAGGAAATTAACCAAGAAGTATTTAAACATTTTTTGAAATAAGCTGTCTGAAATGTGCCTGTTGCTCAATTTCAGAGAACATCATAATGGTGATCAATTGAAAGATGCTATTATATAAGTCTTCCATTTCAAGGAAAGTAGGAACGGCAAATTTCAAACAGTACTAGTCCTCCATCTGATTTAGAGAGTTCTGGCACGTGTGAGGGTGGGTGTAGTTATCAGTGCAACTATTGATAGACCTTATTTGGGATGAAAATGCTTAACTGGCTCAGAGTGACAAGTCAGCTCAAATAGGATGACAGAGACAGATCTCTGAGCTTCTGGTGGGTTTGACAGGAGTCTTATCTTTACCTCCCCTCAATTGCATGAACTCAATTATATATGAGTGAACCTGGCACAATCCACCTGTCAATATAAACTTACGCAGAACAATTTACTTCATCTCCCATCAAGACATCTATCCGTACAACTTAGTGAGTTCCTTATCTTCATTGTGCTCAAGAATTTCAGGAGATAGTTCAAAAAACAATTTTCAGAATTCCAGAAGCTCATTCAAGAAATAATATACACATATACAGGGGCTGGGGATGTGGCTCAAGTGGTAGCGCGCTCGCCTGGCATGCGTGCGGCCCGGGTTCAATCCTCAGCACCACATACCAACAAAGATGTTGTGTTCGCCGAGAACTAAAAAAAAATAAAATATTAAAAATTCTCTCTCTCTTAAAAAAAAAAAAAAAAAAAAAAATATATATATATATATATATATATATATACACACACACACACACATATACATTCCTTTTTAAAGCTTCTTTCATCCCAGCTTCATTTTCCATCAATTACCTGTAGGCCTTATTCAGATCTCCTTAGAGAAGCAGAATCACATTATTCATATTAATGACTATATCACTATATTTAATGACAGTAAGCTTTAAGACTAAAGACATATCAGTTTATTCAGAGTAATTTGCTCAGAGCAACTATGGAATATAGCAAGCTGATATATTCTCTCCTTTTTTTGGGGGGGGGGGGCAGCAAACCTCAGTGCTCAAGAACATATTCCACTTGGATGTCTTATCCCCAGTGTACTCAAGTCCAGTTAAAACAAAAAACAAACAAAAAACCCACACCTCTTTTATTCAAGTGTGTGATATTGGGAATTGAACCCAGCAGCACTCTCCCATTGAGCTACACCTCAGATCTTTTTATTTTTTGAAACAAGGATGCCCAAGCTGGTCTTGAACTTCTGATCCTCTTGCCTCAGTCTCCCAAATCACTGGGATTACAGGTGTGTGCCATTATACCTATCAAGAATGCACATTTTATTTCTGCTTGAGATACAAATATTCAGTTTGGATGATGAAATTAAAGACAATGGCTAACTCTTCCATTTGTTTCAATCAACTCCAATAAAAGAAAAGACTAAATAGAATCTAAACTGTTTCAATCCACTGATATCCAGTTTATCAAATCAACAGCCTAGTACTTCTTTGGCAAAAGTGCTCTGATGGAGCTGGATATGATGGAGACGGCGAAAATGGAGAATTCAACATGTATATACCGTTCAGTCCGATGAGTCCAAATGTTCTCTAAAATTCCATATTTGGTCAGGTATGGGAGTGCGATCAGGGTACTGGCCCCTTTTTGTTTCACTGCTACTGATTCTGCTTTTCAGTCTTGCAGGGAGAGTAGGTTCAGACAGTCTGGGAACTGGTGGAGGTCAGGCCCTTGGCAGCTTGTTGGGCCAACCAGAACTTATATCTTTTGGTCCTGGGCTTTTCAAAGTTCACCACAGACATAGGAACTCTCACGGTGTCAAGCCCATTGACCTGAACACATAACAAGAGGAATCCTTAAGGATTAGTCAGGCAGGTAATGACTAACACCACACAATCCCAGCTCTTCATACTGATTTCTCACCCAGTAAGAAAAAGGAAAAATTACATGAAACACTCACCGTCACCTCACACCAGTACTCGCCCCACCGTGTGATAGGCTCTTCTGGTAGTTTCAATGCATGAGGGGCAACCACGACACCAAGCTGCAAAAAAAAAAAAAAAAAAAAAAAAAAATCAAATGAACTCATGGCTCCCACTCTAGGCAACCTCATAAAGCAGGTTCTACAACTGCCTATAGAGGGATGACTAAAACTGGGGAGCTCACTCGAGCTGATCCCCTGGGAAGGCACAGACTCCCCAGAAAGTAGCAGAGAAACTGAGGTAGATTCACAAAAGAAAACAGGGCTTGAGACCAAAATTACTTCATCTACAAAGTAACAATTCTCTAGTGAATCATAAATCCCCAGGTTCTCCCTAGCTAGAGAGAAAATAAATGGAAACCATGACCTTTTCCTAACAAATCTTTAAATTCTCTGCCTATCTTTAGTTCTTAGCCATTTCCTTCCCACACCCTTCAAAAATCTGAGAAACCTTCCTTAACTCCAGTTAGATGATCAGATCCTTTCCTGACAAAGGGTTCAAGGCTGGGCCTCCTTCCCAGAAGTAGCTTCCCCCCTCAGGAGTATGGTGATATTTGCAAACACTCACATTCTTAAGGAAGTGGCGGGCAACTATTTCAGAATTCAGCTCCCATTTGACATTGTTCTTCATTCCTACCTCCAAATGACAGTTTCTCAGAAATTTCACTGTCTGAAAGGAATTATAAATAGGATGGGGTCTGAACTATAGTCCAAGAAGAGGAAACATGTTAGAAGGAGTTATAATGATTGAGAGTTTCAGGTAAAGGTCATTATTTCTACCTCATAGCCAAGATAGGTGAGAAAGGAGTAAGAATGACAAAACATTCTTATTGTCTTAAGGCTGCTGTGATAGATATTTTAGCAATACTTTGTGGGTGGGTGGAGTGTGTGTGTTACCTATACTGACCCTTGAAATCCACCCATATCCCATTAATGGCTCTTTCCTGATTACAGAATAAAGTATAAATTCATTAATTGAAGACTCAAGATGTTTTGTATATCTTGTCCCAATCCCCTTTTCAGTCATGTTTCTTAATATTACACTATATAAATCCTCTGCTTTAGGTAAACTGGTCTACTCTAGGTTAAAACATGCCTTAAATTTCTACTTTTTTTCTCCCTTAAAAACACTTTCCCCATCTTCCTGGCCTATTCAAAGCTAACTAATCCCAAAAGGTCTCATTTAGTCCCAACTGGAAAAAACAAAAAAGCCCTCCTCAATTACTCTGGAACTCATCATGGTCTATATAACTCTTATAATTTACCACCTTGAGTTTACCCATTACCTTCTGATGTGTCTAGTTCTTCCCAACTTGTCTGTACTATCTCTGAAGGCAGAGTCCTCACCTCACATTTTTCTATAGATCCCCTAGTTTCCAGATTGGGAACTCCCTCAACAATTAGGACACTTCTCCCAACAGGTCAGGACTACCAAGATGTCTCCATACCAGTTATGTGGGGTGATCACAATATTTCTTTCCCCAACCCTTGTGTGTGTGCAATCAGAAAACGTCAAGAGAATCAGGGAAACTCTTAGAAAGAGGTTGGTGACTCCTGTAAATGGCCAATAAAGGCTTCCTATGTTTCTACTCACCGCCTCGCCTGCCTTGGTCTGGATCCTCTCTAATTTTCCTTCTTGTCTCAGCTAGAAAAGCAAGTTAAAAGTGAAAATAAGTAAAAGAGCCCATGTTAAACAACGTCAGACTCTTACTATGTTGGACATAGGCCGGGCTTCTGCATCTCTGTTCCGACTTCATTTTCAAATTAAGCAGTAAAAGGAAGGCACTTGCCAGAGGAAACCTTAAAATTTAATCCTCACTGTCCCTCTGTCTTCCCTTTGAGCTCACCAATTTCTCTTCTTCGAACAGCTTTCGGTTTTCAGGGGATGCGTACACAGCGAGTCCTTGGGGAAGGAGCCGATTGCGACCCAAAGCCTTGCTGACTGAAACCAGGTCACCGCGGACTCCAAGTTCTGCCACGGGAAACAGAGGCCGTTGGTGACAACGGTCTGGCCCCCACAGGAGCGCTGGCCCGTCCTGGAGGCCGTGCCCAGCACGGGGGAGCCCGGAGGAGCCCGGGGGAGCCGGGGGATCCCGGGCCTTACTCTCCACAGACCGCGTGAGGATGAGCTCCAGGTTCTCCTTTGGCCGGTGTTTCGTGTCCTCCACCAGCTTGTAGACGCGGTGTCGCCGGTGCAGACGCGGCTTGCGGCCCTCCCCGGCCAGCGGCACCTTCCACCAGCGCTCCACGACCACCGTGCCCTGGCGGCCGAGCAGACAGAGTGAGCGCCCCGCGCCCCGCGCCCCGCGCCCCGCGCCCCGCGCCCCGCGCCCCGCGCCCCGCGCCCCGCGCCCCGCGCCCCGCGCCCCGCGCCCACCCGACGGTGGGAGAGGCTGAGGTCGCGCTCCAGGGCCGGGGGGGGCCCGGCAGGTCGCGGCCAGAGCGGCTGCCGTCCTCGTCCTAGCAGTAGCCGCGCACCAGCCGCCAGCAGCGGAGAGCCGCGGAGAGCGGCGAGCGCGGCGGCCGCCATGGCCCGGCTCGCGGCACCGGAAGGCCCGACGCCGGCGCAGGCGCAGGAAGGCCCCGCGGGCTGCCCGCGGCGCGCCTGAGCCGGCGGGGGGCGGGCGCTGGCCGGCGGCCCCGCTGCCTCTGGGCGTGTTCAGTTCGGGGCAGGCTGGGACGCGCTCGGGCGGGCGCGGCGGCGGCGCTGGGCTCCCCTCCGCGGCGCGCGCCCACCGAGGCGTGCGGTACCAGGCGGCTTCGGTGGGGCGCACTCTCTGGAGTCACCCCGACCTCGAGTGACGGGCGGACCCTGGAGAAGAGGCCATCTCACTTTAACTTCAGATCGCTCGGGAGACGGCAACGGGCCGGGATCCTCCGGAAAGCGCCCCCCAGGAGCAGCCTCTCAGGGCCGCCAGTACTGGAGGCTTCCGAACCCCGAGGGACGAGGGCCGGGTCGGGGAGGCCAGGGGCCCCGGCGGCCGGGCTCAGCCCCGACAGCGGAGGGCCCGTCTGGCGGAGGCCGTGGAAGGGCGCTCGGTGCTTCCTCCCGCGGGGCCTTTCCGCAGGCCGCAGCCGCCCCTCCTCGGCACTCAGGCTTCCTGGACACCAGCCCTCCGCACACCGCCCTTGGCCGGCTCTCTTCTCCCCCTTTCCGAGGGCGACCACGGAGCCACATCCCCAGCCCTGTTTTGAATTGTATTTAGAGCCAGCTGAGGCTGGCTTGGAACTCCCGATCCTCCTGTCTCAGCCTCCGGAGCTGCTGCGAGTACAGGCGCACGCCATGGCGCCGAGCTCTTAACTTTTTTTTTTTTAAGAGATTCCTTTATTTTAAAAAATAAATAAATAAAAAGTGGGCCTTTATTTTGTTCATTTATTTATACACGGGGCTGAGGATGGAACCCAGTGCCTCACACATGCCAGGCAAGTGCTCTACCACTGAGCCAAAACCCCAGCTCCTCATCATCTTCTTATATGACTGAGACATCTCAAAGCTAACATGTCCCCAAAGTGATTTTTGTTCTTCCCCCAAACTGCCCCACCTAAAGCCTTTCCCATTTCAGTTGAAGGAAACTCAGATATTGGACTCACCTTAACTCCTCATATAGTTCATCAGGAAATTCTGTAGGTTCTACCTTTAAACTATTTCAAGAATCCAACTGCCATCACCTCCAGTGCTCTGCTCTGGAATAAAACACTATCTTTCTCTTGGATTATTGTAATACTCTCCCAACAGATCTCCACAGCTTGTTTGTACTATAGCGTTCAGAAGACTGTCTCTAAAAACTTAATTCAGATCATGCACTCCTCCACCCAATACTTTGTAATGACTTACCCTTTCTTTACCTAGAGGAGGGGAAATCCATACAGTGATCTAGAAAGTACTATATAATCTGGTCTCATTAGCTCTACAGCTTATACTGTTCCACTCACAGTGGCCACTTTGCAGTTTCTTGAAAACCCTAGGCACATTTCCTGCAGCCTTGGCTGTTGCTTCTGAATGTAATGCTCGATTTATCCTCAGATACTGCTTGGTTAACAACCATAACTCCCCCAATTTTTTATTAAATGTTACCTCTCCAGTGGGGTCTATTTGAATAATTGGTTACTACAACCCTCCTCTATCCCTTTCACACTCTTAATTTCCCTTTATCCTGTCCTCTGCTCCATAGCAGTTATTTTCTAACATTGTTTATTTTCTAGGTTTGTTTTCTCATTTTAGGAGAGAAGGATCTTTGTATTGGTCAATTATATGTCCCAAGCACTAAGAATAGTGCCTGGCTCATAGTAGGCTCTCAAATATTTGTTGAATGGATGGTTAAATGAATATGCAGAGAGATCTTCGACTAGTGGCCCCCTAACCAAACTTTGCTCAAAGTGTTAATTAAAAAAAAAAAAATTGGTACTGGAAATTGAACCTAGGGGTGCTTTGTCACTGAGCTACATCCCCAGTCCTTTTTATTTTGAGACAGGGTCTAAGTTGCTGAGGGTCTTGATAAATTACTGAGGCTGGCCTTGAACTTGTGATCCTACTCCTCAGCCACCCAAGTCACTGGGATTACAGTGTACCCAGCACAGTGTTAATTTTTTATCATCAGTAGCCAGTATATTTTTAAATACTGAAGTCTACCATAAATCCTGTCTTTCTAGTTTTTGTTAAAAAAAAATAAGATCTGGCACCACAATTCTGCATTTCCACATGACAACCAGATGCAGCTGAGTTGTGTGGACTTCTTTGAGATGGGGTGTAAGCATTCCATTTTTTTTAATATTTATTTTTTAGTTTTAGGTAGACACAATATCTTCATTTTTATGTGGTGCCAAGAATCGAACACAGTGCCTCACGCATATCAGGTGAGGGTGCTACCACTTGAGCCACATCCCCAGCCTCCCATTTTTTTTTTAACAGCCCTACCCTGCAGCTCCACTAGCTGTCTGGGTCCCTGGAAGCATGTAGTTTGTAATTCCTACCCTATAAGGCAATGGAGAAAGTTCAACAATTTGTAGTACCCCTGGGTTAAGGGAAGAGATAATAAACTGAACTGAGAACTAATTAATGATGACAATGCAGGATGGGGGCCTTGGAAGTGTCAGATACCAACTCTTTAGTTGGTGGATTTTAGGGGGAGGAGGCATCTCAGAGGAAGGGCCAGGGAGGGTGGGCACTAGTGTTCAGAGAGGACTATTTGCCAACCAGTACTATTTAAATATGAGCCTTGGTGATAGGGTGGGGCCCTGAAATTACATATGGGCTGACCTCTCATCTATGTCATAATGCCTGCCAGGTCACAATGAACAGGATGCTTCAAAAGGGGACTGGAGCTGTGGAGCTCACTTTGCCGCAGGGAGGCACTGAACAGAGAAACTGCCTTGTAACAGGTCCCGCCCCTCCCTTTACTCCCTCTGTTGTCTGAGGAGGGGAAGATCACGGAACTGCTGCTATCCCTGCTGTCCCACCTGGTCACCATACGCCTACTATCTTTACTCCTACAAATACCGGATGAGCCTCCGGGAGAAAATGCTGCCTTGGTGTTATCCTTATAAAAGGTAACTTTTCATCTTTATTTGTGGTTATTTCTATAAACTGTAAGGGAAAATGAAAATTTCAAAGAATTTCCCCAAGTGGCAGGAAATAATAGCAAAATGGGAATAGAAAGATGGCATGGAAACTAACTTTTCCATGTGGCTGACCTGGGAAAATGAAAACAGACTGCTGATGTGGACAGTACAGAAGACTGCCTGGCCCTGGGTACCAGCTATGACTCTCTTCTCATCTCAAGATTTCAATGTGAACTAATTCGTCTCTCCCTCCCAACCAGTTACACTTACAAGGAACAGGAGGATTTGACCCTCAGGCCCCGCTGCTGCCTCCAGTGCTCCTGAGTCCCCAGTAGGCCTCCAGGTGGGCAGAAGTGCTGAGCCGGGAAAAGACCACGACCAGCTTAAAGAACTGTACTCAGTAAGTGGACTGTGAGCCAGTGCTGTGGCAGGGAAGCCCCTGTAATACCTCTCAGAGGGGCGTTAGCAATTTGGAAAATGGACAGTATTTTAGCAGATGGGACCATAGACCTCTTGTGTAAAAGCTATTTAATTTATAGAGAAGGGTTCTGGCCCAGAGATCTTAAGGTCATACAATTGGTAGTGAAGAGGGATGAGGAAAAAAGTGGGAACCAAAGTACTATTAGGATTTCTGGAACATAAAGCTATTTAGATGCTAAGCTGGTCTACAATCCAGAACTCCTGCCCTTGCTCTGGTATTGTATGGCAGTAATATGCCTACTCATAACCTCTGCATTTTAAATGAGAAAAGGGGGAATTGAGAGAATCTCCATAATGACAAAAGTGGAATAGTGAGTGGGAAAGGATCTAGATAATGAAGCTTAGTTTGAACAATAAGTAACAGGGGGTGGCTTTAGTTCCTAGGATAGTTTTGAATCCTTAAGACATTGGCTCCACTTCTCAGAGGCTCTTCTATCTTCCCTCCTTGGTTTCCGATGCAGGGGACTATTACACTCATTTTTATTCCTCTTCCAGGCTGGGAACCTGACAGTGCTTACTACTGACCCCCTGCTCCACCAGAATCCAGTACAATTAGACTTCCACTTCCGCCTCACCCCCAAGACCTCCACCCACTGGCACGGCCTTCTTAGTGACCACCGGCTCTTCCTGGATATCCCATTTCGGGCCTTGGATCAGGGCAACCGGGAAAGGTGACTAAATTTGGATGAGTGGGGAGGAAGGGGTGGAGAATGTCACCCTTCTATCATGTCACAATCAGTAAGTGGGCCTGGATACAAAACACTCAAGAGGCATGGAGATGAGTCTTTGAGTTGAGCCAGGATCTGGGGAACGAGGGATAACAATTCATGGGAAACTGCTGGACTTAGTGGGGATCCAGAAATCATTGAACAGGAAGTACTTTTGAGCTATTCCCTTCTTCCTAGACCTGCTTTATGGCTTGTACTCAGATCAGTTGTGTGCAATCCCTTGGCTTCAGAGGAAAAAGCTACTAAATCTAGTGTTGGGTGGCTGGAGAGAAGAAACTGACCAATATTTCTTCTGCTTCAACTAGGTGTCTTTCTAGATTGAGCTTGGCTGAGCATGTCATTAACTGTTTTTCTCTGGCCTCTAGTTTGACAGCAACACTGGAGTATGTGGAGGAGAAAACCAATGTGGACTCCGTGTTTGTGAACTTCCAAAATGATCGGAAGGACAGAGGTGGGGAGCTGCTGTCCTTCATCCTTTATATTCAGGCAGCTTGAGAACTCCTTTTCCTTTGTAGGAGTCCCTCTTCCCCCACTCTTAAAAAAAAGATATCCTGTGGCATTACAGGGATTTTTTTTCTCTCCAACAAACGAAGGCACTAAACATTCTGTAGTCAAGTTAAAACTGGACTATTAGGAAGCCCCTGCAGGTGTGTCAGAGGCCAGACTAAGGGAGCATTGGTGAAATTACGCAACTATTCAGGGCCATTCTTCAAAAACAGATACAATTCAGAGCTTATCAGAGTTTACTGTGCTAAACACTTAAGCACATTTAAATTCCATGGAGGAGGTTCTGGGATCCTCACTTCACAAATGAGAAAACTGAAGAATCAAAGGGTTAACCCAGAATGTTACAAGCAAGTGTTAAATCCAGGGCTGGAGCCTAGGTCTGTTCCAGTCCAAACACCCTAATTTCTGCACTACATAGCCTCCTAGCCAGAGGCCACCTTCTTAGCTGAAGAAACCAAATCTCCGGGGCAACCTGTGGCTTGAGCTTCAGTGTTCTAACCATTTGTTTTGTCATTCACAGGTGCTCTGCTGCGGGCCTTCAGCTACATGGGCTTTGAAGTGGTCAGACCAGATCATCCTGCCCTCCCTCCCTGGGGCAATGTCATCTTTATGGTGTACCCCCTTGAAAGGGACCTTGGCCATCTGCCCAGTGAGCCTCCCTAAACATGCTTTTCCAACTCTGAGGGGCTGGAAGCCTTAACCATGGGACTTGAGCCCAGGTGATTCAGGGCACCTCCATTCTAGGAATAAAGGGTAGTGCAATCATCAAGTGTTTGTTTGCTTTTTCTTGGGGGGGTATAGGGATGGCTGGAGTAGAACATGAGCCTGACAGAGTTGAATTGACCGAGGGATCCAAGCCAGAAGGGACTCAAAAATTTTAGGTTCCTTTTATCTTTCCCCTAACCCAAAAAAACACTTCCTCATTTATTTACTGAGCAAATGGAAAGGACAAGGACCAATCAACAAAGGGATTGTTAGGATGCATTTCAGTTCAAATTAGAGAAACCAATTGTGGGGGAAATTGAAAAGGTACATGGACCCTCCTGGCTTTGGCCCACTTATGAAAATCTTATTAAAAGATTTTCATTTAAAAAAAAACTGAAGATCAAAGGGTGGGTTTGTCCCAGGGGAAGACGGATAAGGTTAAGAGGCAGCAGAGAAGAGGGCCTTCCAGACAGCACATACTAGGTTATACTGCAGAGGTGATAAGGAACCCAGAGGAAGGGGGATGGGGGATGTAAACTAACAAGACATAAAGGCCACATTAAAGGAACAGATTTTTATACACAGTAATGAACTGCAGATAGACTACTGATTTGGGGGAAGTTTACTGATTTTCCAAAGCAGACTCTGCTTTTCTTCTGCAGAAAGAAAAGCAGAAAGTCTTATGAATAGAGTTGCGTTAGGGACCTCTATTCATGAAAGACCCTGTAAAAGGTAGCTCCAGCAAGGGCACGGTGGCACATGCCTGTAATCCTAGCAGCTCAGGAGGCAGGAGGTTGGGAGTTAAAAGCCGGTGAGGCTCTACAGTGAGACCCTGTTTCTAAATAGAAAATAGGTCTGGGGATATGGCTTAGTGGTTTAGTGCCCCTGAGTTCAATCTCTGCTACCCCCCCCCCGCCCCTCCGCCCCCCTCCCCAACAAAAAGGTAGCTCCAAGTCTAGAGTTGAGCACACTTCAGAGTTCACTGCAATCAGCGCCTGAAATATCCAATCCACAGAAACCTTCCTGAAACCTTCCTGCATTCCTCCAAGACTATAAGATCTATTCAAAGCTGTTCCTTTACTGGAGCCTTTCTGCTAATTGCTACTGAGTTTTCTAAAATTGAAAATTATGGTTGTGCTTGGCATTAAACAAGGCATTCTTATATACCTTTTTTTTCCAGTTTGCCTTGTCCTCAATTGCCTATTTTGTTACCCACACACTCACTCCATAGTCACCCTGGGGTGTTTTACTACTGAGCTACATCCCAAGCCCTGTTTGAAACAAGTTGCTCAGGGTCTAAGTTGCTGAGGCTGAACCTGCAATCCTCTTGCCTTAGCCTTCCAAATCACTAGGATTACAGACATGTGCCATCACACTCGGCTACATTTACATTTTTAAGTACCTTCACGGTTCTCACTGAAACCTCATAGTACCGTCAGAAATGGATATGTGCTAATGAGGAAAAAGGATACCTAAAGTCTTAAGTTTATAATGGAGACCTATTCTTGGAATCCAGGATTCTAGTTCCAATAGTTTAGGAGGGGTTCATATTTACATAGCCTAAACCTAAATTGGTCTGGTTTTTAATGAATGATTGGTTAGTTCTGAAGTAACATTAGGGAAAGAATATGAATTATATATGGGAAGGTTTCCCAGGCTGAAAAATAACACAGTCTAGCAGAAAAAAGAACACTTTTTTCATAGATGGTTCCCTTGATGTGAAGTGGTTAAAAATTCTCACCAGATTTAGACTCAGAATATATTTTACTTATAGGTCTGCTTCCACTTTTTGAGAACTTTATTAAGCAAAGACTTCCTCCAAATGATTTAAACAGAACTATACATGTGTGTTCTCTCTCAAGGTGTGTATATACACATACAAGTACTATACTAGCAATTTAGAGTATTTCCTGAGTCACATTTCTCCTTTTCTACTTGTATTTTAACTAAAGTTCACAAAGAAATAGCTGGAGCTTGTTCCCAAAACCTGTCTCCAACAACACATCAATTGAGTCTAAGAGGTGGCATTCTCTTCCCACCTCCTGAAGATTTTTTAATACATTTAGGCTGATTTTTGCCTTTGCCTCCTGATTTCAACTACAGTCTTCGAGTTCCCTGTTCAAACACTTCCCTTAACCAGTCACCTTTTGAGGCGAGTCATAAGTCTGCAGAATCATTTCTAATGGCCAAACTCTGGCTGTTTCCCAGCTGAAAAAGAACACAGTCTAGCAGTGATGTGCATTACGACTGGCAGAGGACACAACATCCAAACACTGAAAGATAGGGGAGGGATGGAGAAGGAGGTGAGGTGGGTGATGTCTTCCTCTCCTCCACACTCTTTCTGGTAATTCAATGGAAGGAGAAAATGGATCTGGTCCACAGCAAGCCACACTGTGTAATAAAGGACTGTATGGATCTCTTAGACTCTTCTCTCCAGGCACCAAATCATGTGCCAAATCCTGCCAAAGACACAAACACACAGACAAAAAGCTTGAAAGGGCTCAACCTGAGAGCAAATTGAGCTGCAGGAAAGCAACTGAGGAGAAATATATAAAGGTAGGGCATAAGGAAGCGGGAATAAAGCAAGGCCCCTACTGTCACCTCATTACTTCCCTGTTGCTATAGATAGATGACAGCTCCACTCACACAGCAAAGCAGATGGCTGAGCCACTGGAAGCCCAGACTTCAGAGTAAGTAGTCATCTTCAAGGTTATCATCACCAGACATAGAGGCAGCTTCTAATGAGCAGAAATGAGAAAGTTAGACCTTGCACTACTCTAATAGGTACTCCAGGCCCAGGAGAAAAATGGGTTCTTGGTGCTCAATGACCTAAGAACCTAGCTTTAATTTAACCTCACTAGTCTGGAGAGCCAAAGGTGCTCTAGGTGGGCAATGCTGTTTGTACCTGATAAGCTGAGGCAGGACAGGGTATGTGCCATCTCTCCAGGGCTTTTTTTGGATTCAATGAGCATGCTGGCAAGAGAGGCATCTGTTTCTGTGGCCTGAGGACATGAAAACAAGAGAAAAAGGAAGAACATCTTGGTGGGTGGGAAAGGAGAGACTATCTTATCATTTTGTTCATAGAATCTGGTTAAAACAGTTGAGTTTGGCTTCCAAGAGGAATACAATGCCTCTTTTGATCAACATTTTCCAAGTAGTTTGGAAAATGAAGTAATCTAAAGGTTCCCAGGGGCAGCACAAGCTTCAGTTCACTGAAAGTTTACAAAATGTCATAACTAGAATGTTTTTCCAGCAGAGCACCCTAAATGACTACAATGGCTTACTTACCCCATCCTTTAACATGTCAGGGACAGCTCTGTTTTCTTCCACATCTTCAGGAAGCTCAACTGCATATCCTTTACGAACTAATTCTAGCCCAATATCAAGTTTCTAAGAGAAAAAGTGAAAAAGAATAATGACCTTTCTGTAAGAAAGGGCAAATCTGAGGAAACAGGACAGAAGAGCTGGGATTGATACTTTAGATCTTCTTTTGATGGGATGGTGGATAAGATCTAACAAAGTAGGAGTAATATCAGGTAAGGGTTTCTGGGAAAGAAAGAATAAATGACGTTATGAAAACCCACAAGAAAATGTAAATATTACATGAATTCTAGTCTTACCTTCCCATTGCTTGTGTCATATAAATAGATCTTTGGCCAAGTTGAGATCCCAGTCTGGACATAGCTAGAGATTTTGGCCACCAGGGGTTTCCAATCAGCACAGTGAGTCAGTCTGTCAAACTCATCCAAAGCTTCCTCTTCCCACTGTTCACCTGGTAGGAAATTTTAAATAGGGGTGCCTCGGGAGGGGTCAGTGCTGTCAGGGTGGGGATTATACCCTGGAGGGAAGTTGGAACCACCCCTCTCTATCCAGGAAGGCATTTATGTTCTCTGGGGAGTTCAGGTCTGATAGCTGAGCAAGTTTCTGGCTGTTGTTTTCTTGAGTTAGTAGGGAAAAGGCACCTCCTGTGTTCTATATGAATGTGATTCAACTTGAAGGCAAGGTCAATAGGTGGCATGACTGATTTACCTGAGGGGGCAATCCGGGCCAGACTACATTCTATTGCTTGAAATGGAAGGCTTAGGAAGTCACTCCTAAAATGAAATAAATCCAACTTAGAATGCAAAGGCTAGAAGGGACACCTCATATTCCTTGCTTTTACACAAAACCAACTAATCTAGAGCCAGAAGTTACTCACTTGTTCTCTATACACAGGTTCCCTTCTGAACTGCCCCGGTGATGAGTGCCAACAACTCACCACTCGATGACCATAGCTGACTCCACCCTGGCCTCCACACTGACCTGAGAGCCCTGAGGTCCTTCAGTGGGCAATCTCCATTATCTCCAAAGTCAACAAAGTAGAGGTCCAAGTTCCCATTCTCCAAGGTGCCAAGGATCCTGGCTCGATACCAGGAACCATTTGTAGATAAAGGTGCTGCTACAATATCTCCTACATGCACAGTCAAGTCTTCAGGCTACATATGGGGATGAAGAGTTAGCAGGAGGGAGAGTTAAAAAGTGGTAGATAATAAACGGAATACCAGAAAGAACAATGTTGCCCCAGAGAAAGAGAATATGAGACAATGAAAAAGTCATGCCCCAGTACTGTCCTGTTCCTATGGAAACTTACCAGACTATTCTCATAGTGCTGGGTCATCTCACTCACAAGCTTATCTAGTTGCAGGCTGCGGGAGCCAATAATTTGGATCCAGAAGTGGTTAGGATGTTCAGAAGCAGAGACATAGACTTCCAGGTACTCATCAGCATGAAAACTGAAGTCGGGACTGGGGACTAAACACAGTGATAAGGACTGTGAATATATCAGAATCATCTCTGGTTCAAAGAAGGGAATGTATCAGGAGAATGAGATATACCAATACCAAAAGGCTGTTAACCATTTTAAAAATGGTTGGAGGAACGGTGGATGACTCATCTGAGAATGTCTTAAGTACTTAGCTGTTTTCTGTAACTTTCTATGTAAGTAAATAAGTTTACATTCTTTGTCATGTATTCAAATCAGTCACCAATTATAACAGAGGTAACTCTTCTATCTGCAGGAGGATCAGGTACATGGACAGCTATTCTGCTAGTTCCAGATCCCATTCTGGATTATCACTGTGGCCTTGGACAAGCCAAGGAGCCTCTTTTTTTGGGAGGAGGGGTACTGGGGATTGAACTCAGGGGTGCTTAACTACCAAGTCACATTCCTAGCCCTTTTTTGTATGTTATTTAGAGATGGGATCTCGCTGAGTTGCTTAGGGCCTTGCTAAATTGCTGAGGCTGGCTTTCGACTTGCAATCCTCCTGCCTCAGCCTCCCGAGTCACTGGGATTACAGGTGTGCGCCACCACATCCAGCTCCAAGGAGCTTTTTTTTTTTTTTTTTTTTTTTTTTTTTAAGAGAGAGAGAGAGGGAGGGAGGGAGGGAGGGAATTTTTTATATATATATATTTATTTTTTTAGTTTTTGGCAGACCCAACATCTTTCTTTGTATGTGGTGCTGAGGATTGGGCCACACGCATGCCAGGCGAGCACGCTACTGCTTGAGCCACATCCCCAAGCCCTCCAAGGAGCCTCTTGAGGGTCTTCATCTTTCCTGCCCATGTCAGCACCTTTGCATAGAAGAGAAAGCTCATAGCCTTTTTCTTCTTGAAGAGTGATGGTTTTTAGAACCATCAATGAGACATGCAATAAAAAGAAAAATCAGGTTGAGGACTTACTCATTTAAAAAGTATGTCTGGTGAAAGACTATAATGTAAATTCAATTATTTGATGTACTGTTCACAGACTAGTTTGCTGTGTTAGCATATTCCTATCTCATTTGCCTTCACCAGCTGGCTCATATTCAGAAAAAATATTATTAATGTTTAGTATTAAGTAAAATAGTACATTAATCTATGATGATAGACTTATAAATACAGTCACAAAAATAGATTTTTTTTAAAATTGCTTCCTATTTTGGGTCAGTTAAGCCAGTATTCCCATCCTTCATATGTTCCCTCTTTGTTACATACTTTCAAACATGGACATCTCGGGACTGGTCTGGTCTCCAGACTTCTGAAAGCTGTCACCGTTAGGTTTCTCCTTGGAACCATTTTTTGGGCCTACAATAGCCATGTCGCCACTTCCTTTGCAGGGAGAAGCTGCCAGGGGTGCAGCTTGCCCCATGCTAGAACTGCTGTTTTTCCATAAAGTTGGTTCTCCAGCTCCACCTGGCTCTGTCACTTCCTCTCTTCTCACACTGATTGGCTGCTTGCGTGGGACTCTGGTTTCTGCAGAATTGGCAATTCTCTTCCGAAGTTCTTCATCTTCTGAAACTTTTTCCAGTATCAAATGCTGTGGAAAATAAAAGAAGGGATAGTATCTATGCAGCCAGATATTGATCCAGAAAGGAGTTTATAATGGGTTCTTCACACTCTTAGGAATGATCCAAGTCTGTCAACTACTTGCCTTGGCTGCTGCCACTTCCTTCTGTGTTCCTGAGATTTTTATAAGTCTCGATAATAGTAATGTGCCCTCTGATTCTTTGTCACAGGTAATTTTGGCTCCAGAAGCCTTACAGATAGAACGAATTGTCTCGCCGCCTCTCCCTACATTGAACAATACACAAAAATGTGTCTGACCTTAACTATTAGAGAAATCAACATTTTATACATACTATCAGAAGGGAGTCAATTCTCATTTCCAAACTGAACAGAATGCAAGGCGTTGCACAGCAATCATGAGCTATTCAAGACATTACTGTAGGAAAGAGTATACAGGACTCTGGTTTACCCATTTTACTTAAACTCCATACTTTGGGTAGGCTAACTTCATGTCATTTTCATTTTTTGGCTACTCAGCAAGGCTATATAAACTTTACATTTCCATCTCCTAAGATACACACTACATGGTATAAGAACCCTGAAATGAGGGCAAGAACTTCTTTCTCAAACAGCAGCATTAAGGAATGATCCAGGGGAAGCATAAAAGGTGCCAAATACAGCACGGTTTGGAATGGCTTGGGATAACGTGATAACTACAGGTTTTATCACGAGATGACTGCATTTACCAGAATGTTCTGGAACCTATAGACATATTCTGATCATATCACTTCTTAAAGTAATGGGTTTTGTTTCTGTAAGAAAGTAAAGCTCTGGATTCAATTTCCATTCCCCCCCACCCCCACAGTAAGGTGAAGGGGGAGTAGGCCAGGAGAATCCTTGGGAAGATGTAAAAGAAAGGCAAAAGTAAAGAATAAAGGAAACAGCACAGGAAGCTGTCCAGTGGTACCTATGATTCTGCCCACAGATCTCTGGGGGACTGAGAGCTGTTCAGACACTGGGGTATTCTCTGTCAGGATCTGGTGGATTGCTGCTTTGGCCTTGCACACCTGAACAGGAAAACCACTGATAAGCAGCACTCGCTCATCGCCTACATCCTCTGTGTCCACATCAATCCGTGCACCTGTCTGTTTCCGCAGCTGCAAAGGAAAGGAGACATGGCAGTGTATTCTGGAAGAGCCCCCAGTGGGGCCCAGCTAATGACACTCTAAACAAACCCTGGAGGTAGATGTAGTTGATAAAACCATCAGTTATTCAGAAATGCTATAATCAGTCTTCATTTACTTCTGCTTAAGGAAGGAGATTAATGACCAAGGTAATTACAAATAAGCAGTTAATTCAAAACCATTTCTATGTTTACAATCCATCCCTCACCAGTTTTATCTTGATTAGAGAATTAAATATTTTGTTTTCTTGACATTTTAACTGAACAATGGAGGATGATAAGAAAAACCAGGCAATTCTATATTTACTGCCAATTAATGATCGAGTTCATTAATTCCATAACAGAAAAGACTGGTTCAACCTCTATACCAAGCTGAGAATCATCCAATTAAAAACTTCTATTTCAAGCTAAATCATCTATTCTCTAGGAAGGAAAATAGCATAGTTAAAATTTTTCTGTAATTTATCCAGAGCTTTACTTTCTTACAGAAAGTAAGTGTTCGATTTGTGATATAGGGTGAGAGGAAGGAATGAGAAGTCAATAAACAGACACAATATCTGGGAAAGCTGTTTGCCTGCTCAATCACTTGCCTGTTTAATATTGGCTCCTTGCCGACCAATGATGAGCTTCACAGCCTCTTGGGGAACTCGCATCTCTATCTCGATGTCGTCCTCCCCAACAAATGTCAGCCGCTCTTCTGCACAGATCATGGCTCATTAGATCAGACTTAAATACACAAGAAACTACCACCATCCCTTCTCAATCTGGTTGTCAGAGACATTGATCAAGAGGTAAAACTGTGAATGTCAACCATAATGACAAACAGAAGCAGCATTTGAGTGAGAATTAGAAGTTCCTAAAAGAACAGAGATGGGGCTTAGGGTGTTGTTCAGTGGTAGAGTACATGCTTAGTATTCGTGAGGCTGAGTTCAACCCCCAGCAATCCCACCCCCACCCCCAGCACACATGGCCCTTTCTCTTGGATACCAGGCTAACACCAGGAAATGCTAACATGGGATGTCAACATGGGAAAAGCAGACTATGAAAAGGTATTCTAGGTTTTGGGCAAACTACTTCTAAGACAAGACTCCTGGAGAACAATGAAGGCCAGAAGTTGTCTAAGCCATCTAAGACTCAAAACTTCTCCCGACTTATTTGTACATTAGTTATTTCTCTAGGTCCAGCCTATGAGAAATCTACCTTCTTCTAATAACTAATTAAAAGGAACATAGAAATATTTTTAAAAACCCCCATGTGACATTGATTTTGTAAAAGCATCAATGGAGTTATAAGTTATTTCACAGACTAGCTTCACAGTAAGAACATAGAAAAAAAGAAATCAAATATTTTCAAACTCCTCACAGAAAGTCAATTATATCTCACCAAATAATACATGGTATGGCAAGGAGATAGTTTCATTTCAACTTAACAAGGCAGGAACATGGTTGGAGTATTTTCACAGGCACAATTGTGGGGTTCACATACCTCTGCTTTCCCTGTATCTGCGGTACAGGATATAGGCAACTGTTGCACTGGCTGGAATCCCAAGGCCCAGGGCTATTTTCTGAATAGTGGACATGCTTGTCCAAGAAGTCCGTTCAGTGGACATTTTCTGCTATACTCTGACTTACATCCTGAAATAAGCAAACCAAGGAAAAAGCTTTCATCAGTTTGCTAGGATGGCTGGCATAGGGACATGAGAACACATTGTTATTGAAAACAATTTTACTAATTTCCCATTTCAAGAGCTTCAGAAATCTCAAAATCTATTTCATGAAAAAGATCTCAGGGTATTAAAAAAGTTAGTGAAGAGGGGCCAGGGTTGTGGTTCAGTGGTAGAGCGCTTGCCTAGCATGTGTGATTCTCAGCACCACATATAAATAAATAAAATAAAGGGCCATTGATAACTAAAAAATATTTTTTAAAAAGTTAGCAAAGGGGGATATATACAACTGTTTCACTTTTTTCCCCCAAGGAGAAAATTATATTAATTAGTTTTAGAAGCCAGATGATCAAATAAAATATTTTTAAAAAATACTTAAATTTCATATCAAACTATTTAAAACTCCTTATCTATGTCCTGGGCCTTTTACAGAAGATGTTATCTCTACAAGGAGTGCCATTCCAGACTTAGTACAATCTTGTAAATATAGACCTGGTTTACCATCTCTGCTTCTGGTTTTTATTTAATCCTCAAAAAACAGTGAAAGGGAGTTCTGCTCTACTCCTTCACCATACCTAACTTCCCAGGTCATCAACCTAGAGAACATGTATGCAGCCTTGTCTTACCCTACTGCAGCAGGAGGAAAGCAGCCATTCCCCCCCGACAAAAATCTTTCTTTGGTTTCTGTGTCCTCTTTCTCTTGGTTTCTCCTCCTGTTTTCCCTGTCAGATCCCTCAGAGTCTGGGGATTTCTCTTCCTGTGCCTTCTATCCATTGCTAATGGCACTCTGCTCTTTGGGCAATTTCACCCACACCTGCAGCTTCCATTACTACCTGTATGCTAATATTTCCAGCAACATAGCACTGGCCTGATTTAGAAGCACATCAAATCTCATTGAGACTTACTGGCCTTATTGCTATTAATCTGACACTGTTTATTCGTTTTGCTGTCAAGCAAATCTTAACATTTCCCTTGCTATAATTCCTTATTGTTACATACATTTAAGTTCTCCCAATGATTTTGCACCTTCTCTTCTCAAACCTCTAGCATCTCCTCCATTCTTTCAAATGATGTTCTTGCTCCCTATCTGAGAAAGCAGAGCCTTCAGAGAAAATATCCACAAGCTTCCCTACATTTACCTGTCTCCACCTTCGCTTGCTTTTATTTATTTATTTTTGTGTGTGTGTATGTGTGTAGTGTGGGGGATTGAACCCAGGGCCTTGTGCATGCAAGGCAAGCACTCTACCAACTGAGCTATGTCCCTAGTCCTCCACCTTCACTTGTGCCTAAATACTTGACCTTTTCACCTGTGACCATGGATGAACTGTCTTATTCCTATAGCTGAATTCTGTCATATTCGTGTTGCTCCACCAGGTCTTCTTCCTTTGTTGTTAATGTCCTTCCCTCTATTGGATTTTTCCATCAGACAAACATCCTCTCTTCTTAAAGAAAATCTATCTTTATTCTACTTATTTCTCCAACTACATCCCATTTCCCTGCTTACTTTCACATGAAGACTCTAGAATGCCAAAACTTCAGTCCTCAAATTTTCTTCATCTATTCTACCTACTTGTCAAGGTCACCACTGATTTTGCATTTCTAAATCCAAAGATCAATTCTTAGTTCTCAACTTACATGACTTTGCCACAGTATCTGGCATAGCCTGTGATATCCTCTTCTCTAAAATACCTTTGCCTGGCCTCCCCAGCAGCACATCCTCCTGCCTTTATTTTCCTCTTCCTTTATTTTATACCAGGGATTGAACCCAAGGGTATCAACCACTGAGTCACATCCCCAGTCCTTTTTATTCATGATCTAGTCAGGACTTTTCTCCTATGATCCAGGGTTTGTATATACAACTGCCTATTAATGACATCTCCTTTTGATATCTAGTAGGCATCTCAAGCTGAATAGGTATAGCCCTGAGCTCCTGATCCACTTCCTTCGGGTAGTCTTTGCCATTTCAATAAACAGCAAATCCACTGTTTAATTCCACAGGCAAAAAAATCAGTCATCCTAACTGCACATTCAGTCTGTTAGCAACGTTTCTATGCTACATACTCTACAAATTATCCAGAATCTGAACACTTTGTACCTCTCTATTTTTATGATCCTGTTCTAAAACATCATTATCTTTGGCTTAGATTACCACAACTCCTTAATTAAGTTCTTGAATTTGCCATTGTCCATTCAATTTATTCTCAATATAACCTCTGAAGAAAGTCAAATGTTATTTCTCATTTTCTGAGTCAAAGTCAAAACAACAGTGTAAGGTGTTTGTTGTTCCCCCCCTTAGAATATAAATACCTTAAGAATAGGAATTATTTTGTTTCATTCCTCAGTGCTTAGCACATAGTAACACTTTATATTATTTTAATCAATATTTATGCAACCCTGTAAGGCAGGAAATATTAACCCTATTTTTCAGAGGTGTACATGTGCTTGAAGAGGTTACCTAACCTCACTCCCAGAGTCTGGGTTATTATTTGTTTATGAAAAAAATCTTTTAAAGTGACTTCAGATGTCCCTCCCTGACCTTCCTTTTCCTACTAGGGTAAAAATACCTGGTGTTTTATTCTTTGATTAAATTCAATTCAAAATTAAAAAAAAAAAAACACTGATAGAAAATATTGCAAATGTCTTAAAAAAATAAACCAAAACCGAAAGACAGTACTTGTTTCCAGATATTACAATATAGCAGAATGAAATACACATGGCTTTTAAAGAACTTGCTTTAAAAAAAAAAAAACAAACTGATGATTGGGCTGGGATTGTGGCTCAGTGATAAAGCGCTTGCCTAGCATGAGTTAGATCCTCAGCACCTCAGAAAAAATAAAGTCTGTGTTCATCTACAACTAAAGAAAAAACAAAGCAAAACAGATGATTAGTAGGGCACAGTGATGCAGGTTTATAATCCCAGTGACTTGGGGCTGGGGATGTGGCTCAAGCGGTAGTGCGCTCGCCTGGCATGCGTGCGGCCCGGGTTCAATCCTCAGCACCACATACCAACAAAGATGTTGTGTCCGCCAAAAACTAAAAAATAAATATTAAAAAATTCTCTCTCTCTCTCTCTCCTCTCTCACTCTCTCTTTAAAAAAAAAATAATCCCAGTGACTTGGGAGGCTGAGGCAGGAAGATCACAAGTTCAAAGCCAGCCTTGGAACATTAGCAAGACTTTGTTTCAAAATAAAAAAAAGGGCGGGGGTGGGGTGGGGTGGGGTGGGGGAGGGGGGCTGGGGATGTGGCTCAAGCGGTAGCGATAGCGAGCTCGCCTGGCATGCGTGCGGCCCGGGTTCGGTCCTCAGCACCACATACAAAAACAAAGATGTTGTGTCCACCAAAAACTAAAAAATAAATATTAAAAAAATTCTCTCTCTCTCAAAAAAAAGGGGGGGATGGGGATGTAGCTCAGTGGTAAGGTGCTCAGTTCAATCCCCCAAAAAATAAAAATAAAAAAATTTAAAAAGTAAATGAAATTCATGCCATAATTTGCCTCCAGATACAAAAATTCAACCCAAATAACAAACAAAAAATCTCTTTCACCTTAAAAAATACTAGTTTTATCCTAAAACTAGTATTTTTGTCCTAAAAATCTCTAATTCAGGACTCTGGAATAAAACTAGTTCTAAAAGTGCATTCCCTGAAAGCCTGTGAGGAGGAGCCAAGAGGGAAGGAGACCCAGCATGAAAAGATCACTTCTAGGAACAAATCCAGGTAAGGAGATTAGAGATGGTTTTCTCATTACCACTCAAACAGACCACCAGAATTTGCATCTGGTGTTTTGGGGATGTAGCTCAATGGTAGAGCTCCTGGTTAGCATGCACAAAGCTCAGAGCTCAAGCCCCAGAACTTGCCCCACCCCAACTGCATCTAAGTTAGGCTGCTTTACCAACTAGAACAGAATGAAATTCTTCAGAGGTATCAGAAGTTTGCCATTAATTTTCTAGGCAGTAGTTTTAATTTAATCTACCCTCTTGCCTAGACTCATAGCCTGAAGAAAAAAAAAATCAAAACCTTCTTTTATTGTCTTGGTGAAAAAATTTTATCAAGTATCTTGTCTCTTTGGGACAATTAGTTGCTCTATAGGTTTAGCAAATCACTTTTAGAGACTGGAGCATCAACCTGAGGGAATACTGATCCTTTCACTCTGCTTTTTTAGGGAAAGGATAGAAGGGTTGAGTTTAAAGTGGGCTGTTTTCATTTATGAGGTACTTTCCCCAAATCACTGAATAAAAATCAGTTTCTCCCTCTTTTATTAAACAGCCTGAAAGGTTGCATGATACCAAGTAAACACCTCTGTATACACCAGAGGAAAGGAAACAAATTTGGTTTCATAAGGTTTTGTTTTGGGTAGCAGGGATTGAACCTCAGGGGTTCAACCACTGAGCCACATCCCCAGCCCAGCCCATTTTTTTATTTTGAGAAAGGGTCTCACTAAGTTGCTGAGGCTGGCTTTGAACTTATGATCCTCCTGCCTCAATCTCCCAAACCACTGGGATTACAGGTGTGTGCTACCACGCCCATCTTTTTCTGCTTAATTTGTGAATACATAACTTTCAAAGTATACTTTCCTATACTAAGAAATAATCTATTCTTTTTAAAATTTTTAGTTATACATGATAGTAGGATGTATTTTAGCAGAATATACACACATAGAGTATAACTATTCTATTTAGGTTCCCACTCTTGTGGTCATACATGATGTGGAGTTACCCTGGTTGTGTATACAAATACAAGGATAGGAAAGTTTTTTTTTTTTTTTTAAAGAGAGAGTGAGAGAGAGAGAGAGAGAGAGAGAGAGAGAGAGAGAGAGAGAGAATTTTTAATATTTATTTTTTAGTTCTCGGCAGACACAACATCTTTGTTGGTATTTGGTGCTGAGGATCGAACCCGGGCCGCACGCATGCCAGGCGAGCGCGCTACCGCTTGAGCCACATCCCCAGCCCGATAGGAAAGTTTTGACCAATTAATTCTACTGTTTTCCTATTCCCCTTTGTCTAACCCAATGGACTTCAAGTCTTCCTCTCCCCACCTTCCCTTGTTGTGGGTTGGCATCCACAAATCAGAAATAATCTATTCTTTATCTCTAGGAACGATTTTACTTTTTTTTCCCCCTCTCCTAGTTACTTCATATATTTATTCATATGGTCTCCAAAGTGCAAAGCTTGTCTTCATTATTAATGTGCCTTGGTTTTATACTGCTAGTTGAACATGCTAGGGATAGAGGATGAATAAGAATTCCTGCTCTGAGATAGTCACACTTTAGTAGGAGATAAACATCTACTAGACAGTGCAAAAAAATAAATTATTGGCCAATGCAACAGCAGGGAGGAGGTAAAAGGTTTGTCTTAGATGGGACACAGTTGAAAATCATTTAAAATAGAAGTCATTTATCTTCTGCCAATTTATTTAAACCAACAAAAACCGAGTATCCAATATGAGCTTGGCTTGGGGGACACAACAGTCAAGAGCTGCTTCCATGGAGCTTCTTGTCTGGCAGAGGTCTTGACAGGAGTATGAAGGTGTTAAAAGGTTTTGGAAAACCAAAAATAAACCTACCCCTGTGCTCTTGAATGCTCTCGGCCTTTAACACCACCTTTCTGGCCATAATTCATGCTTATGGGGCACAGAAATCAGAATTTCAGAACTGGGGGACCGCAGAGACTATTTTCTTCATTAACGATGTTACAACTGGGGCAACTGAGGCTCAGGGATATAAAAGGATTTTACTGAGGTTACAAGGCTGATTAGTCATTTCTATACAATACAAGGTTGAGGGAAATAATTCTGTTTTGAAGGCTAATTATAATCCTACCTCTGTATGGAAGCCAGAAGCACTATAGTTTTTCAGTTCTGAAACTACCAAAATCAAGACCAAGGATATCTGATATTTGGCTGGCTCAGCAGCCAAACCCCCTCAATCATGACCACCTATTCTAGGTTGGGCTTCGTTGATAGGAACTTTCATAGAATCCCAAACATCCCTTCATAACATACACCTTGCTTGTAATTTTTGATTAATGGCTACGTCTGTTGTAAGAATGAACTGAAAGCAGCAAAAGTAGGTTCAGGGAGACCAGACTACTCCAGGTGTCAATGATGGAGAGAGAAGAGATAGTAGTGGATAATTTTTTTGTGATACTGGAATTGAACCCAAAGTTTCATGCATGCTTGTCAAATGCTCTACTACTGAACTGCTTCCCCCACCCTTTTAAAATTTTGAGACAGGTCTTCCTAAGTTGCCCAGGCTGGCCTGGAACTTGTAGTCCTCCTGCCTGAGACTCCCAAGTTGCTGGGCTTACATGCATCGCTTTCATCAGCAGAGAGAGTTTTAGTAAGTAGAACACTCGAGACCTCGCCACTGATTTATGGAAAGGCAGAGGGGAGAGCCAAGGAGCTGGCCATCAGGTTCTGGATGGCACACCTGCCATTTGATCGTGTTGGAAACAGGGAATATTGATTCGGTGGCGGAGCCTGTGTCAGAAGAAAATGAATATCCACGACAACGATAAACTTGTCGGTCGACTTCTATTTGAACCCAAAGCGAAATCTCACCAACCCCTCTTCGGATTTACAAATGAATGTGTTCACCGTGCGGTCCGCTCGAGTCTCCAGGGATGTGTCAATGAAGCCAGTCAAACCACAAGGCTTCTCCGTTAAGAAACAGAGAGGAATACTGGGGAAACCCACCCAAAGCCCGGCGCATTATTCGGTCAATTAAGAGAGGTTATCTCATTAAAGAGAACTTCGGAAACAGGTGGGGGAGCCAAAGCCGCTCCTCCGCCGACCGCCCGTCCCAGTCCCACCGAGACCCGGCTCGACCACGCACACCCTCGCCCGAGTCCGCGGGACCGAGAGGTCTCCTGGAGCCGATCCCAGGTCCCCGAGGTAGAGCTGCCGCCCAGCAGCGCCCCACAGCCCGGGGCTGACACTCGCCCCGGGGCCTCACACCCCCTCTGGCCCGGGACGCGGGGACGCCCCCCTTCCCTCGACCCCACATTCCCGCCTTCCAGGTGCCAGAGCTGTTCACCGCCCGGCGTCTCCCCACACTCCCGCTCTCGAGCCCCGCCTTTACCGCTCCTCCAAGTCGGCTCTCGAGCGCTCAGCCTCGCGCCTCACCCTGGCCACCGCCTCCTCCCACACGCACCGCGGCTAGAGCCCGGCTGGCGGGGCTTCACTCACGACTTCCCACCCCCGCAGCCCGCCTGCACCAATCAGCGCCCCGCTCTCGGCCTGATCGTCCCCGCTGCCACCAATCCTTCCGCCCGCCTGCCGTGAGCGACGTGCTGCGGCCCGCTGATGTCCAATTACCCGGATGTACTCCCAAGCCGGCCCACCCCGTCAGCCAATAGGATCCAGGAGAGGCAGGTGTGGTTCCTGGAGATCGCACCTGAAGAGAATTAGGCAGCCAATTAGAAGCTTGACCGAGTCCTCCCGGTCCATCTCCCAGCCAATGGCCGGGGAGGCTTCCGCCTCCTCAGCCTTGCGGGAAAAATCAGCGCTCCGGCGGCTGGGACCCAGGTGTGAGGGCGTCGAAGGCCTTCCCCGCGTGACGGTGCTCCCAGGAGGGTGTCTGGGGCAGAGTTGGTGCCACTGCACACCCACTGGCCGCCGGGGAGCCAGCCTCATTCGGGCGGCTCTGCCCCACTTTTTTCTCTGGTGATTTTTTTCCTCGCTCGGTCCCCCACAAGTGAGCGGAGCTCAGGAGACGCGGAAGTCGTTTTTTTTTAAATTTGAAAACCTGCGAGATAGGCTTCGTGGGTGGGGGCAGGCGCTGCGTCACGGAGATCGAGGATCCACGCTTCTGTCCCTCTGCCCGGGCGTGACCCGACGCGGCCCCGACTGCGGCCGCAGCGGAGAGAGGCCCGAGCGCCCCCTGCGGTGGGGAGGCACCTGCGGGCGCGGCAGCCGCGGGCCGCGCTCCCCCGGGCTCGGCGGGACCCCCCGGGGACGTTCCTGGCGGGCGAGAGTGGGTGGGCGGCTGCCCGCGGCAGTTGGCTTCGCCAGAGTGAATTCCAGCCGTCGTCTGGGCCCCGGACCGCGGAGAGCGGTTGGGCCCTGCTGCTGCCGCTGCGCCCGGTGAGCGCCCGTAAAGGTTCGTGGGATAGAAGCAAGATGACATTTCCGTCAATGAGGACATGCTCTTGGTACTCAGTTTTTTTATTTTTCTACTATTATTTTTTATTTTTAGAGGGGTCTCGCTATATTGCCCAGGCTGTCCTTGAACTCCTGGACTCGAGCGATCCTCCTGCCTCAGCCTCTCCTCCAGTGGCTGGGACTGCAGTCGTGCCCAACTTCTATCAATTTTAAAAATATGAACGTGTTTGGAATAAGTAATGCGTGTACATTCTGGAAGAGTCAGAAGAAACCGAAGTTATTACAGACGATTTCCGCTTTTCTTCAGAGGCAAGATATTTCATACGTTAACATTCATGTATATGTCAGCATCTATATGTACAGGTATTATATATGTGCATGTACACACACACACATATATATCCAGTCAATAACATACATACCATTTTGCAATTTCCTTTTATATAATCTGGAAGCCTTTTCATAGCAGCATATATTAGGATATATTAAATAAGTCCTTTAGCATAGTTATGTTGATATGCAAGCATACTTCATTTTGCTCTTCTGTATCTATAGGTTAGATACTTAGGAATGCGATGACCAGGTCAGAGAAGTGTATGCATTATTGTTGTTTTTTATCATTTGGATAGAAAAAATTTTGCAAATTCATTTTCTCCCAGATTTTTTTTTTCTGATTTTCATTCCACTATCAGTGTTTGAAAGGATTTTGGTAAGTATAGCATTGCCATATTGCCTTCCTCAGAAGTTCAAGTTTTCTCTTCCATCAGCAATGTGTGGAAAAGCTGTTTCATAGCACGCGGACACAAGTGTTATCACATCTTGATTTTGACAGTGTGAATGGTATCTCATTGCAATTTTTATTTCTTTATAGGTTGTCTTTTAACTGGCAATTGCATTTTTAATTATATATTTATATACTTTGTTAATATTTTTATTGCTTATTGAATGTTTCCTTAATATTTATTCTTTGTGGGCTGGGGATGTGGCTCAACTGGTAGCGCGCTCGCCTGGCATGCGTGCGGCCCGGGTTCGATCCTCAGCACCACATACCAACAAAGATGTTGTGTCCGCCGAGAACTAAAAAATAAATATTAAAAATTCCCTCTCTCTCTCTCTCTCTCTCTCTCTCTCCCTCCTCTCTCACTCTCTCTAAAAAAAAAAAATTATTCTTTGTATTTAAGTTAAAAATATTTTCCTCTTTTCCCAGTTGGGTTTATGTCCCTTTTTTTTTTTTTTTTTTTTTTTGGTAGTGGAGGTGGTCTGAACCCCAGGGTGCCCTACCACTGAACTGCATTCCTAGCCCTTTTTATTTTTTATTTTTGAGACAGGGTTTCTTGCTAAGTTGCCCAGGCTGGCCCCGAGCTTTCACTACTCCTGCCTCTGCCAAGTCTTTGGGATTACTGGCATGCACTACCACACCCAGCTGGTTCTGTTTTAACTTTGTTTATGGTGATTTTTTAAATTAAATTTTAAAAATTTATACATAGTTGAACGTGTCAACATTTTCCTTGGTAACTTTTGGATTTCATATCATATTTAGAAAAGTTTCCCACCAAAGTTTTTTTTTTTTTTTTAAACTACTTCATATTTTTGTACTAGCATTTTGTATGTGAATTTTTGAGTTTTTGTCTGTCTGTTGTTTTTGCAGTACTGGGGATTGAACCCATGGCGTTGTACATGGAAGGTAAGTGCTTTACCACCAAACTACATCCCCATCCCACATAATGTAGATATTTGATTTATCTGAAATTTATTTTTGTATAAAGATGTGAAATAGAGGTCCAATTTTATTTTGTTTTATCCAGCCTTTCCTATTGAATAACTCTTATTTTCTCCATTGTTTTTGAATGTTATCTTTATAGTACCCAAATTTCTACAAGTATCTGAGTTTGTTTCTGGATTTTTCATTTTGTTCCATTGATATCTATGTTCTTCTATTTATTTTATTTTTTTAATTGCTATACTTTGGGTTTTTAACACAATTTAAAAATTAATGTACAGTGTACCTGCAGAAAAATACAAAAAAAGTACACATTTTGTTGAATTTTCAAAAATGGAATACATTTTCGTAACCAGCACCAGTTCAAAAACCAGAACATTATCAACAGAGCCCCCTGTGTCCCCTTCCAGTCAGTATTCCCCACAAGGATAATGATTTCTAGTACTATAAACTAGTTTTACCTGACATACACACACACACACACACACACACACACACACACACAATTACAGAGTATATACTTCTTTGAGTCTGGCTTCCTTTGTTTAAATATGTGTGAGATTCAGTCATAGAGTATATAATTTTAAGTCATTTGTTTGTATTACTGTGTAATATATTTATATTGTGCCATAATTTACTTCAGTGTGGCTAATGTTATTTTGAATGGAATCACATGTTTTTAGATTACTTAAAGGAGAATTGTATTTACGATATAGAATCTTCCTATAAGTTGAAGTCATTGATGTCCTGTCAGTAGTGTTTTAAAGTTTTCGTCATTTACATGTTTCTTGTTTAGAATTTTGTGTGTGTGTGTGTGTTGGTGCTGGGGATTGAACCCAGGGCCTATGTGCAGGTGGGCACTCTACCAACTGGGCCATATCTGCAGCCCCCTCTTGTTTAGATTTTTGAGTGTCTTGATTGCTATAGCTATTTTTACTCTAGAAAGGTCACAGAGTAGTCTAAATCCAAGCAATGCCCAGCGTTGCTCTAAAAGGTGCAGCATTATTGTCCAGCTCCAGTGAGGGTGGGGTGGGCAAATAAGGAGGAAATGAAATGGAAGTACAAAGTGGGGATTAAAAGTTAAAATCACACGACAGGAGGGATTTCTTAATCAGGGCAGTGAAAAGCCAGGTGGAATCACTATTCCTGGAAATTTTTTAAGAGAGGGTTAACTTCTAACTGGCTGGTGAGGTTGGGGAATAGAGGAAATAACTTTAGTTGAAGTGATTCTAATAGAGGATTCCAAACTCACTCTCAAGTCACCGTGCATTTGGAATTTTTATATCATTTTCCTACTAAGAACCCAAATCAGAATTGAGAGTGTGAGATGCAGGATGGGGTGAATAGTAATTTCTGTATTTTCATCTCCAGTTCCTTAGAGTCCCTTCTCTTTCCTCGATGGGTGTTCTGAATAAGCTGCAGGAGGTAGTAGGTGAAATAAGTTAACAGAAGGCCTGGATTTCCCAGAGAATTTGGTGAGCAGCTGTTAAGCCTGAAACAGAAGAGTAGATTTTTAGCTAGTGTCTGGGCAGTGAGGGCTGACTCCAGAGCCGTGGCTCACAAAGTTCCCTTCCCATAAAACATGTGGATGAGCCACTCAAGGAACATTCAGTTGCCCAAGTCGTTGAGAAACAGCACTCACCTCTCCTTTGGCCAACCATAGGAGCCAGCCCTTTCTCTTTCATTTATCCAGCCTCTTTATCAGAAGCCAGCGACAAGGGCTGAGGCTGTGGCTCAGTGGTAGAGCGTCTGCCTAGCATGGGTGAGGCACTGGTGTTCGATCCTCAGCACCACATAAAAACAAGACAAAGAAAATAAAGGCATGCTGTCCACATACAACTTCAAAAAAAAAAAAAAAAAAAAAGAAAGAAAAGAAAAGAAACCAGCAACTAGGAGCAAGAGCCTTATTCTCATAATTTATTCTCATTCAGACTGATGAACCTTGGCAGATATCCTGGGAGAGATTCTCCCCAGCCTCTCTGGCTTCAACTTCCCATCTCTTAAGTCTTGCTTCGTTTCCCTTACAAAACATGACTTGAGAATCTCTAGTCTTAGATATTCTCCAGTATGAGTGATCCTCACACTGCCTGTCCCTGAGGAATGAGTACTGTGGGAGAAGGGGACAGGGCCTTTTCCATCATCTGTGCTAAACACCTCCTTCACTCTGTGGTCCTTCCCAGTCTTTCTCCTTGCCTCCACTGGGCCCCAGGGAACAAAGGCAACCTAAGCTTTACCACATCCCAAGCCTTTTTAAATTTTTAAAATTTTTATGTATTTACTTATTTGGGTACTGAGAATTGAACCCAGGTACTGCGAATTAACCACTGAGCCACATCCCCAGCCCTTTTTTATATTCTATTTAAGAGACAGGTCTTGCTGAGTTGCCAAGTGCCTTGCTAAGTTGCTGAGGCTGGTTTTGATCTTGCAGTTCCCCCTGCCTCAGCCTCCCAAGTCACTGGGATTACAGGCATGCACCACTGCACCCAGCTTTATTTTTTATGTTGAGTCAGGATCTTGCTGAGTTGCTGTGTCTGGCCTCAAACTTGCAATTCTCTTGCCTTAGCTTCTGCAGTTCTGGGGATATAGGAGTGTACCATTGTACCTGGACCACAGTAGAGGTTTCTAACCTGCATTCCATGGGATCTTTGGTGGCTTCCACATGACTGGATAATGGATAAACATTTTTGTTCCTAAAGTGCACTAGTTATTTTCAAGGGCCCATGATTCAAGGTTGAGGATCATTGCCTTGCAGTGCTCTCATTCTCTGAGTCAGGATCTAGCCTGGCTAAGGAAATGGAAGTCAGAAGTTAGAGAAAGAGTATATCGAGGGCCCAAATGGGACCCGCTGTAATGGTGCCAGAGTACTTTGGGTTTAAGTTCCCTCAGCCTAGGTGAGACCATGACTGAGATGGAGACTAGTAGGGGTGGAAGATGTGTGTGATGAGATGACTTCGTGAGGACCTGCCAAGCTAGGGCAGCAGAAGGTGGGCAGAGTGAATGGATTCAGACAGCTCCCTGATTGTTCCACCATACGGCACATTTCTGAACAGCCTTTCTCTAACCTAAGAGCTTGCTGAGGTTAGAACTCAGAAAAGGAACTAGGAAGTTCAGAGCCTTCATATTTAATCACAAGAGAGTCCTTTGCTGCGAGACCGGCATTTCACATCAGTCTGCCTGATTCCTGGAGTTTCTGCTCCTCCCTGCCCATCCTGGAGACAGAAGCTGAGCACTGGGAGAAGGGCTGAAACCGAAATGGTAAAAACGACTCCCTGAAATAGAGTTATGGAAGGAAAGTGGGGATTAACAACAGATCTGTTGCTCTACAAGTTTAGAATGAGTTGGGTGGAAGATGTTACCTTTGTCACAGTTTATGTCCTGCAAGTGAGAAATCCTGGGAGAAGAGGCAAGAACAGTGAATGTGGCAGTGTGATGAATCAGACCAACCTGAGTTCAGATGGGGTTCCCTAGTAACTAGCTCTGTGCACGAGCAACCCGAGTGACTTAACCTATTTTACCTGGAGTTGATGAGTTAAGATGCCTACCTACCAGACGGGGTTGATGGGAGGGTTCAGTAATAAAACATATAAGGCCATTTAAATGGAGGAAGCCCTAAATGAATGTTTTCTTCTCTCTGGGCGGTTTTCTTCTCTCCTACCCTGGACAGAGCTGCCATTGAGCTGCCTCTATCATATCCTTGCATGTGGTCATACCCCACAAAACCATGTGGTATACCCACTCGTGTCCCCAGTTGCAGTTGCATCCTCACTGGCACACATACCCAGCCTAAGATCGGCCTTTCCAGTCAGGTAAGAGGAGGGACTGCACTCTGGGGCTGAGGCTCAGTGGTAGAGCGCTTGCCAGCATGTGGGAGACACTGGGTTTGATCTCAGCACCACATAAAAATAAATAAAAATAAAGGCTTATCCATAACCGAAAGGTAGGGGTGTGTGTGTGTGTGTGTGTGTGTGTGTGTGTGTGTGTGTTTTAAAGCGGGGGCACTGGCTTGTTGGTGATTTGACAAGCTGTAGAAATGCTCATTACATTAACCTGGTCTCCTTAGCAGACTTTAACCCTTGAAGCTATCCTGGAAAAACTGGGAAAGGAGAACAGGAGTGGCGGGTGGTAGAGAGGAACACTATTTCTTGGGTGATATTTTGTTTACTAGGGAGACCCTTCTCTATGCTTAGTGCCATCATTTCTGGAGCTGCATTCTAGCTGTATAGTAGCTGCTGGCCACGTGTGGTTATTGAGCACTTTTAAAGGTGGTAGTGCAACTGAAGAATGGGATTTTATATTTGTTTAATTATAACCAGTTTAAAATTTAAAACAGATACTTGATTCATTTATTGGAAAACAGTATGTTTGGAACAACTTGGATATGTGAATCTACTTTTCCAGCAGTGAATTTAATGAAATTTATATACAAATATTTTTGGTAAAAAAAATTAGTGATTTAATTGAAAATGTGCTATGAATATAAAATATATACTGGATTTCAAAAACCAAGTATAAAAAAATAATGTTAAGTGTTTCCTCACTGATTTTTATATTGATAACATGTTGAAATAAAAATAGTTTGGTTACATTGGGTTAAATAAAATCTAGTTTTGAAATTAATCATACTGCGTCATTTTGACTTTTTCAGTGGGCCCCTAGAAAATTTGAATTTACACATGTGACTCAACTTCTTTTTCTGTTTGGCATCTCTGCTCTTGAGATTTGGTGAGCAGCTTCTCCCTGTGCCAGACGTTCATCTGTTCCTGACTGCCTGCCCCAGGGGCCACACGGAGATTTCTCCAACAGCAGGGCTGCTTCTGCCCTTATCTGCATTGCAGAGAGGACCAGTAGACTGAGAGCCACTGGCGCCAGACTCCCAAGTCCTAATCTAATAAGCTGGGGGACGTTGTGGGGGAGGTCCCTGGGATGCTGACTGAGTTGTGCACAGTGGGGGAGTTTGGCAGGAGGACTCGGGGATACCTATTTCTCATGGATGTTGACTTCTTCAGTCACACCCCAAACTGGTGGCTTCTCACATTCACTTGTGCCCCACTGAGGAGTTGCCTGGCCTCAAGTCCAGCTCTGCCTTCTCCGTAGCACTGGCTGCCCTCACCTGTCGGGGACAGTTTGAGCTGGGACTGTTGTAAGAGTGGAGTCTCCTCAGACCAAGGACAAACAGCAGCGGCTAGGAAGCTCATGATGTTCGCCTGTGGTTTGGTGTGGGGTGGGAGGGGATCCAGAGGAGGAGGGGGACTGAGGACGCTGGGCAGATGCTGCTGCAGAGCAAGCAAGGCTCCCTGGGGCCCCGTGATTCTCCCCTTGTCAGCCCCTCCTCCTGCTCCGCTCGGCTCCTTTTTGCTCCTCCCCTTCTGGTGATGCTGAGACTGTCGCCTGATCTCTTGAGCGCTCAGCATCTCTACTTTTTGGGGCTTTGCTTTGTCCTCTGTTTGAAACACTTTGTGGTAGTCAGCAGTTCCAAACCTTCCCTCCACTTCTCTGTCTGGGTGACGTCTGTCCAGAGACGGCTTCCCACTAGGGCTGTGCCAAACACGGACCAGGACTGCTACAGAAGGGAAGTGGAAAGTAACCAGGCAGGCAGATCCTGCTGCTCCTTCCCCCTCCGCTTCCCACTTGCTGGGCTGCCCTCCCTTGTCCCTCAGCCTAGCACCTTCTGCATTCTGGGTCTCTCTCCTTTGACAGCTTTGCATTTGTTAGTCATTTTCTAGGGGCTTCCTCTAGCTTTATCCCCACCAGTGCAGTAGGGAATCTGACACCAGAAAGACTAGAAAGGAGGGGAGGAGCTGGGGATCCTAGGCTGGGATTTTTGCACCGGGATCCCCTGGAAGTTGCCCCAGCTCCAGAGAAAGGGAGTAAAAGGGAAAGGATTGAGACGAAAGGAGTTGGGAGCGCTGATCTTTCCAGGCTGGTAGGCCCCCTTACCCCGTATGTCAAACTGGGTTAGGTGGAGGTGAGGCCATTGGGTCACATGGTCAGTAGGCAGAAAGGGGAAGACGGGAGGAAATAGACTGAAGTAAAGAAAGTTCCAGAGATGGTGTTTTGTTTTGGCTGCAAGTGTAGTGACCTTTTGGCAGCAGGTTTAATGGTCAGACAGAGGAAGGTGTTGGCTCATGCAGACACAGCCCAGTGTGTGGTCCATCTTCCCCCATATCATGCATGCATCCTCTTCTCCTAGCTTGAGGATCCTGGCCTCTAGTTCCTTACACTTACAGCCTGGGGCTGAGGTGTGATGGGGAGTAGAAAAGAAAGGGAAACTTCCTGGGTAAGGAGCAAAGACCCCAAGAAGCAAGTGGCACTTCTGAGTCTCACCTCTAAAATAATCTTGGCTGTGGTTGCAATCTTGGCTGTGTTGAGTATTAGAGAATGTAATTGTGTGAAGAAAGCCTAGTGGTTAGAATGGCAGACTGGAACCTTGGTTGTTTCCTGCTCCACATGGGGTGGGGATGAAGGGAGGGCTGGGTGGACTACAGGGTCTAGATCTACAAATCCTTGCACCCTTGGAGAAGAGATGACGGTGCTACCCTCAGACTGGAAAGGCACGGACAGCAGCTCCTTTCTCAGGAGGCGTCACTAATCGCTGGCATGAGGCAGGTGGCGGGTTGGGGAGATCTGGGCTGCTTGGGGTGAGGTTCTGGACCAAGTGGTCTTGGTTCTGTCTTTCCCTTTGGTGTCTGAATTGGACTTGTCTGGGTCCCCTGGGTGGAAGGAAAAGTCAGAAGAGCTTGGCAGTGACCCGATTTCCCCCAGAGTTCTTATCCCCAGAGGGCCGAGGTGCCACAAAGTCGAAGGTCACATGGTGTTTGACCCGGCCCTTGCCCTTGCTCCAGAGGGCAATCAGGCCAAAGCAGAGGGTCACTGAGGTGAGGAAGGGGAGGAAGCCAACTGCCAGCACCATAGCCACACCCCTGCTGTCCAGAAAGAAAGGCCCTGGGATCCCCGGCACAGTGACGTTGGGGTCAGAGAGAGTGCCGTTTGGTGGTTCAACTTGAATTACTTCCAGCCAGGTTCTTAGGGAGTCATTCCCAGCTACGTTGCTGACCACACAGACATAGGCCCCTCTGTCCTGTAGCTGTACTGAGCGGATCTCCAGTGTCCCATCCTCTAGGACCCTGACTCTCCCTGCCCTTCCCAGCCAAGCCCCCTGAGGCCTCATCCAGGAGACCGTGGGGGCTGGGTCTCCGTCTCCAGAGCAGGAAAAAACGGCATGTCCTCCCTCCTCGGCAATGACCCACCGGGGCCCAGACTCTGGATCAGGGCTGGTTTGCAGGTAAAATGCCCTGGAGGCAGGATGTCTGAAAACTCCCTCAGGCTCTTCCCCCGGACATGCTGGGGGCCTGCACAGGCAGGGGGGGAAGTGCCAAAGTCCAGGCGGCTACGGAGCCTGAGCAGCCAGAGGAGGCGACAATCACAGGTTAGGGGGTTGCCAGACAGCCTCAGAGTGACCAGTTTGTCTGGAGAAGGGAAAGCCGTTTCCTCCAGGGTCTGAAGGGCGTTATCTGCTACATCCAGCAGGTGGAAGGCTGACAAGCCATGGAAGGCATGGGCCTCGATGGAAGTGAGGCAGGCCCCTGAGAGTCGTAGCTCCTGGAGCCGAACCAGGGGGCTGAGCCTCCGGGCTGGGATGGCAGAGATAGGGTTCTGAGATAGATCCAGGACCCTGAGGAAGCTCAGGTGGTGCAGAGCTTGGAAGGGCACAGTGCTCAGGTTGCAGCGAGTGACGGCCAGGCTGCTCAGATTGAGCCCCGTCAGGCTCCCAGGGTCCAGAGCCTCCAGAGATGGCCAGTGGTGGATCTCCAGCTCCTTTAGCTGCCCCAGCCCCCGCAGCGCCCCAGCCGGCAGCCTCTCAATATCCAGTTCCCGGAGCCTAAGGACCACTAGTGCTGGGAGCCGGGCAAGGGCCAGGCCAGGCACCATGCTGAGGTTGCAGCGCTCCAGGGTGAGGGTGCTTAGCTTGGCCAGTCCTGCAAACGCCCCTGGAGCCACAAACACCAGGTGATTGTCCCCAACCTCCAGCTGCTGGAGGCTGCCTAACTCACCAAAAGCTCCATCCAGGAAGAGAACAATCTGGTTGAGGCGGAGGTCAAGCAGCGTGAGGGCAGACAGACCCGAGAAGACCCCCGGCCCCACAATTCGGAGCCGGTTGCCCTGTAGCCTCAGGGTGAGCAGGCTCTGTAGGCCATGGAAGGCCCCAGGCTCCAGGGCAGAGAGCTGGTTGTGGCTGAGGTCCAGTTCCTGGAGCAGGCCCAGTCGGGAAAGCATGCCCCGCTGAAGCCCCCACAGGTGGTTCCCACTTAGGTCCAGGAGCTCAGTGTCCAGCGGGAGTCCCCCAGGGACAGCCTCTAGTCTCCTGTGGGCACAGAGCACGGCTCGGGGCTGGGAGGTGCAGTCACAAATGGCAGGGCAGCTACCACTGCTACCTCCAGGCAGGAGGAGCAGGAAAAGGAGGGGGTGCCACGGGAGCCAGGCTTGCTGTGGAGCTGTGGCTGCATTCATCGCCTCTCGAGTCCTAGAAGAGAGGATGTGGCTTCAGATGATGGTGACCTGGACTTTTTCAAGCCCTCCGTATTGAAATTGGTCTGTCTTAGTGTTGCCAGTAGGCAGGGTAGAGAACTAGGAAGAATTCTGTCTGATGCACCACCTCCTGGGGCTTCCTGGGACTCCTCTTTGGGGAATCTCCCCCCCCCCCCCATCCCAGGCCTGGCTAACCAGCTCTGTGCTCCTGCAACTACCTCGTGAAACCCTAGTCAACCTGATTTCTCGGGGGGGGGGGAGTTTTATTGGAATGGGACAGGCAGCAGAAGGGAAGTAACTCTGAGTCTTTCTGTAATGATTTCTCCCTGTGTCTGTAAGGTCCAGGAATAACTTAGATCCCTTCTCCCTGATATCTGCTCCCCAAGTGCTGCTCTCCCTCCCAGCCTACCCTTGCTGTCCCTTGTCGTGTATGGCTTTGCCTAGGGCTCAAGGAAAACACATCCTTGGCCAGATCTGACTGGAGAAAGGTCCTCACCTCAGCTGTCACCCCAGGCTCTGCCCCTTGTCTCTGTATCCGTCCAGCCTGGCCCAGGGCCTGAAGTCTGGACTAGGAGATCCAGTCTCCCCAGAATGCCTGTGTGGATGACAGCCAGCTGTGCACTATCTGTGACCCAGGGTGCAGGGGGCACTCTGTGGGGGAGCTGGGAATCTCTTACCAACCCTTCCTCTCCTGCAAAGGCTGCCCAGGGTGTGAGCGGTTTGGTCCTCACTTTTCTCTTATAACCCTCCTTCTTCTTTTTTTAATACCAGGGACTGAATCCAGGGACACTTAACCACTAAGCACATCCCCAGCCCTTTCTTATTTTTTATTTTGAGACAGGGTCTCACTACGTTGCTTAAGGCCTTGCTAAATTGCTGAGTCTGGCTTTGAATTTGTGATCCTCCTGCCTCAGCCTCCTGAGCTGTTGGGATTATAGGCATGTGCCACTGGGCCCAGCTCTTATAACACTTCTTAATAGTGTTTTGATTCTAGTCTGTGTATGAATCTAAGAGACAGCCACTTGTCCCCTCTGGCCTGCGCTAAGATGGACTGTGATTCTGGGAGGCATAGATAAGGGAGGAGAGAGAGCATCTGACCTGATGCTGTGGGGTGGGGAGAAGAGGAGCCCTTGGCTGGCACAGCAGACATCTGGGGTTCTGGGTACCAGGAGCCTGGGCAATATCAGGAAGATGGTGACTGTAACGATCACCCGAGGCTGTCTGAGGTGATAGAGAAAAAGAGGTCTTTAGTGGCTGTCTCAATTTGCCCTGTTTGATACAACAGGGACCCGGAGGGAGGGAAAGTGTTGGAATTGGGAAGGGGCGGCTGATGTGATAGTGGCAAGAGCCACGGGTTCTCCTGGAGGCAGCTCCCCTGGCTGCAGGTCCTGATCACCTCTGGGCTTCGAGCTTCAGGCTTTCTGGGTCCTGTGGGGTCAGCTCTCTGCTTTGTGCCCTATTTTCTCCCAAGTGGAACACAGGACAGTGTGACTTCTTCCCCCTCCTTTCCATTCTCCACCCTCCGCCAGCAGAGTCATTCCAGAGGCTATCCTTTATCCACCTCAGAGGAAACTGAAGAAAGAGACCCCAGCATTAGACTTGACGGGGTGCAAAAAACAGCAGAGGGATGCAGGGAACTATTCGGAGGCTTGGAGGATGGAAAAGAATGGCAAGGGGCAAAGGCTGCTAGCGGCCTCCTCTGCCCTTACTCTAACCTAACAGGTATCCGGCATGCTGAGAGTTCTCCAGGGACAGGAATGCCCAGCCTCCCCGCTTCTTCCTGTGCCTGTTCTGGGAAGTCCACCTGACAGCTAGCTGTTCATCACCGTTGCTGCAGCTCCTGCTCATCCTTTTTGCTCTGCATTCAGCAAAAGTGCAATGGAGCATGGAACCCAGCCTCCCTCCTTCCCGTTCTTGTGGGTTTCCTCTTAGTCCCCCAAACCTGCTGCGCCAGGGGCTGGGGGACCTGGAGCCAGACTCTCTTATTTATAAGGTGGCTAATTTAATCACAAACTTGCCCAGCTCCATGGGTACGGGACTGGCTTCCAGCCACTTTGCCGGAGGAGATAGGTGTCGGGCCATTTCTTTCTCTCCTTCAATGGGGTGGGGGCATCACCCCTGCCAAGGATGGAGAGCGTCCTCCTGGCCCATGTGGCAGTTCAGAGACACATGTGAACATGGGTGTCCTCTTTAAAGCTCACCTGACTGAGGCATAGGGTCCTGTGTGGGGAGGGAACTGCTGGGGGAAAGATTTCTGGATTATCCACACTGACCCTGGGGGGAAATTCTGCCCAGGGGTAGAGGGATCTCTGGGGAGAAAATGGAGGAGGTCTCCAGGGAGTCCTTCCACCTAGGGACACCCGTGAAAGTCCTGTGGTGGCAGGAGCAAGGGTTGGCGGGCGGGGGTGGGGTACAGTCCTCTTCCATTGACAGGCTCCTGGGTTTGGCTTTGTCTCTGAGAATGTTACGGAAAAGGGCAGCTGCCGTTGGGGACAGAGGGCAGGGGCACTTACCGGAGACGCTGGAGGGTGGCATCAAGTTGGACACTGCATCTGCACCTGGGGCCACTGCACTTCCCGTCTGTGCCTCGCTCCCCACTCCCGCCCGCCCGCCCGCCTGCCACCGCCACAGCCGCTGCTGCTGCTGCTGTTGCCACCGCTGCTGCTACCGCTGTGGTCCTTGCTGCCAAGACACAGGGAGAGAAAAGAGCCAGGAAGCATTTCTCCTATTTTTTTTTCCTCTCTCTCTTTTTTTAAATCAGGCGAGAATGAGTCTGCAGCAACCCTGTTGGTGCAAAATAAATAAATAAAGCCACCAGGGAGGTCTGCAGCAAGCGGCCACTACAGGATGTCAGTGGAGGAAAGGAGCCAGGGGGAGGCTCTGTGCCAGGGACGGGTCTGCAAGAGAGGCAGCCGGGTGGCACAAAGGGTCTCTCTGACATCCCCCAGGGAGCTCGGGAGCTCCCCCGCCAACCAGCTTCCAGAGAATTGCCTTTTGGTCTCCCAGATGCAGAGCGATTCTGTGCCACCTCTAAATCTAAACTGCCCCCGTGGGCATCGTGTATGGAAAAGTTCTCACCCCACTACTTCCCTGCGGAGCTTAGTCTGAGGCACCTTGGGTGGAAGTACCTGAGGATTGGCTCAGGAGCCTCAGCGGGGGGTACTGCTCAGCCTGGGGGTGATGGGGGCTAGAATTCTCCTAATGACAATGTGCTGACTGGACACCGAATGAGACCAGCGAGCAGGCACATAGGTACTCATATTGAAGACTCCCTCCATCCTGACACACACACACACTTCTTGCCTTTCAAATCATTTTATAGAGAACTGTACAGGTTGGGGTTTATATTTACCCAGCCAAGTCCCTCCCCTGAGAGGAAAAAAAAAATCCTCCCATCACCTGCTATTTAGTTCTCCCAGGAGGGTCCACCGCTATTTCTGACGCAAAGGAAATTCTGGGACAAGGTCACAACAGAGAACCAGATCCCTGGTTCTTCCTGGTAGACTCATGGCAGCCAGTCACAGAGCCATGGGATGGCATCACCTTCTTTTTTTCATGGGGAAAGTAGTCCCTGGCCAAGGAAGTCCTCCTGTCCCCAGTGTCTGTCTCTTTTCATCCCCAGCCTTTTTTATATTTTTTGAAACAGGGTCTCACTAAGTTGCTGAGACTGGCCTTGAACTTGGGATTCTTATGCCTTGGCCTCCTGCGTAGCTGGGGCTTTCTCTACCACGCCTGTCCTCTGGGCAGCTCTTGTGATAGAACATAGTTGGAGCCAGGTGGGAGTTTGGACCACTCCAGGTGTAAGACTGGTGGGCTGGATCACCACGGAATTGTCCTGGGATCCTACCAGACTGAGACTCTTTCTGAGGTCCCTAGGTTTCTCTGAGCTGTGACCTCAGGATGAGAGAGAGTGTGTCAGACCAAAGGTGCCCAAAGAACTGCATGACTGCAAGTTTAGTTCACATGTATTTTGCTTGTGTGTGAATGTGTGTCTCTGATCAGACCCCTACGGTTTATATTTAAAGTGCGCATAAAAGGGTTCTTCTTGACCTCTGTATCTCTTGACCTGAGGGTATTGGCGTCCACTGTGTTACCCTCCCTTCACACCCAAATCCCGTGACAATTACCCCCTCCCTCCACCCCCTTCCCATTCTTGTCTGCCATAGTTTTTTTTTTTTTTTGGTTTTGTTTTTTTTGTGTGGTTTTTTTTTTTTTTTTTTTTTTTTTTGGTACCAGGGATTGAACTCTACTGAGCCACATCCCCAGCCCTATTTTGGAGTTTATTAAGAGACAGGGTCTCACTAAGTTGTTTAGCGTCTCGCCATGGCCGAGGCTGGCTTTGAACTCGTGATCCTCCTGCCTCCTCCTCCCGAGCCTCTAGGATTACAGGCGTGTGCCACTGTGCCCAGCATTATATTCAGGTTATTTAGATCCCAGGAAAAGGGCAGGGTTCCCAACAACTTCTTTGCTGAACTAAGAGGAAGAAAGAAGGCAGAAAATGTAAGGATCCAGATTCATGTTATATACAGGTCCTTCTGGGCTCTTGCCCCTGGGCTCTTGCCACTAGTCTCTGAGCTTGATCCATCTCCCCCAGCCAAAGCTCAGGGGGAAATGCAATGAGGTATTTCAAAGGCCTATTCTTAGCCTCTGAGCCCAGAGCTGAGTTCTTCTCATCCAGGGCGCCCTGGACGCCCTGTTTTCTCGAGGACATCTTGGTCCTCCTAGAGGTCCTTATATCCCGTCCACCCCATACTCCTAGAAGATGGGTGGAGGGGGTGGGAAATGGGACAGAACAGAGCCAAGGCTGGAGATGGGGTTCTTCCACCTCCCCCCCTCTGGCTGGTGACCCACTGCCAGGTAAATCTGGCGGTAGAAAATCAGTCTCAGTATTTGCTCATTCCCTGAGAATTGCTGGGGCCCGCCCTCCAGAGACCTGGGGAGAGAAAGACTGAGAGTGGACCCAGGTCTGAAGGGAGAGGAAAGGCACCCTTGTTCAGGTCACTTGGACAGCCCTGCGGGGGACTCGGTTTCAGTGCTGAAGAGCTCCTTGTAGAGCGGGGGGAAAGCAGCTTGGACCACGATGGGGTGGAGATGCTGGAAGACCTGCAGCTTCTCCACGTGCTGGCTGCACAGGCTCCGGAGCTTCCCCTTGGGTGGCAGCTGGAGGGGGAAAGAGGGAAGGAGGTCAGCGCTCGCAGCTCCCCAGAGCGAACCTCACCCTTCCTAGGACAAGGTGTCACTCCTCAGTTTCCTCTTATGCGTTGGCACTTTTGGATCCGTCACATCTCTTTGATAGAAGCGACAAAGTATAAGTGGGGCACGAGGCACAGGCCTCTAATCCCAGCCCCTCGGGAGGCTGAGGTTAAAGGGTCATGAGTTCTGGGTCGGCCTCAGCAGTTTAGTGAGACCCTATCTCAGAATGGAAAAGTAAAAAGGGCTGGGGATGGGGCTCAGTGGGTTCAATTCCTAGTAACTAGGAAAAAAAAAAAAGAAAAAAAAAGTCTCAGAAAATAAAAGGTAAGTGAGAGCTGATGAGAGACCACTGAATGCTTTCTGGGTGCAGCCCCCAAATTGTGTTCCTGCTACTCATAAAATCAACTTTGGCTCTTGTGGTTCCAGTCATCTGCACCGCCTTTCTAATTGTTTTGTTAACTAATTCTTACTTTCAAGTATCACCCCTTCACCCCTCCCTGCCCGCCTCAGTAGTTCCCTGATTGTCCTCTGTCTGGGTTAAACACTCTTTCTTTGGGCTTTTCTCAGGTACCTACTTCATTGTAGGAAAAGGATCCAATTTGTCTGCCTTCCTATATCGAGTAGAAGTTAACTAGGTTCTACCGTCTCTCTGTGTGCTCTGTACCTGTCATGATTCTTTGGCTCATGGCAAATGCTCAATAGTTCTTTGTTTGAAATAAAAAGACTTCTAAGCAGGTGCAGTTAGTAGAGCAACCCTGGCACCCCTCAGCCAAGGGATGATGAAGAAGGCACAGAAGCCCACAGGGAGACGGAGGCAGGGAGACCTTCGGAAAAAGGCTGAAAACACCGTTTATCTCCTGTGGGCTCCTGGGTGCAGGGGTGCAGCGCACAACACCTGTGATTTTAACAGCTCAGGAGGCTGAGGCAGGAGTATTGCAAGTTCAAAGCCAGCCTCAGCAACTTAGCAAGGCCCTGAGCAACTTAGTGAGACCCTGACTCAAAGTAAAAAATAAAAAGGGGCTGGATGAATGTTTTCTGTGATATAAAGAGGCTGATTCATAGTGGGACAGGGAGAGGGAGCATGGGAGGAACAGATGAACTCTAGATAGGGCAGAGGGGTGGGAGGGGAAGGGAGGGGGCATGGGGTAATTAATGATGGTGGAATGTGCTGGTCATCATTATCAAAGTACATGTATGGAGACATGAATTGGTGTGAATATACTATGTACACAACCAGAAATATGAAAAAATGTGCTCTATATGTGTAATAAGAATTGTAATGCATTCTGCTGTCATGTATAAATTTAAAAAAGGGGGGCTGGAGATTTAGCTCAGTGGTAAAGCACCCTTGGGTCCAATCCCCAGTACCAAAACAAAACAAAACAAACAAACAAACAAAACCCCCAAACCTCTCCAGCCATCACCTGCCCCTGCTAGGCGACCTTTCTGCCTGGAAGGTGACAGGGAAGAGGCAGCCTGGAATCCCTCCTGACTTGTGAATGCACTGTCTTTGGGTGTTTACTGCTTTGCTCTGAGTTTGACTGGACTATAACAATAGCTTCGTTCACTCAACACATATTTTTTTGAAAAACTCTGAATCTGTGCTAGGTGCTATGATGGGCTCAGGTGACTCATGAGTATGATATAAAATCTCTACTTTTATCACATTTCCATACAAGTGAGGGAACCAGAAAAAAGATCAGTGATGTGGCCACACAACAACATTTTGGGAAAAACAGCGAACCACGCACGGGTACTACTGTGGTCCCACAGGACGTAAGGGTCAGTGGGTCTATCAGTAAGTACACTCAACAGAGAAACCAGGGAAGGATGCGCGTGGGAGCGCACTCCTGTTGTGAAGCAACCCAGGAGTGTAAGCAGGGCCGGGGTTGTAGCTGGGTGGAAGAGCACTTGCCTACACCCACAAGGGCCCGGGTTCAAGTCCCAGCACCACAAAACAAACCAACCACAATGACCGAAGCTCAACTAAAGCAAAGCAGGGTGAAGAGCAGAGGGCTTCTTTAGAGGAGAACTTGGTTAGGAAAACCTCCCCGGAGTGAAGGGAGGGAGTCAGTCATTGGGTAACTGGGGGAAAAACCTTCCGGCCCTGGCAACGGCAGGCACCAACGCCCTGAGATACAGCTGATCTTGACGTGCTCTGGGAACAGCAGGGAGGCCAGGTGGTTGAACAGTGGTGAGGGGCAGTGGGAGGTCGAGTGAGCAGAGAAGACAGTGTTATGTCAGCAAGCCAGTGGGCCATGACACAGACGCGCCATCTGAATCTCAGCCCCAGGAGGGCTGGGAACAGGAGTGGGATGTGATGGGATTTCGCCCTTAAAAAGGCCACCGTGGATGCTGAGTGGCATGACAGAGCAGGTGAGGGTGGCACAGCGGTCCAGTTAGGTGGCCTCTCTAACAGTCCAAGTGTCACAGAAGTCATTTCTGTGTCCTTAGCACCTAGCACTGAGCCTGGTGCGTAACAGAGGCCCACTTGCAGGATTACATAAATGGTTCCTTCCACTGGTTCCAAAGTAAATTTTCTAAACAACAGCTGATCACATCATTCCTCTATCCTTTGGGGCTCCCACTGCATAAAAACCAAGCCTTCACTCTTTCATATGGCCCTAAAAAGTCCTCTGATTTTCTCCGGACTTAATCTTTAGACTTACTTTCTGTGAGTCTTCTGCCTCATCATTCAGTCCTGATCTCACACATTAGTAAAAGGATATCTTGAGTTATTCTCCTTTGTTTCATTTACTTATTTATTTATTTATTTATTTTTGCAACACTGGGGATCGATCCCAGGGGCATTCTACCACTGAGCTACATTCCCAGCCCCTTTTAAAATTATTTTCACATTTTTGAGGCAGGGTCTCACTGAATTGCCAAGGCTGGCCTTGAGCTTGCCACCCTCTTGCCTCCGTCTCCCAGGTGGGTTGGCTCGCAGGCAGGCGCCACCATGCCCGGCCGCATCCTCAGTTTGCTCGTATTGTTCCCTAGTCCTGGGATGCCTGCCCCGTCCTCCCAGACCTCTGTTAAAACCTTCTCTCTGTCATGACCTTCTCTGGAAGCATTTATGATCCCCTCCTTTGACCCTCAGATTGTTTTTAATCTCTGTTCTAGGGACTCATATTTTCCTCAAAATCATTTATAGTAATTTATTGGGGGCATAGGGACGTCGTGGAAAGAGCACTAGGGTTAAATCTTGCATTTATGGCTTAATGAATAATATAAACAAGTCACTGAAGTCTCTTTATTGCTACAGGGAGACTTTAGCACCTGTCCTATTGACTGGGTTGCTGAGAGGATGACAGAATCTACCAGGAAGGCACTTTGTTAATCACATATCACGTTCTGTTCTATACTAGAGTCATATCAGAAGGTCCACGAGCCTCTTTGTACCAGATCAGGCTGTCTTGGCAGGAGCAAGAACAGCATCTCTGTATCTTTCCATGGTGCCTGGTAAAGCAGGTGCAGTAAGTGTTGGCTATATTAAACTGAATTGCTCCCTGGAGGTGCCTCCCAATTCCAGGCTCCCTAACTTTCCATCTCTGTGCACACACAGGTTCCCAAGGCTGTTGCAAGCTCTTGGACACAACATGGCACTCTAGCACACTCTCCTCTGCACCCGCAGACCCTGGCCCTGATGTCACCAGCTCTGATGTCACAGATCTGGCCCAGGGCCTGGCCTCTTCTACCCCAGGGACTGCGCCTACCTTTGCCAGGATGCCTTGGCGATGAGTCTTGCAGAGATGGTGATGAAAGGCCAGCTCCAGATTGTACTGCAGCTGTTCTACTTTCCTTTTGTCTTGGAGCCCTGGCCGATCTGAAGGAGGGGATGGGACCGGAGCGAGAACAGAGAGAACATGGACATTCACTTCCAGCAAAAGGGCGTGTTGTACCTTTTGGATATCTACTGGAGAGAGGCCATCTTATCTGAGTGTGTGTGTGTGTGTGTGTGTGTGTGTGTGTGTGTTGGGACCTTGGGCTAGGCTGGTTGTCTCCAAGAGAAACTGGGGAGAGAGGAAAGGAATGGGAACTTCTCACCTCCTAATTCCCAGCTACCTTCTCTTGGGTTACCTGGCATTTCCCATGGCCCATTCAATGCTAGGCACCAGGATTCGACCTGGGGGCTATGGAAGGGTTGGAAGAGGGCTCCCTGCCCCCAGACTAGAATGGTTCCAGATAGGACATAGCCTTTCTGAAGCCACTCGGGCCCACCCAGGGCCTCTGCAGCCATCTGTGACTAACTTCAACACCCAAACCACGTTTTGCCCCACTTCCTTAAAGTATCCAGCAGTCACCTTTAAAGTTTTATCTCTAGTTCCAGGAGCATGTTTAGGTCCCTACTTACTGGCAGAGCCAGAAGACTGATACTGTTGACCTGCAAACTCAGGTTAGCAGCCAGACCCACTTCCCCGGGTTCTTGGAACACTTAGCATTCAGTTGGCTCAGCCCAGCCCTCTCCAGCCCAGTGGAGAGGATATCCAGAGTTCCGCCTTGCAGGCATACTGTCTCCAAATGAATGCACACAGAACAGTGATTCTCAACCCTGGTGGCCTGGGGTGGGCTGTTAAAATTTTGGGTGCACCCCGGATCAATTACACCGGAATGTCTGCAAGTGGAATCCAGGCACCAGTAGACTTTTGAAGTTCCCCAGGTGGTTCCAATGTGTGCTACAGCGGAACCTCTGACCGACACCGACAGCCAGATTGATTTCTACACGGAAGGGGCTCCTCTCCTCTCAGCTTCGCTGCTCCCCACTTCTGCAGCCCCACCCTGTGCTGCTCCCGGGCCCCTCCGAGGCACCACTGAATCTTCAGTTTGACTCATGGTATTTGATAGCACTATTGAGCAGGCTCCTTCTGCGACTTCAAGCAATCTCCCAGACTTCACCACATCAGAAGGCCCGGGCTCCTCCGCGTCTGCTGGGCCTCTACCCCTAAGAGTCCCTTCCCCAAGCCTGGTGGCACTCACTGGCATTGATGAGAACCAGCGCTGTGTAGAGGGCGATCTCGTCCTCAGAAAAGCGCAAGGCACTGAGGGAGTGGGAGAAGTCAAAGATGGAGCTGATGAGCTCGCTGCAGCCTGATGGAAGGAAAACGAGAGAGTGAGAGAGGTGGGGGGACCGGGTGCCCAGGACAACGCCCTCAAGGTGTTTGGGGGACACGCGGCAGTTGACCCTGCAAAGAGGGTGCCCGAGTCACAAAACTCCGAATGGGGTTGGCATGAGAATCCTCTCTCTCATTTCCCCCTGCCCCTCACCCAAGGCTCGGAACAGCTCCACGCCACCGTATTTGCCTTCAAAAAAGACCGTGTGGTTCTCAGCATTGTAGGCTCGGCACATCCTGACCAGCACGACTTCCATCGCTCCTGGAGGGGGGAGGACAGTGGACAAGCAGCACCAAGCAAAGCTAGGAATCCGCCTCTGACACCCTCAGGGCCCTGATCTAGGCCACCTCCCTCGCTTTGGCCCTGTCCCCCTCCCCCGGGCTTGCCCGCCCCTCCTGCACACCTGCTTTCAGCAGGACGATCTGGTCATTCTGGCAGAGCTCCATAAAGCCTGAGAGCCTCTTGGCGAACTCCACCACGTACTGAATGGCCTCGGTGAGACGGTGGGCACAGCGCTCCCACATCTCCCACATCGACTGCGCGGAGAGGAAGATCTGGCTGCAGCCCTCGGTGGAACATGGCGACTGACCTCCCGAGCCTCTGCCCTCCCTGCCAAGGATTCTGAACTCCCTAAGGATTGCACCACCCAGGGGCACCCTACCACTGAGCTGTACCCCTAGCCTGTTTTATTTTGACACAGGTTCTCACTAAATTGCCTAGGCTGGCCTTGAACTTGTGATCCTCCTGCCTCAGCCTCCTGCGTCCCTGGGATTACAGGTGTGAGCCACCGCACCCAGCTAACACTGGCATTTTAAAAAGCCTATTCTTAGCACAAATGCACTTAGGGGTCAATTCCTGTCAGCCAGTCGCACTTACTAAGCACCCACCAGCTCCTGGTGCTGCTATTGTGGGGAAATAAAAAATGTATGAGCTAGAGCTCTACCCTCAGAAAATTTGCATTTTGTCGAGTTTCCCCCCAATCCAAAAAAGGACATAATCAAGGTCTTGATAACCTAGAGAAGCAAATGTGAAGTGCCAAACGAGTGCTTTTAGAGCAGGCGGTATTGTCAGAGTGTAACAGAAAAGATAGCGTCAACTTTGATGCCTGATGAATCTGAATTTGACTTTGGCTTTACCGCTTGTGATCTTGAGTAAGTCAATTAACCTCTCTGAACTCAGTGTCCTAGTTTGTTAAAAATATTAATAAACGTTGCAGGTGCAGTGATTCGCTCCTCCAGCAACTCAGGAGGCTGAGGCAGGAGAATTCCAAGTTGAGGCCAGCCCCAGCAACTTAGTGAAACCCTGCCTCAAAATAAAAAGGGCTGGGGATGTGGCTCAGTGGTTAAACACTGCTGGGTTCGATCCCCAGTGCGAAGGGAGTGGGGGCACAAAGGAATAAAGGCCACCCTCACAGTCTGACAGCTGGAAGGGTCGAAGATAATCTGTGTGAGGCATTTAGCACAATGCTTGGCAGAAAAGGGGTGTTTAACCATCAGTCCTCAGGGTTCTGATTATTGTTGGTACCAACAGAGGGGCAAGAAGGAGCGTGTGAAGGTGGGTGGTGGAGGAGGTTCAGTTGAAACTGCGTGAAATTTTGATAGGCCGGGGCCAGGGAAAAGCTCTCAGTCATCCGCCAAGTTTAGACGGACATGTAGACGCACACCCACAGTTAAAAGCGGCACGCACACTTGCTGGGCAGCCTGTGTCTCTCTGCAATTCCCTGCCTACCCCGCCCCGGGGTGCACAGGTAGCCATCTCTGGACCCTCAGGGATGATGACATGTCCTCCCTTCATGCTCCGTCTCCCGGCCTCACCTTCCTCTGGTAGCTGGTCACCTCCTCCCTGGAGAAGAGGCTGGTGCGCTGCCGCAGCAGGTCCTCCAGCCGTAGCTGGCAGGTCTCTCGATAGGACTTACAGACGTTCTGTGCCAAGTGCTCTGGGGCAAGAAGAAGGCACACTTGATGTCAGCCAGTCCTTCCCCGGCCCACACAAGGACCCTTCCCTCTCTGCCTCCTGCCTCGAACCCTCACTCCCTGGCACTCATGTTTGATCGACAGGGCCTCCTGGCAGAAGCTCCTCCCTGGTCCTCACCACCCCATGGTCTCCGCAGCTGCTCACCTATCTCCGTCAGGGAGGCATATGGTGCCTCGGGGAGGCTGTGGAAACTGGGGCTGTAGTAGCCATCTGGACCCTGTCCTGGTTCCCCAAGCCCAGGATGCCTGGGTCCCTCAAAATGAAGTCCGCCTCTGCCAGGTGCCAGCTGGCCGCCTGTGCTGTAGATGCCCTCTCCGCCCTCCGCCTTGCCCTGCTCTGGGCTGTACTCAAGGTGGAAGGAGGTCCCACTGAGCTCTGCCTTGGCCAAGTGGCTGGAATACGACGGCCCAGAGCCAGAGGCTCTCAGGAGGCCGGGGGGACAGGCGGAGGCCTCGGGCAGGTCAGGTGAAGCGCCGAGAGGCAGCTGCCCGTCCGGGATCCCCGAGGTGTAGGTGAGGGCATCTGCTCCACGACCCCCTGCTGGAGGGGTCTTGACCACTTGTTCCCGTTGCTGCTGCTGCTGCTGCAGTTGCTTCTGCACTTCTGCATGGAGGCTGTCCCTCTGTTTCTTGGACATGCGGCCGAACTTGACGGCTGGAGGAAGTACAGGGACCGGGAGTTTAGGAGGCAGAAGACGGGGTTCACGGAGTCAACAGGCACCGGGTTATCACAGGATGGACCTGGCGCTTCCCGATCCCAAGCTCAGCTCTCCGGCCTGGCACTCCCTTTGGGAACTGAGGCTCAAGGCTCCTCCCACCCCCTGACTCCTGTCCCTTTCAGAATCTGTCCTGGCTGCCAATTCCATCCACCGAACTACATCTTCTAAGTTGTAAACCAGTTTCTTATAATGGCAGAATTTAAGCCGTGGGCCTGGGCTGGGGATTCTGGCCTCCTGAGATTGGGGCTGGGGGGGATCAAGAAGAGAGGGCCTCAGGTGGTAATCGGGGTCAGCCCGCTCTCTGTGAGGGCCAGAGGAAGAAGAGGGCTGAGAACACAGGTCTCCCTGTGGTCAGGCTGCAGGCTCCCTGGTGACCTAGATACTCACCACAGCCCAACCCGGCTCCGTGGCTGGCTTCTGAACATCCTCTTCTGCTCTCTCTTTCCTGCCTTTTCACTCCCCCCACCCCTCCCAGGTGTGGGGGCACAGCCCCTGGCCCCGCCTGCCCCTGGCACCCCTGCATGTTTCCTTTCTTTCATTTTGTTATTTTGAGCACTGAAAAGTGCTGACAGGCTCCTTCTGGCTCCCCATCCTCTGATGCACCCCCTGCCCCACCCTGGGCTTTCTCCGAGTGGGGGCACCAGGGGGACCCGCAAGCTGCTGTGGTGAGGGGGGTGGATCAAGCCCTAGGAACACAGTCCCGCCCACCATGCCCCTGCTTCTGGGTCATTCTCAGGCTCTGGTCCTGTTCCAGCCACAGTCCTGTGTCCTAGGATAGGAATGGGGTCCAGGGAGGGAGCTGGAGCTCTAAACTAGGGTGACGGGGCCGGAGGGAGCAGGATGGGCGCTGGACCAGAGGGAACAGCATGCGGAGGATCCATCCCGAGTAAGAGAGCGAGAGGCCAGGACCTGGGAGAAGCTGGCGGAGTAGAACCTCAAGTTGGGGTTTCGGAAGAGCTCGGAAGGGAGAAGCTCAGAGAGGAGAGAGGGGTGTGAGGGGGACGGAGAGGGACTGTGGAGGGCTCCGGGGACCTCACCGTCTCGGGACATGCCCAGCGCCAGGCACTTCTGCAGGCGGCAGTGCTGGCATCGGTTGCGGCTGGCACGGTCGATGGGGCAGTTCTGCTGCCGGGAGCAGGAGTAGGCCACGTTGCACTGCTGGCTCCGGCGGAAGAAGCCCTGGGAAGGAGGGGAGGCCTGACTTCTTATCCTGGCCAGCTCTGTCCTAGGGGCTTCCAGCCGCAAACACCGGCTCCTGCTTTTCCCCACCCCCAGAGGTACCCGCCTTTCTCACCTCCATTTCTTCGTGTTAATTGTTATTTGTGCTGCAATCACTTCCCCAGCTTAAGAGGATGCCCTCCAGGGCTCAGGGCCCCCAGGGAAGCACCACTAAGGACACCGTTAAGCCCCTTGCCCTCCATCCCTGAAGAGAGTCTGTGCCTGTGTTGATACGTACGCCTACGACTCACCTTGCACCCCTCGCAGGTGATGACCCCGTAGTGGATCCCCGATGACTTGTCCCCACAGATTTTGCAAGGGATTACTTCGATTTGTGCTGGAAGAGAGAAAGAAGGAGGTCAGCGCAGGGGTCTAGCTGTGCTCCTCCACCACGGAGCTGGGCTGCGGGCGCAGGCTGGGTGGCCCCCTGACTTCTCCAGCCAGCTCCTGCTCACTCCTTGCAAAATGGAAGGAGAAGCGAAGAGGCAAATGCTTCTCAGCAAAGGGCCTGAAGAGGCTTCTTTTGTTTCACAGAGGAGAGGCTTGGAGGGGGCAGCTGGGGGAGTGGGATCAGCATTATAGAGGCCGAAAGAGCAGCTGCAGGGAAGCCACCTGCTCAGCCCGTCAAGTTGAGCAGCTCGGGTCGCCCCTCTTGCCATGGGCCACAGGAGACTCACTGCCTGGCAGCACCTGCTTCCCGCGCGCGCGAGGGGCTTCCTTTGTGCTTCCCTCCCCCACTGGGGCTTGGCCCCCATGACAGAGTGTGGGGCATGGCAGGAGGATGTGTGCACCCAGCAGGTGCCGGCCATCCTCCGCCAGACGTGAAGGCTGGGGAGGGGCTGCACAGAGCCCAGGAGCCCCTGGTGGGGTTCACAGAGTGGATATGGAGAGGCTAGGAAGGAGCTAGAGATGGAGCCCAGGAAAGCGGGGCTCAACCACCCAGCTCTGCTGGATGCCTCGGAGCCCAGGGTGAGAACCCAATAGGACTCATAGGCCACTGGCCCTCGAGCGGAAAGAGGAAAGAGGTGACCGTGTCTCAGCGTATAAGAGTGGGTACAAAGGCATCTGTGTCCAACAGATCACCCCTGTTGAACTGGCCAAGACGAGGACCATCTCACTCACCCATTCACCTGGTGGATGAAGGACTAGGGCCCGTCACGCAGCCGGTTGGCCCAAGAGCCTCTATCTCTGTGCCCTTAAGCTGTCCATTATGCTCTTCTGTGCATGTGGCTTCCGGGACACACTTACCAGTGGGCACGTCTGAAGGCGTGCGTGTGCGTGTGCGTGTGCGTGTGCGTGTGTGGCATGTTTGCCTGTAGCAGTGTTCACATGCATCTGTCTGTGTGTTGAGCCTGCTCACTGGGCACTAGGACCCGTCCTCTGTCCCCCCTGAGCTCGCCGTAAGCTCTGCCCGCTGGCCCTCCCCTGTGGTCTGCTGTGGCTCCAGGTTCCTGTCCTCTGTCATGCCCAGGACTTTCTGTTGAGTGTTCAGCTACTGGCCAGAGGCCTCCTCCTAGCCCTTCCTTGAAAGGTACCTGGACAAAGCTTGGGGTCCCTGGTTATTTCAGGTGCCGAGGGGCACTTCTGAGGACATAGGGGTCTCTTTTTCACCATAAGTGACCTGCTGGCGGCCCCTCTGAGTGGGGAGGCCAGGGGTGGAGCTGGAAGAATGGTCTAGGGTCAAAGCTCCTCATCTGTGACACATCTCACATCCTAAATGGCAGAGGAAGTGTCCCTTGGCAGGAAAATCTACATTCCTGTGAGCTCTTGTCCAGTCTCAGGCCTGGCCCTGGTCACACATAGGGCCTGCTGATGTGAGATGGAGAGGGAGACCATGGCTTGCCCTCCTCTCTCCTGGAATGTTGTTTCTACTCCCCTTAAGACACCGTCCTCGCAGGCCAGCCTTGAGCTGAGTCAGAGTGTTCAGGGGCCTCCTCTTGGGGACAGGGCACATGGGGGTCTGAAATCTTCCCACTGGATCTCGGTCCTTTACCCACCCTAAGCGGCACTCGCCGCCCAGCACCGGCACAGTGAGCCGTGGTCACCCCAGGACCAGATGGCAAAGGAGGCTTTCAGATTCTTTCCAGGAAATTACCAGCAGATTTCGATGACAGAGGAGAAAAGAGAAAAGAAGAGGGCACAACGTGGGGCTCCAGCTTCCAGTCACATTCTCTCTCCACCCGCAATGAGATCAAGATAAAAAAAATGCCAGTCCCTGGGGTGACCCCAGGTAGTGCAGCATGATAAATGACGTCACCAGAGAGACCCACGGCGGGGGCAAAGCAGTGTTTGCCAGGTGACCGAAGCGAAGCAGAGCAACCCGTGGACATATGGGGACCGTGAGAGGCGCTTGGGCCCCACAGATTCTGCTCTTGCCCAACACCTTCCCCTCCAACACTGTGGTATCTCTCTCCTCAGTGACCTAAAGGCCAGAGCGGGGGAAACCAACGTGGGTCACCCAAAAAAGCAAGCGGGAAGGAGATTAGGCCAAGCCACGGTGGGAACTCGGGCTCCGGCCCAGCAGCCAACCACAGGCCTCCCTGTCTCTTCCCTTCTCCAAGAGCCACATCCGCATGCGTGTGTGAGCTGACCACATGGGTGACCCCAGACATACCTCCGTACCCCACACCTGACCCACTGCTGGTCCTGGCCCTAGAAACCTCACCATGGTGTCACCAAGACCTGGTCCTTCTCATGGAAAGTGTGGCCACCCGAGGACAAAGACTGACATTTGGGGGACACAAGAGCCTTCGACCCCAGCTACCAGGCCAGATTCTCCTCCATCTTCCCCAACCACAGCCCAAGGCAGAAGTGCACCGTGAGTCTGGCTCCAAGGGTCATACCCTCCGGCCTCTCTGAGTTTGGGGACTGGGAAAACAACAAAACAAAAACAGAGAGAGACCTAGTGACGGAGGAGCCACACAGCTGAGGTGTCACAGAAGACTCATGCTTTGTCCTGGCCCTGTGCCCAACCCTCAACACCGTCAGGCCTGTGTCCTCCTACCCTTCCCCTGCCACCTGCACCCCCTTCAGTGCCATCCACCCTAAACCTCAAAGAGAAAGTACCGGGTGCTGAGTGCCTGTGACTGGTGGAGGAGGGGAGGAGGGGGCATGGGAAGGGGCCTGGCAGGGGCCGGGGGTGATGAGAGGAGCCGAGAAGCACCTCTGATAACTTCTCCTCAAGACCCACCCCTGCAGCCGGCCCCGAGGCAGCAAGTGGTGGGAACCCAGATTGGGGAGGGGGAGCTGAGTAATCACACGATTACTCAGACTGTTGCCTGGGAGCCTGGCCTGCCAGGAACTTACCATCTTACGGCCTGACAGTGCCAGGAACTGGAGCCCAGCAGAGGTCAGGAACCGTGAGGCCAGCCCCTGCCTCCCTGGCTCCCACAGCAGCCCCATCTCTGCCCCCTCCCTCACTGCTTCCTTGGGAAGATCTCTGTCTGTCCCTGCAACTCTCTCCTAAGGCTTCTCCGAAGAAATCCCTCCAGTTCCACGTTTCCAAGAGGAGAGACAAAAGCCCAGGGACACATGACGGCTCCTTAAATGGTGGCGGCTGGATGATCTAGCCTTTTACCTCTCAAACCAGGGCACCTGGGGCCTTGGTTAGAAGTACGTCCTGGGGACTGGGATGTATGTAGCTTGGTGGCTCTGCACTTGCCTGAAATGCATGAGGTCCTGGGTTTGATCCCCGGAACCACACGACAAAACAAAAAGTAGGTTCCTGCTCAGGAGAGCTGACGTGGGGCTCGAGATTCTTCATTTTAATAAGCTCCCCATGGGTCCCCAAGTTTGCTGGTCTGAGTAGCAAGAACTTAGTCCCTCTGCCTGCTTTTACGGCAGGCTGCTCCTCCCTGAGGGACCTGTAGGGCTGACACTCTCTTCCTAAGCTCTTTCTTTTTCTTCCTTTTTTTTTTTTTTTTTTTTCTTTCTGGTGCCTGGGACTAAACTCATGGCCTCAGCTATGCTAAGTCCGAGCCCTACCTCTGAGCTACCCTCCCGTTCACCTAGCTCATTCTTGTGTCTTCCCTGACACCCAGGGTACCTTTAGAACGTCATTCTGATGCAGTCCTAGAAAAAGAAAATGAGGGGCTGAGGCTGTGGCTCAGTGGTCGAGCACTGGCCAAGCCTGTGTGAGGTGCTGGGTTTGATACCCAGCAGCACAAAAAATCCAAAGCAAAACACAGTGTAAAAGTTTGGGTTGTAGCCCCTCCTCTGCTTTGCTTCAGAGATGGAAGGCTCTCCGGGGAGCATCCTCCTAGAGAAGCTCTTACCAGGAGAAATATGGTAGAGGAAAACCTCCTCTGCCCCCAAACTCCTCTAACCTCACCCTCTTGCAGCTGCGAGATTCATTGATAGTGCTCTTTGAATGTATCCAGAGCTTGGCTCTGGGCCCTGTCCAGGTGCCCTGTGCCACAGAGAGGAAGTGGTAGGAGCAGAGGAGGGGCTACAACCCAGGGGGATCTCGCCCCTCAAACTCCGCAACAAGCCCTACGCAGGTGGAGGACATTCAGACGGAGGAACCCTGGGGTCCTCATCTCTTCTCCAGTGGAGTCCTGCCCGTCTGAGGCTAGGCCTGTCCCTCCTGGGTGGCAGTCTTACTCTATGCCAGACTTTGCATATCTGTGTAATGTTCACGACAGTCCATGACAGAGGTACAACTTGCACTATCCCATTTTCACAGATGAGAAGAACCCAGGCCTACCGAGAAAAGGTGGCTCGATTAAGGTTATCCAGCCAGAAGGGGCAGATGTGGCGTTTGAAGATTAGGTCTCTGTCACTCTGGAGCCAGGGCCCGCAACCATTACGCTATAAACCCCACGCACCCAACCCGGATGCACCAAGAACACGGTGGGAGAGGCCATTGGCTTCAGGAGACACCTGTGAGCGAGACTGGGGAGCTAGGTCAGGAATTCAGGGAGGAGACCCCCAGATCCGAAGCTCATGTCCGGTACCAAGACCCAGAGAGACAGTCCCTCTGTCCCAGCTTTCCCTGCATGGTCGCAGCCCCTCCTGCCCTGATTCATTTTTCTCGGACCCACATCAGACAAGTTGTCCACCTCCACAGAGCTGTGACCAGGGCACCCTGGATAAACACTGCTCCCGCAGGCTGTGGACTGGGCTTCCCTCTTGGGAGGCTTCTCTTGGCAGAAATGAAGGAACGAAGGCGTAAGAAATAGGACTGCAGCCCCTTTCTTAGCCCCAGTGCCTTCTCTTCCCACTGAGACCACAGCTCCAGCCAGGGTCCCCTGTGACCCTCACCTGTCACCAGCCTCCCTCCTTCTCAGCTCTCAGTTCCCCCAGCTTCTGCAAAGCTGGAAACCAAGGTGGTGGGCGCCACCGCAGCGGAGGGGGAGAGGGGGGCCCAGGTGGGGCCAGTGCCACCGCGGTACCTGGCTGACACCACCCCACCCAGGCAGGGCCCTCCCCCCACCCCTGAGGAGACTTTTCTGCTACTATGCCCCATCCTAGAGCTGAGAAAACAGTGAAGCTAAAACTCAGGTGGGCGAGGGAGAGTCTGGGGTTTTGAGAAGCCACGAAAGGCAGGCAGCCACCTGAAACCCTCTCCTGCTGCCCCCGCCGCCCCCGCAGTCTGGGACAGGAGGAAGGAGGGGAAACAGAAGAATCGAGTGAAAACAACCAGTGGATGGGGGAGGGGTGAATCACCGGAGGAAGCTGAGGAGCCCCCACTCACTGCCAGGGGCCTCCTCGGCCTCCAGGACCCTCGCCTGCCGTCCCAGGGTGCCCTCTGCGGCTCCAGGAAGCCATGGATCCAGAGAGGCTGGCCCTGAGGCCCTGCCCTGTGACTGCCCGTCCTCCCCAGGGGCAGGCGCAGCCCTTGGGATCTCAGGAAGGACTAGCCACTGGGGATGCAGAGAGACCCAGGCGTCCCCCTTGGAGAGCTCTTAGATGGGAAAGTCCCTGCTCCCTGTTGGTGTGAGTCAGCAGCAGGGGGGGCCCTCACTGTGACGGGGAGGGCCAGACCTGCGCATCCTGCCCCTGGGGCTGGAATGGGAGGGAAAAAGAGGACCGTGCAGGAGTGATGGAAGGAAGGAGGAAGCCTTTCATAAAGTCCTTGGGCAGCCTGGACCCTCAGGGTGAGATCTGTGACACTGGGGACTGGGAGTTCTTTCCGGCCCATGGCTCCTCATGATCGTGACCCCATTGAAGCTGAGCGCAGAGCCCAGGCTGGACGTCACCTCACGCCCCTGGGCCTCTCTTCTCCAGCCCAGGCCCAGCCCCAGGGTCTTCAGGCCTCCTTCCACGTTTGCTGTGCCCCTTGAGGTGAGGTGCGGGCCGCCCTCCCTGTGGCTGGCAGACTCCCTCCATCCTCTGTGCTGTGCCTGGAGCTTCGCACTCCAGCTCTCTCTGGGCTTCCCCTCTCCGCGACCTGTGTTTCCTTCCCACACCTCCACCCTGACATCAGGTCTGCGTTGTGTTTCTGGGTCCTGTCCTTGGAGCTCAGCCTCTGCGTCTCTATCTGCTCCTGTGTGTCTGGCTTTTGGTCTTTAGGTGTGTTACAGTCCCGAGCCTGTGCCCCTGACTCGCCCCAGCTGGTGGTGACAGGCACTCACTAGGGTCAGAACATGGGGCTCTGGGATACCCAGAGATGCCTAGTTGAGAAGGACCAGTGGCACGACCTCCAAATTGGAGGAGACCCTCTCCTACCAGCCAACCTGAGTGGAGCTGTAAGCCAGGCGCGGTGGCACAGGCCTGTCATCCCAGTGGATCGAGAGGCTGAGGCAGGAGGATAGCGAGTTCAAAGTCAGCCTCAGCAAAAGTGAGGCCCTAAGCAACTCAGCAAGACCCTGTCTCTAAATAAAATAGAAAATAGGGCTGGGAGGTGGCTCCATGGTCGAGTGCCCCGGAGTTTAATCCTGGAACCCCTGTACACCCAAAACAAAACCAAACCTGAGTGGGGCTGTGTGTGTGTGTGTGTGTGTGGCGGGGAGTGGATACCATGCAGAGTGTCTCCCTCAGCCACTGCAGGGACTCCTGACCTCCTGCTGGGCTTGAAACACACCCAATCATGGCACCCTACCTAGGGTTGATGTGCTGATTTGGGGCCATTTCTGGGAAGACCAGCTTCCAACCTTTGCTGCCCATGGGGAGGAGCTAGAAGGGAAACAGAAGGGTTTGGAAGGTTTCGGATCTTCTCATTCACCACAGCTCATCTACCTGCACTGCAGCTCCCGCCTGATCACGGGACTAGAGACCCTGTCTTGGCGTGGCCTCCTTTGCTTCTGCCCTCTGCGAGAGCTGAGTCTCTCTCATTGCCCCTGGAGATGCCTAACTTGGGGACCAGGGCTCTGTCCTTGATCCTGGGCTCTTAAAACTGCGCCTGCCTGTAATCCCAGTGGCTGGGGAGGCTGAGGTAGGAGGATCGCGAATTCAAAGCCAGCCTCAGCAAAGACGAGGCACTGAGCAACTCAGTGAGACCCTGTCTCTAAATAAACTACAAAACAGGGCTGGGGATGTGGCTCAGTGGTCGAGTGCCCCTGAGTTCAATCCTTAGTACCAAAAAAGTAAAAAAAAATAAAAACTCTGGAAGACTATCTGTAGTTGGTTTTTATTTTGCTTTTAAATTTGGCTACCTTGTTTTGTAGCAAGAGACCAGGGCCCAGTAACTTGGCCAAGGTCACATGGCTAGGTAGTAACAGAGGTGGCACCAGACCCTGGTCATTAGATGCTCAGTCCATGGGTCTTTCCGGGGCCCAATATGGCCTTCCTTCTGTGGCTTGTGGGAAGGTCCAGGGTCAAAGCTGGGGCTGCCTCAGGCCTCAGGCCACAGGAACACAGGTCTGCCTGTTCCTCCTTCACCCAGGGCTCTGATAGGTTCTCTGGCTTCCCTGACGTGATTTGCCACCCTGGCTCAGCTGGCAGACACAGGGCCTCTGGACATCTGCCCACCAGCTGTTGGCTCAGGGCTCCAAGCCAGGAAGGGAGTGAAGCCGAGGGCTCTCTGCTCCCATCTCCACTACCCTCATCCCCATCAAATGGGCAGCTGGACCTGCAGGAACTCACACACACACACACACACACACACACACACACACACACACACGCTGCCTGGATCACACTTGGTCCTCATGTCCCTGGGGGGCAGGAAGTGTGATGACCCTGAGGCCTAGACGCTGGGGCTCTGACCCCACCCCTGCAGCCTTGGTTTACTCTCGCTGTCCTGTTTCAGGCCGCAGCCGCTCCTCGGCCTCCTTGTAGGCCCCACTCACCAAAAGCTCGGAGACACAGGGGGAAACAGATAGGAGCCAGGTGCGCACCCGCTGGGTCACCCCTGAGTTCCTTCAGAGGCCCTGGAAGTCACCAGCCTCCACGGGCTCCCAGCTGTGTGCTCTGAGGTTCAGCACCGCCCCTCGCGGGGGCTCAGCCTCTCTTTGAGCCTGGAGACCTCAGATACTTTCCAAACCTCAGGATGACGGGGAGCTCCTCACGGGTCCTTTAGCGGTGGGTGAGGGAGCTGCCTGGGCAGTGGGCCTCCCTACCTGCTCCACCCACCTCCCCCGCTCTTGGCCTTGACCAGGACACACCCAGCCAGGGAGGCATCCTCAGCTTGTCCCCCAAACCTCCTCCTTCCCAGGGGCTCCCAGCCCCGTCCACTTACTTCTCATGACTGAGCCGTGGCCTTGCCGCCTCGGCACCCTGTCCTGGGCAGGGCTGGTCCAGACTGGGGCGCAGCTGGCAGCAGAGGTGGTGGGGCCTTCAGTGCCTCAGGCTGCGGCTCTGCACCAGGGCTTCTGGGCAGGGGGTTTAAACTCGGCACCACACAGGTGGCCAAGTGACAACCCCCCCACCCCGCTCCCCCCAGGGGTGCAGTGGGTAGGATGACAGGCACCCCACGTGGCCAATCTGGGCTTGGGGCAGGGTGTGAGGGGCGGGGCAGCCAATCATAGGGGGCGTTGGAAAATTCCAAAACCACAGGCGACAGCCACACGCGGTCAGAGCTGTTTCCACTCGCCAGGGTAGCTCTGGCTGGGGAGCCAGGGCGGAGCTCGCGAGAACACCGGGCCAGGCTCCCACTCCCCTCTCCCTGAGGACCCCGAGCCTGATCCTTTTTGCCAGGGCACACCAGGGACAGGGATGTTCGGGAGGTAAGTCACAGGATGTGTGCCCGGGTTGGTGGCATGTGCCACCTGAGACCCTGTAGGCTGCCAACAGCTGCGCCCAGTGTAGTGTGGTTGGGGAGACTGTCTCCCCAACTCCCTGCCACACCCACACTCCTCCTACAGGTGTGATGAACACCCTGGGCTAGGGAAACACGGAACGAACCGGAGCCTCAGGCAAATGCCCAGGTCTGCAGGGAGGGGTTAGTCCACTAGAAATTTCCTGAAGAGCTTAATTACTAAAATTGAAATGCAGATCACCACCATCACCACCACCACCATCATCATCATCACCATCATCACCACCATCATCCACCTCTCAGTAATAGTGCTTACTGCGTGCCAGAAATGGCCTTAAATGTTTTACGAGGATTATCTAATCCTCACAAAATACGTTTTTAAAAAAATAATAGATTTTTTTAACCTTTATAATTTATTTAATTATTTTATGTGGTGCTGAGGATGGAACCCAGTGCCTCACACGTGCTAGGCGAGCGCTCTACCACTGAGCCACTACCCCAGGCCCCTCACAAAACATGTTATGAGGTAGCTACCATTATCTCCATTTCAAAGATGAGGAAAGCGAGACACAGAGGATTTAAGTAACTTGCTCAAGGTCACACAGCAAGTAAGGGGTAAAGTCAGAATTCAAGCCCAGGCAGACTGGCTTCAGATCACACTGGAGGGAAGGTTTGCTTTGGAGGGTGTTTCAAGCCCGGGAGGTCTCTTACCATGTGAGTTTCTCTGTAGATTTTCTTTGTCTGGGGGTCCTACTAACTGGCCAAACAATTTCAGTGACCCTCTTAGCCTCCTATCTGCTTTGTGGGGTACCTTAGCCTTGGACGGTCCTTCCTCAGGGTCCCTCTTGGTCTGGGGTCCCCCATGGGTTCCTCATCGTGGGTCCCCTTCTTGAGATTGTTTCAATTTAGAGGTCGTTTCCCGGCTCCCTGACCTGGGGCGGGCCTTCACATCTCCTGAACTGACTGGGCCAAACTCCTGGGTAGCTTTGATCTCAGCCAGGTAAGGTCTTTCTCTGCTGGCCTTCCTGAGGGTTCAGGAGCTGGGCAGTCGACGGGGGGGGGGGGGGGGGGGAAGGACTGTCAGCCTGGAGTCCTGAGGACACTCACGGGTGGGGTTCTGGATAGCTGTAAAAGGCCAGGGGACTAGGGTTCTGAGGTAAGGGATTAAGGATAGGATCGGGGTTTGGGTCTCCTAGTTCCTGCTGCTCCAAAAAGTCCCCCTCCTCCCCCCCACCCACCTGTGGTCCCGGGCCCCCTTCCCCCAGCTCCCCCAGCTCGCCCGCCCGCCCGCCCGCGTCACTCTCTGACCCGCTTTTCTCCCAGGGCCCTGCTCAGCATTTCCGTGGGGCCCTGTGGCTAGCGGCAGGCAGGCAAGGCACCGATCAGGATTGTGCTGAGAAAGCAAACTCCCCCCACTTGGGAGGATGTTGCATCCTGGAGGGTCCCCAGCCCTGGTCCCCCAGCCTCAGAGAGAAGGGTGACGCTTTGCCTTCTGAGAGGTTTCTGCTCAGCACTGAGAGGCTCTGGGGATGGTAGGGAGCACTCAGGGGCAGCAGGCCATCGAGTGAGGGCTGTGCAGAAGCGGAAGCGGCCTCTTCTACCTCCTGGGTTCAAGGCTCGTGCCTACGGAATGTTTTTCCAGAGTACCCTCAGCCTGTTGAGGGCATGCTGGGCATCTGCTTGGGGACTGAGGTGGAGTGGGTACACTTTCTGGGGGACTAGCCTCTTGCACAAACAAGGAGAGCAGATCTGATGTGCTGAGACGTCCCCAGAGAGGATGCTCACTAGCTAATGTCCATTGGGAAGTCCTTCCTGAGTACTAGCCTCCTCCTCACATGCTGTATTCTCAATCTTTCAGGCCCTGGGGGGGGAACAGAGTGTCCCTGTCCATTTTATTTCCTACAGGGACGCCGGCTCTCGGGCTCTCAGTCCTGCACAGCCTGGCTCCAGGCTTGTTCACACCCCAGGATGTGTTAACCACAGAGATGAACACCAAACCCGGCCTGCAGCCGCAAAGCCTGGAGCAGGCCCTGGGGCCTCCACTGTGGCAGTTTCTGAGGCCACCCCTGCCCCCCCCCGCCTCTCCATGTCAGCCCTTTCCTGGGCCAGCACTCGAGCCTGTCCCCTGCTCTGTCTGGCATCTCTGCTCTGCTCTGTGGATGGTCCCTTCCCCTTGTGCGACTGGGCTCCTTCCTCGCGTCCTCCCGTTGCCCTGCCCCTGGGTCTCTCCCCTCCCCTCCCCTCCCCTCTCCCCAGGCTCCACTTCTCTCTAGGCCCGTGCCATCTTTGCCCGGCTCCTCCACCGCCATCCAACCGCTGTGCCCACCTCTTACGCAGACCTCCTAGGGCCCTTGCTGAGTCCTGTCAGGCCACACCCCAGCACCAGATCTTGTCCCCAAGTCCCTACTCACAAGTATGGGTCTTCTTTGCAGCCAGTAGCTCTGGGAAGAGAAGACAGGGATCCGGGTCAGAGACCGCAGGTCCCAGGACCCCCCACTCAGAAGTTCCCACCTCCGCCTGCCCAGCAGAGCCTGGCACCCAAGCAGCGCACCAGCCCCGCAGCGCCCTCTCGGCTTCCTTCTCTGTCCTTTAGCCACCGTAGCCCTCTCCGGTTCCTCAGAGAGCCTCCAGGACTTCCCAGGCTGCTCCTCCTGCCTGGACAGTCTCCATGACCCCAACCCGGCCAACCTTCCTCATCCCTTGGGTCTCAGGTTGTGTCTTTTCCTCAGAGAAGCCGCCATGACATCCCCCTGCCCTGGTGTCCCCCCCCCCCCCCCCCCCCCGCACTCAGCATCTTGCCTCTGATTGCCCAGCCCCCGCTGCATCACCTAACTGCCATAAATGTGCCATGACCTGTGCTACGAAGTCCCAGCGTTCCCAGGACCCTCCATAGCACCTGGCACGTTGGAGGGACACAGGAAATAGACCAACCACAGTGAATCTCTGCGGGAAGGAAGTCCCTCCGTGGGTTATCCAGGCCTGAAAGTGCCAGGGAGTCCCAGAGACGTGGGGCGGGGGGCGGGCAGAGGGTATGCTGGGGCCATCTGTAAATGCAGACCCTTCCCTGGCTGCCCTGGCCCACTGGCCTGCAGAGGGAGGGATCCTTGTGCTGCTGCTGCTGCTGCTGCTGCTCTGGATCTGAGTAGAGACCAGGCAGAAGGGGGCACAGGTGGGTGGTGGGGGTTTGCAAGGATGCAGGGACCCCCAGATCCCTGGGGAGCTGCTGGGTGGAGTCTTGGCTGGAGTGTGGTTGGTGGGGTCACTCTGCTGTCCAAGCCGGACACAATACCCCTCCCCAGTATCTTGCCCACCCCTCCCGCTGTCCCTCTGCCCAGGAGAGGCCGTGCACAGGTCGGCCTCCTGCACCTGGTGGCCAGGGCTCTGCGGGGATGGAGGGACGACCTGCTCCAGCGGCCACGCCCCCAGTGCTGCTGGGCTCCACCCAGTTCCCCCACTGACGTGGCACCTGTCCTCCTCCAGCCTCACCCTGGTGTGGGTGCTCCCCTGCTTGCCCGGGGAAGCCAGCTGGTCTTCCTCCACCAGGTGGCCTTGGAGCTGGGCAGCTCTGGCCCTCAGCTTCCCCTGGGTCCTCTCAGCCAGCCAAGCTGTGTCCAGGGAGTCCTGCTCCCAGGGTGCCCGACCTAGTCCACTGGCGGGCCGAGGCCTACCCGGCTCTCTGTCCCCTTCCCCTGGCCCTGGGCCGCACGTTCTGTGCAGAAATGAAACCTCACACTCCTAGGCCGGCCGGGAGGAAAGTGCCAGGCTCCTGGGCACGGGCAGCTGACAGGGTGTGGCGGCCACCTTCCCCTCCCCCGACACTCCTCAAAGGCAGGACAGGTCCTCCACTGCCCAGTGAAGGAGGTGGAGTGGCCTGCCTCCCACTTGCTGCCCAGGGGCCTGGCTGGCTGGAACCAGCTGTGTCTCCTCCACCTGCTGGGAGGACCAGCGGGTTCTGACCCTTCACTTGGGCCAGCTTCCTGACCTGCTCTCCCTCCTCCCCACCCGACCTGTCCCTTCTCCACTCTCCCTTTCTCCCCCTTGGTGGGGGCTCCCCTGTTCCTGTGTCTCCTCTCTTATCCCCGAAGCCCTCCCATGTCAACGTGGCCTGCCTGGCCCCTGCTCTCCCTGCCAGCCCATCTGCGCCCTCGTCCCTCCCCACTCCCTTCCCACCTCTGCCCTCCTCCTGGCAGGCCCTTCCACCTGCCTGCAGGGCCAGGGGCCTCTTACCCCGTGAGGCTCGGTGGCGTCTCTGTGGGGCCCTGTCCATGGGGCAGCTCCCTGGGTGCCGTCCTGGCTGCCCTGGCTGCCCAGGAGGGCAGGGAGCAGGGCCCAGGGGAGGGAGGAGGAGGAGGGAGGGACACCTGGCCGTCAGCAGGCAGGGGAGAGGAGTGGCTGGCAGAGCGTCCTGGCACCAGGAGGGGACATGGGAGAGAGGAGTGGGCCAGAGTGAGGAGCCTTGAGGGGAAACAGAATTAGCCAAAGGAGAGGAAGGAGTGTTTATTTGTCACCTACTGTGTACTAGGCCCCTCGCCAGATCCTGAGTGTGAATCACGACCTGCACACCCACCACAGGGAAGCGTGATTATTCCAGATTCGCTAATGAACCGAGGGATGCTCCCTTAACGACTTGCCCGAGACCTGCACAAAAACAATAAATGGTGGAGCTAGGATTTGAACCCAGGTCCTTGTGACTTCAGAATCTGTGGTTTCCACCAGAGCAGGGGAGAGAGGGAGGAGAGGATAGTGAGGGAGGGGCGTGTTGGGGTCCTGTGTCCTCCAGGGCTCTTGGTTCCTTGAAGATGAGGCCTTCTTTGCCCCGCTGTCTTTCCTGGACCTCCTGGTCTCTGCAAGGCTCCACATGCTCCGGGTCTGGGCAGGGCGTGGGCAGGGGAAGGGGTGGGGGAGCGTGGAGCAGGGGTGCAATAGGGGAGCAGAGGAGAGCAGAGAGGTCACCCCCAGCCGAGCCTGTGCACACTGAGGCCGCACTGGAGTCCAGGGATGGTCAAGGCATCAGGCCTCTGTGGTTCTCCTGCCCTGCCTCGGCCCAGAGTTTGATTAGCTGGGCCTGGCTCTCCTGGTTACCCAAGAGGCTGCTGGCCGGGGGCCAGGCTGCAGCAGGAGGCTCCCTGGCACCTCCTCTTGCTCTCTCTCCCAGCTGGTAAACAGCAGAGCAGGAGCCAGCCACGCCACTGCCTCGTGACTCGCCCACTCCCCCCAACCTGTGCACGTGGCACCTGGCATGGAGAGGGCAGGCAGCTGTCGCTTCCCTCTTCTGTCCTCCCATCTCACCATCCCTCACTCCTGCCCCACCCTGGAGCTTCACACTCTGCCACCATCAGCACCTCTGTCCTGGGTAGCTCCCAGAGTCTCCCCTAGGCTGCAGCTTGAGGGACAAAGGTTAGAAGAGGAAAAGGACTTTCCAGCTCCTAGGGTGATTGACAAGGGGGTAGAGATGGAGGAAGCTTTTGAGGCCCTTCTTGTACTGAGAGTCTGAAGGTATGTCAGGCTCCGATTTTCCCCAGGTCTTCTTGGTGAACTCGGGCCCACAGACATTTCTCTGCATACAACATGAGGTCCATCGGTTGCTTTGGGGCCTCTACTCCCTGGGCAGCTTGGGAATAAGAGGCCAAGCGCAACCCCACCCAGAACCCTCTGACTGACAAGCTGGGCTGGCAAGAGGCAGGGGAATGGATACAGAGGAGGGAGAGGGGGTCTGTCCTTCTGTTCTCCCCTTCCCTCGAGCTCCAAGGGCCTCCTCCCCCCCTCCATCTCTTCCCCTCCTGCGGTCTATCTTCCTCTGTGACTCTGGGTCTCCCAGGCCCCTTCCTGACTACACCCTCCCCCACATCGGAGGCTCGGAGTGGAGGTCCTGCAGAATGCCTGCAGATGGGCATCCCCAGGTAACGGCCCAGTTACTGCAGGTGTGGTCCTGCCATTTCCCCTGTCTTGTGGGGTGGGGAGGAAGTGACTGGGGGTTGGGAAAGGCAGGGTCCTGCCTGTCTGCCTCCAGAGTCACACACTTCCTAAGCCTCCTCCTGACCTGCCCCCCCCTTGCCCTGAGGACGAGTGGCTCGGGTTCTTTCTGCTCAGTAGAAGGCCGATGGGTTCTTTGGGGAGGTTCTTTTGGGAAGTCTTGTTTCATCTTCTGTCTTGGCTTTTTCCTTGGGAGGAATCAGTCCCTTCAGAGCAGGGCAGTGCTCCTCCTCCTCCGAGGCATGCTTACATTCCTACCCTAGGAAAAGACTGATAGGGATCAGAGAATCACTTCACCCCCCACGTGCCCAGACCCCTTATCAAACCCGGGAATCTCAGGGCGGGGGGGGGGCGGGGGGGGGCAAACAGCCTGCAGGGGTGGAGGTGGCGGTGGTGGCTTGGAACTGGGGAGCAGTCACCAGCTTCTCTTTCCCTTCCTCTCCACCCCCTTAACCACAGAAACCACTTAAAGCTCAGCCCCAGCCTGCCCTTCCAGGGAGGGCCTGGGGGGTAAAGGTGGAAAATACGTGGGGCTCAGCCCCGGGCCGCAATGCCACACACACTCCGGGAAGGGCCCTCTTCAGTGATTAGGGACCACATCTCCTGGGTGCTAGGAGCTCCATGCCTGGGAAGAACCTCCACCACCCAAGTGAGTTAGGAAGGGGGGCTGTGTGTCAATCATTAAAAAAAAAAGGACTCTGGCAGGCTCTATAAACATCTAGGTCTCCAGACCTCTGGCCTCCAGCCCTCCCCCATCCTGTCACAAAGGCCACTGTGGGTGGAGGGAACAGTGGGAGTTTCACCCTAGCTTCTGGCCTTGAACTGTTCCTGGTGACCCTGCCTGTACTCTCAAGCGGGAGCTCTGATTTTTGGAGCAGAAAGGCTAGGAAGAATGTGGTCTGCCCTGTATTTGCTGTGAGCCCTGAGGCAAACCATGTCCCCAGTAAAAGGGGCAATGACAACCGTCCTGACCGTCCTGACCCGGGCTCTTAGAGTGTATTTGCCCCCAGAGCATGTTTCTTCATCCTGAAGTCTTGCTACCTGGACGCTCCTCCTCCGGGGACTTTGTGGCCCCCGTCTTAGGAGCGCTGTGGCCACTGAGCAAATTTCTGAGAAGACCCTCCATCTCAGAGCCTCCCCTAGCCTCCAGGGGGCGTTGGGGGTGGGGGGTTGGTTAGAGTCACAGTCAGAAAACTTCCCTGCAGCCCAGGCTGACCCCAGGCGAGTTTATTAAACTCTCTCATCTATTTCCTGCTTTGTAAAGTGGAGATAATAACACCTACCTTCCTGAGGGGTTGTGGTGACTGGTACAAGAACATGCACTAGTGCCAGGTAAAGTTCAGAACCTGGCACCAAGTGTTGAGGTTAAAAGAAAAGAAGTGTCTTGCGTTTTCTCGCTCCTTGTCTCTACGATCTTCTTTCCCTCTCTTTACCTGACTCTCTCTTTTCTATTCCCCTTCCTGCTTTGTTTTTCTCTATACCACCAAGTAACATACATGTCTGATTGTCTGATCTCTCGTCTGTTTGGATCACTACTAGATCCAATGCCTGGATCCCCATAGACCCTCCCTAAGTATTGAAGAAATGCCTGAATGAAGGTTTTATGGGACCTCTTTCTGCTTGCTTTCCTTCATCTCATCCTCTCTCTTTCCCCCCAGTACTGAGGATTAAGCCAGGAGCACTCTTTCACTGAGCTACAATTCCCAGACCTTTTCATTTTATTTTGGGAAGGGTCTCACTAAGTTGCCAGGACTGGCCTTAAACTTGGGATCCTCCTGCCTCAGCCTTCCATGTCATTGGGATCATAAGTGTGCATTATCACTTCCGGTTCTTTCCAGATACTCAGGAAGGGTTGTAATGGAAGGGTTTGAAGAATCGACACAATACAGCAGTAGGGATAGAGCTAGACCAGCAGGTGGGCTTCTCGGAGGTCACATGCCAAGCATGTGCAAGCTGCCAGGATGTGCAAGGATTGGAGAGCTACCATCCTGGGGAAGGATGATCCTGTCGGAGCGACCTGGTGGGGAGGTGGAAACCCACAGTTGTGGATATTGAGGTGAGGTAATTGGCAGCCCAGACTCTGGAGCAGACTCTCTAGGTCCAAGGGCTAGATTTCCTGTTGACTAGCTCAGTCAGGCCCAAGGTCACATTGGATGACAGTAGTGCGTGCATCCTCATGGAGTTGCTGGGAGGGACACACGACTGGGACAAGTTGGTGTGAGACGGCTGTAGCTGTGGCCTCCTGATTGCTTGGTCAATGCTACCCCCTGGTGGACATACCTGGAGCAAGGTTTCCTGGGCCCAGGGCGATGTGGTGGGAACCTAATCAGGGAAGGTGAAGGGACCGCCAGCCTTTGGAATGGAGAGGTATGTTTGCTGATGTTAGAACTGCATGTGCCGAGGTGCCGAGGTGCTGTCTGGACCCAGCAGGCTTAACCCTGATGCAGGGCACAGCTGGCACCTTGGGAAGTGGGAAAGGGCCCAAGTGGGAGGGAGCCAGAAGCTGGAATGACCTAGGGCCTCCGTTCTTTCCTTCTCCCTCCTCCAAGCTTGACCTGAGCCAAGAGGAACCAGTTCCTGGGAAGGTGGAGGTGGAGAGAAGAAGGTCACTGTTGACGTCAGGGACATTCAGGTAGGAGGTAAACACAATCTGACCTACATTTATTAATTCATTTTCCATCCCTCCTCCTCCTGGCTGGGGTAGCCTGTTCTGGCATCCCTGAGAACAGGGCCCACACTCTGGCCACACCCTTCCTCCCCAGATCTCCACCCAGGGAGGTTCTTTCTCAGTCATGGGGTATCCAAGTGCTGCCCTGTTTCTTGACTCTAGCCTGGCCCACCCCCGACCCCCAACCAGAGCAGCACAGGTATAGAAGGGCTAGGCAGGAGGGAGGCAGGTACTGTGTGTTAGTAAGGGGTGCTGTGTGTTAGTCTGACATCCCCTGACACACTCCCAAATTTCATTTGTCTTTAGGAAAGATGTGAGTTTAAGGAATAGGTAGGACCAGGTGTGGTGGCTCACACCTGTCATCCCAGCAGCTCAGGAGGCTGAGGCAGGAAGGATTGCAGGTTCAAAGCCAGCCTCAGCAACTTAGCGAGGCCCTAACCAACTCAGACCCTGCCTCAAAATAAAATATAAAGGCTGAGGATGTGGCTCAGTGGTCAAGCACCCTTGGGTTCAGTACCCGGTACCAAAAGGAGGGGTAGGGAGGGAAGAGCTGGTTTCCCCTGTGCAGCCCCAAGGAAGCTTGAGGGGAAGGTGGTCTGTGTTGGCTTCTGTCACAGAGCTCTTGCAGAGTGACTGTGATTAAAGGGTTCCTAGAAGGTGTGGGTGTCTCACGGGACAGGGACTCTAGGGCCTGCCCAGACCAGGCTTCCGGAAGCAGCTCTGCTGGAGAATGCTGCCCGGGGTCTCTGCGTCTTGAGCAGCATTCCTGACGTCGGGTTACTCTGAAGTCCTCTGAGTTGGAGAACCACGGTTGGGCCCTCTGCTCCCACTCACCCAAACTGGATGAGCTTCTGGTCCTGGGTGTGGTCTGGTCAAGGAAGAGGGTAGATGGCAACCCCAGAGCGCAGGATGCCCATAAGGGGAGTAATAGAGACAATCGGGCATTTTATTAGTAAAAATAAATACGTGCGAAGTGTCTGGAAAGAAAGGAGACGGCGGACCCCGCGGGAAACCCGAGAGTCTACAGGCTGAGGTGGGCGGGCACCAGAGAAGACCCAGGGCCGAGCCCCCCACCCAAGGGCGGCAGCAGGGCGATGAGGGGCGTCTCGCACTCGCCCAGCAGCACGTCCCGGCGCAGCCCCGCGCCTCGGTCCAGCACTTTGGCCCTCAGGCTGCGGGCGGCCAGGTCTGGCGGGCCGAGCCCGTCGAAGAAGAAGTCCTCGTTGAAGATGGGGTTGGCGCTGCATTTGACCACGCGGCTCCGCTGGGCGCGCGGCCGCACGCGGGGCTGCAGCCGGAGCACCACGCAGCAGCCGCCGCCGCCGCTGCCCGGGCCGGCCCGAGGCCGGGGGAGGGCCTCCGCGCTCACGAGGCGCAGCCGCAGCCGCCCGGGCCCGGCCTGGTACTCGGCCGAGAGCCGGAGCTGCCCGCCGCGCGGCCCGAGGCGCAGCACGCTGTCCTTGGTGGGCCGCAGCTGGCAGCAGAGGACGTCCAGGTGGAAGAGCGGCGGCGCGGGCGGGCTGCGGTCCGACGGGGCGGCCTCCTCCCGGGGCAGCGAGTGCGGCCGGCGCCGGCCGGGCCCCGGCCGCGGGGAGCCGAAGGGCGACGAGTCGGGCGACGGGGCCGTGTCGCTGTCGGGGGCCCGGCAGAGGCGCAGGTCCGGGGCCGAGACGTACAGGCGGGACTGCGCCGGGGACAGCCCCGCGGCCAGGCCGGGCGGCGAGAGGAAGAGGGACTCGCGCCGGCGCGTGTGCGGGCTCTCGGGCAGGAAGGCCCAGCCCTGGCGGCCGGCCAGGTGCGGCAGCGAGCAGGCCGCGGGCAGGCTGCGGGCCCCCACGCGGGGCCCGGCCCGGGGCCGCGCGCCGTCCGGGTCCCGGAGCCGCGGCGGGATGAAGAACTGCGGGATGCGGTCGGGGGTGAGGACGTTGGGGAAGGCGCACGCGGCTGGGCCCGGGGCCCGGCGCGCGGGGAGCAGGCTGGAGGGCGCCCTCCTGGCCGCGGGCTCGGCGGCCCCCAGCCGGCAGCCGGCCTTCTCCAAGAGCCACATGAGCCGGTCGGGGGCAGGAGGCTCGGGTTCCGCAGGACCGAGGGGCGCGAATCCAGCGTCGCAGTTGGGAGGGCCAGAAGGCGAAGCTGGACCGAGAGAGCAGAGGACCAGGGGTGGTGATGCTGAGAGTGAACCACCTGGCCGTCTGCTGCGGCGCCCTGGTCCCCAGACTCCTGGGGTGCACGGTCCCTATTTGAGCGCGGAGGGGAGAAGAGCTAGCGAAGTCTGGGAAGCTGGGGAGGACTGGAGCCAGGGCCAGTCGGTTTGTAGGTGCAGACTCGCCATTGCTAAAGATGGCCACCCCCTCTCAGAGGCCCCACACACCCACTAGGACCCAGAGGTACTATTGGGGGCAGATCTGTGGTCACCACCAGTCCAGATCCCGAATCCGCTCATACACGCGCGTCCGGATAAAAGAAAGCCGCGGCTCTGGGTGGGCCCACTGCCCTTCTCCCCCGCCTTTCTTAAGATCTGGGCTCTTCGCCTAGTTCTGATCTGGCTCCCCTGGGGCCTCCCTGCCCTGAGGTCGCGGGGCGAGCGGCTCCGGACCGTGCGTCCTTCTGCCCTCAGCCCCACCTGCCTCCTTTGGCTCCTCCCTCAAGTAGCTCCGGTGGCCGCTGGCCACCAGGGGAATCACTTGTGCTCCTGGCAGCCGGGGTACACACCTGTCTGCTGCCCTGAGGACTCCAGGGCCGGTCCACGGAGAAGCACCGCTTGCGGGGCGCAGAACCTCACCCCCACCCCTTTATCTCTGACGACCTGCTCTCCAGGATCCAAGTCCCACCGCATCCCGTGTCCGCAGGGCGGGCCGGGCCGTTGGGTCGCCCCTCCCACTCTCCACTCTCTCTCCCTAGGTAACCGCCAAGCACAAAGAGACCATTGAGCGGGCTCGGGAAGGACCTTCAGCTGCCCGCTCACCGTACCCTGCACCGTGTCACCGGAGCGCGACTCTCCGACTGCCTGCCGGGGAATCCAAGCCTAGGACCCGCTCGGTGGTGCGCCCAGAGCGCAGGCCTTACCTGTGGGCGGCCGCTGCGTCCTGGCTCTGGCTTCTGGCCTGGAGGCTGCAGAGCCGCTGGGGAGCAGCTTCCTCTGAAACCTGCTCCCCCAACCCAGTCCTTCTGGGAGGAGCTGGCAGGGGCCACTGCTGTCCACGTCTGACTTCTTTTCCTGAATAAACACACCTCTGTCTCCGCGGCCATCAACCGGGCCTTCTTCCTCCAACCAGAGCCAGGTTTCTAGCAGCAACCTGCTAGTCCTGGACCTGGGCTGCTTGGGGGGTGGGGAGAGTTACAGAGAAGAGTGCGATTGCCAGCAGTGGCCAGTGGCTGCCATTCTTTTCTGTGCATCGGCCCCACTCCAGCCATAGCCCTGGTGAAACCCACAGCCATGGCCACACAAAGCCCATCTTCTTGAAAGCCCTCCTTGCTGGAATCCTGCCTTGACATCCAATGCAGATTCTCAGTAGCTCCCAGACACCGCTCCCACATCCCAAGGAAAAGTGGCCAGGTTAGGATTCTAGAGCCAGAGACACTGAGGACAAAGCTGGATCCCCCAGGGTCAGAATCAGGCTGGCCTTTGCCCTCCACCTTTGACAGATTCTAGGAAGCACAGGCTACGTCTGATAGGATGGGACTCACAGTTGTGCTCCAGGCACCCCTAACATCAGTCTGTCAAGGAGGCCAGTTCCTTCCCTGCTTAGGACCTTAGCATAAGCTATTTCCCCTCCTCCTTCCCTTCATCTATCAGATCTGGAGACAGTATTACTGACTCCCTCCCATCTAAATTAGGGGCACCTATGTACACTTACACAGCACCCCACACCTTCCTTTATGCCATTGATCATGTTTTTTTTTTTTTCTACTTATGTGATTTTTAAAAAGATGTCTGCCTCCATTATTAGATTATAAACATCCCAGACAATGCTTAGCACAAGCCAGATGCTTGATCAGGATTTGACGAATGAGCAGAACCATACTTGAATTCGTTTGTACATCCATTCATTGAGTTCCTAGAACATGCCAGACACTGTGCTAGGTACTGCGGGTACCCAGAGTGGGTAGCTGCTGGGGGGAAATAGACAGTAAACACTGACCACCATCACAAGACAGATTGTGAAACGCAGGAAACAAGACAAACCAGCCAACGCCCATTATTTTGTAATCTGATACTTGAAGGTTTTGACAGAGCAAGTGTTTTTATGTTGGTTGACTTGTTTGCTTTTTGGAGATCCTTAGTGACCCCAGACCTTTCATTCCTGTGATTCCTAACTCAGTTCAGTCCTGGTGTTTCTAGGGAGGTCATCTGGCTCTACATGCTGCCACCAAGAACTCCTGCTTTGGGGGAAAGTCCGATGGGCTGGAGATCGGGGCTTTCTAGCTTTTTGACTTCTTAATCTCTTTGGAAGCCAGTTTTCCCATCTGGTAAACAGAGAGGCTCTTCCTAACAGAGCTGGTGTGAGGGTTAAACAGGATAACTCGTGGACATTCGTTACACTTGCTTCTGCTAAGAGGGTGAGAAAAGAGAAACCCAGCTTGATCTGACTTCATAATAAATCCATTTTGACTTCCAGAATAAGTCCAGAAATTGGGCAGGATTCAGGAATATTTGATTTTGTGGTTTCATCCATTCTCAGCTGTAATTATTGAGTATCTCCTATGTGCCAGGCTGCCGCAGTCTGGCTGGGCACAAAATCACGAGCCACTCAAGCAGGAACAAACTTTATTTTTTGAAACTGCCGCCAATGCTCCGTCAGCGCCCGGGGAAGATTTTCGATGGACCTACGCCGCCATTCTCCCGGATCCAAGAGGAAGTTCCTCCTCCGGAATTCCCTCCTACCGCACTTCCCCAACCAATGGGAACTCTCCAGGAGTCCCGTAGCAGGCCAAGGTGGACAGCAGGGGTCTAATATCCATATGAATGCAGATCTTAACATAATCATATCATCTCAATGGCTTGCTGGCGTCACCTTTCAACCAAAAATGCCATGCATCATATTACTTGGCTGTGGCTCTTAGCACCAGGCACTGTTGGGTATACAGCAATGAACAACAAATAAATCCCCTGGCCAAATGTAGTTTAAACATCTGGCGGGAAATGCAGCAATGAGAAATAAGGTAGCAAAGAATAGAGTTTAGTAGATGGGAAAAAAGTGTTGAGAAAATTAGAATGGCAGAGGGTGCCAGGAGAGGGTGCCCTTAAAATAGAATGGTGAGGGGTGGCCGCCTTGGGAAGGCAGCAGCTCAGTCATGATATGGGTGAAGGAGAAAGGGAAAAGCATTCCAGGCAGGAGGGATCCCAAACGCAAGGGCTGGCGCCATGGGGCTTACCTGGAGTGGTCAAGGAGACCAAGGGGTCAGTGCAGCCAGAGCAGAACAGACGAGGGGGAAATTAAGTCAGAGCCCAAACAGGGTCATAAGGTTAGGCTTGTAGCCAGTGTAAAAACCTTGCTTTTATTTGTGGTGAGTTAAGGAGGGATGTGGGTAGCCTTCCATGTTAAAAAGATCTGCCTGGCACCTGTGCTGGGATTAGGATGAAAGGGTAAGGGCAAGGGAGACCAGGTAAGGGACGGCTGAAGTGACCTTGGCCTGAGATGGTTGGGGTGCAGATGGGGGCGGGGTAGAGTGGTCAGTTTCTGGACATCTTCTGAAGAAGACCAGAAAGGATTTCCTGCTGGTTCCATCCCCATCCAAAGGGAAACAATGAGCCAAGATCTGTGGCCTGACCAGCTGGAAGAATGGAGTTGGCATTTTACCGAGAGGAGGGAATATCGGGCCATCCGTTGGATTTGAGCTGTTTGTTAGGCATCTGAGGGAAACATGGAGTAGGCAGTGGGATGTATAAATCTGGAAGGCACAGAAGAGGCCCTGAATGAATCTGATGTCACCCATCTTCATTTCTGTAGATCAGGAATCGGACCCAATAAGAAATGACGGGCCAAAGAGCAGCAGAGCTGAGACTAGACCCACATTGTCTATCTTGAGAGCAATGTTCTTCCTTGTACCCTACGAACCCTTCAGCTCAGGGCAGGGCTGTTCCCTCAGAGTATCGCCCCCTCACTTCTGCAAGTGCCATCGCTCCCACCCCTGAGAACGTCTTAGTCCATTTTGTGTTGGTGTAACAAATACCTGAGATGGTTCTGGGAGGCCGGAAAATCTAAGAGATGGTGCTGGCAACTGTGACGGCCTAGGGCCGAGTCATGGCACCGCAGAAAAGGACAAGTGGGCACATTGAGAGGAGAGAGAACACAGGAATGACCTCCCTTTACAATAATTCACTCTCATGAGAACAAACCCACTCCGGAAAGGAATGCAGTCATCCTCTTAATGACCTAATCATCTCTTAAAGACCCCACTTCCAAACCCCACTGCAATGACAATCAACTGTCGACATGAGCTTCAGAGGGGACAGAACACATTCAGACCATAGCAACTTTACAGGTGACCCAAGGGTCCTTACTTCCTTGCTCTTGCTGGTACCATTATAGAAGAACACTTAGGTGGCTGAGCAGCACAATCCAGGTGCAGTGGTGCTCAACTGTAATTCCAGCTATTTGGGAGGCCGAGGCAGGAGGATTGCAAGTTTGAGGCCAGCCTGGGCAATTATTTTGAGACCCTCGATCTTGTGTCCCAACTTTAAACCTTAGCCTGGCCTGAGGCTCTGTCTTTGCTCCCTGTCTTCCATCTCTGTCCTCCCCTCACTGCCCTCCAATGTCACTCTGCATAAGCCATCCTCAGGGTTCCAACAACAGTTTTTATGTTGACTCATAGATTGAATCCATGGCTCATCTCTGGAGCTCCCAGGTCACAATATCCAGAATCCTGCTGGCACTTCTGACCTGGCGGAGGGTCCACGGGTACTTTAAACTCGATGCCCATCAAACCAAGCTCACTCTTCGCCTCTCCTTCAAGCCTGCTCTTTCTGTGTTCTAGGATGCCACCTGGAGCCCCTGCCCGGAGTCCGAGACTTGAAGTCATCCTAGACAGCTCTCTTCACTGACCTGCCACATGGAGTCAGTGGGAAAGCCCTGCACTTCTTACACGTGTCACTGTTCTCATCTCTGTGGTTCTAACCCAGGCAGCCCTTACTGTCCCCAGCAGAGCCCTGCAGGGCCTCCTAACCAGTGCTCTGGCCTTCAGTCTTGCTAATCCCTTCCTGCCACCAGAGTCCTCTTTATCAAAGCAGAACTTCATGTTGCTTCCCAGCCCAAACCCTTTGAGGCTTCCTTGGGCCACAAGATGAAGTTCAGGCTCCATAGCAGGGACCTTGAAGCCTCCCACGGCCCGCTCCTGCCCTGACCTTTCTCTTTCCTTGGACTCTTGCCTTACTAAACGCCTGGCAACTGTCCAAAGTGCCTGTGTCCTTTAATGCCACTGTGCCTTTAATGTTCTCTCTGCCTGGAAGTTCTTCCCCTTCTCTCCGCCTGGTACAGGCCCAGCTTCCTTTACAAAGCCTTTTCTGCCTGGATTCTGTTTTGGTTTGGATATGAGGTGTCCCCTCAAAAGCTCATGTGAGATAATGCAGTAAAATTTAGAGGTGAAATGTTGGGGTCATGAGAGCCTTAACCTACTGAGTGCATCAATCCCCTTGAGTGGGTTAACCAGATGGTAACTGTAGGAGGCAGGTAGGGTGTGGCTGAGGAGACAGGTCACTGTGGGCAGGCCTTTGGGGTATATCTTTTGTCCCTGGTGAGCAGAGCCCCACCCCTGGCATGATATCCTGAGGGGCTTTTGTCTTTTAGGCTTTCCACCAGGTGTTCTGCCGGACCTCAGGCCTGGGGCAATGGAGTTGGCTGACTGGACTGAGACCTCTGAGACCTTGAGTTGGGTCTTTTGGTCACATGGTGAAGAAACTGACTAAACATGCTCAGAGAGTAAGATGGAGCCACCTCCCTTTGGGTTTGCACTGCTTTCCTGGCGTAGCCAGAACAGGGAAGGGAGGAGCTTGGTGGGGCGCTGGGTGCCCCTCCACTGTGCATGTGGGGGCCAGGATCCTGGCTTTCAGGGTACGTCTTGTACCGGGTGCCTTTCCCAGTGCCTGGCACCTGGTGGGTGCTCTGTGAGGTCTCCTCTTGGTGCCAAGTGGGAGGGTGGGTACGAGGAGCCCTGGAAGGACGTTTATTTCTGTAAGAAGGGTCTTAGGCGGAGCATGGGGCAGTAAGAGTTTATTTACTCAGAGAAAGTACCCTCTCCTCAACTCCTGGGGACCGTTTCTGCTCTGATGAGGGCCCCCAGCAGGCAGGGTCCTCAGGGTTGGCACAGTGACCACTAAGGGGATGATTCTTCTTCCAGTTGCCACTGAAGGAAAACACCTGCAAGAGAAAGGGGAGCTGCAGCGGAGGGCGGGGCAGCGGGGGGCTTCACTGAGCTGCTCTCAGCATTTTGTACAGGTTACAAATGAGCGGGACCAGTCCTGCAGTTCAGGTTGGGGAACATCTGAACACCCTCCCTTCATCCACACCCCTAGCAGTTCCTTCCCCCAGAAAGTCAGATCCCAGCTTGGGCAGGGCCTTTAGCATTCTTCCTGCCTCCCATTTGCTCCAGGCTGTGTGTGTGTGTGGCGGGGGAAGGCTGGAGACAGGCTGAGGCTAAGGTCTTCTTTACCTGAAGACTTGGCGTAGACCGTCTCTTGGTCTCTGCTCTGGGTGATGCAGGTCATATAAAGCTTCTGGTCTTCAATCTTCTCCACTTGGACATTCAGTACAGCCAGAGAGCCCACAGGGATCAGGCTGGGAGAAGAGGCAATGTAGCTCACACCCATCTCATCATCCCCTCTTTTTTTTTTTTTTTTTTGGTACTGGAGATTGAACTCAGGGCACTCGACCACTGAGTCCCATCCCCAGCCCGATTTTGTATTTTATTTAGAGACAGTTCTCACTGAATTGCTTAGTACCTTGCCATTGCTGAGGCTGGCTTTGAACTTGTGATCCTCCTGTCTCAGCCTCCTGAGCCACTGGGATTACAGTCGTGTGCCACTGCGCCCGGCTCATCACCCTTTTTATCCCCTTCTCTTCACCCCATCCTTCCTCAAGGGCTCATAAGTAGCTCTGGGCTCAAGAATGCAGTGTGGCCAGGAGGTAGAGGAATGCTGGTGAGTGGGTTGGGGAAGGACGGTGGCTGGCAGGGCTCCCACACCCTAGTAGCCAAGGATAGCTACCCCAGAGACAAAATGGGCCATGCCTTCAGCTAATGCCCCAGGGATTCATACTTATTTTTTTTTAACTTTTTTGTTGTTTAATATTAGCATCCAAACACCATTACTATGTTTTTTTTTTAAAAATCTTTGTTTATTCATTTTTATGTGGTGCTGAGAATTGAACACAGGGCCTTTCATGTGTGAGGCAGCGCTCTACTGCTGAGCCCCAGCCCCAGCCCCTCATACTTACTTTTTGAACCTGATGTTGAGATTTAGTGTGAACAGCCCCTCTCCAGCCAGGTAGGCAGTTTTAGAAAAGGTCTCATCCATCATGGCTGCCAGGGACCCTCCGTGAGCAAACCTGTGGGGGGGTATGGGGAGCAAGGCTAGGGCTGAGCTGCTGGGCAGACTGCCCCACGGGGCCTCCCCTCCACCCTACATGAACACCCCCTGATGTGTCTCCCTTTCCCAGGGCCCCCAAGCATGGATCTTTAGCCTCAGGCAGACACCCAGGAGAAGACACAGAGCTGCACCCCATGTGATCAAATCAGCAAAAATCAACTGTTTTTCTCTTGCTTTGCTTCAGCATATGCTGGTAACCACTCACACAATTATTTTAATTTACCAGGAAAAAACTGTTTTGTTTCTCATATAGTTAATGGAAAACATTTTTTTCTGATTCATTACCTAACTGCTGGCAGCAATTGCCATAACTTGGAAGGGTACACACATACGAGGAACGAGGAATGGGAAAACCCCTAAACTTTTTGCTTTTTGACTTAGTCTTTGAAGCATGGTCTCAGGCCATGTCTAGCCTTACCGTCATCATAGTCAGGCTGGGCGCGCACTCTCTCTTCCTTCCTTCCCTTCCTCCTCCTCCTCCTCCTCCCCCTCTTCCTTTTCTATTCCTCCTCCCGTGTCTCTGTCTCTCTCTGTCTTCATACAAACCGAGGGGTCCTACATCCCAAGCCCATCTTATTTTTTATTTTGAGACAAGGTCGCCCCAACTTCCTGAGGCTGGCCCCTGCCTCAGCCTCTCAAGTTGCTGAGATTACAGGCATGTGCCGCTGTGCCTGGCTTGGGCCCACGTTTTCAATGTGACTTATGACTTATAAAGTGCCAGCAAGATGAACTTCTGAGCAGTGCTGCCCATGGAAAAGGGAGAGCCGCTTCAGAGGGTGTCGTAAACATTCACTGATTTCAAGTGTGTAAAGTTCTCATTCTCCTTTATGCAAGCTGATCTCCATCCCTAAGTTACTGCATTTTTGGTCAAACTGGGTAAAATGAGAGGCATCTAACGTTAGAATGCAAAAACACAAGACAGATTTGAGTTCCTGATTTTTGAAAGCTCAGTTGCAGTTCTCCATGGACCCAGACCAGCTGTCCACATTGTGTGACCATGGTCACTCTTCTGCTCCTACCACCTTGGCTTCCAAGGCCCTTGATCCCCCTCCCTCTGCCAGGGCATCATACCACCTGGTGGGCTTCTTGCTCCAACACGGTTTTTTTTTTGTACCAGGGATTGGAACCCAGAAGTGTTTTTTTTTTTTTTTAATTCCACTGAGCCACATTCCCAGCCCTTTATTTTATTTCATTTTTTATTTTTAGACTGGGTCCAGTTAAGTTTCTTAGGGCCTTGCTAAGTTGCTGAGGCTGGCCTTGAACTTATAATCCTCCTACCTCAGTACCCACTGATACTACAGGCGTGCACCTCTCACCTGGCTTTGTTACCTGTTTGATTTTGAGCAAGTCACTAAATCTCTCTGCGCCTTAGTGTACCCACTATGAATTCTGAATGAAAATAATTTTTATTTCATTGGATTAAATGAGTAAATGTCTGCAAAACCTCATGCACACTTCTAGGGACCCCCTCTCCACCTTACAAATTGCTTAACAGGGGTAAAAAGACTTGGTGTCAAAGAACTCCAGATCCGCTCTTCTCCTCTGGTCCATACTGACCAGAGAAAGGACTCATTGGCTAGTACTGGTTCTGTGGAGCAGCTCTTGGCCAATGATAACTGCCGCCCACTTCTGTTGGCCAGGGACCTGGTGGACACCAATCTCCTCCCTGCACTCCCCTCAATCCACTGACTGGCCTCAGGTGTTGGCTGGCCTCCTCTGTCCCTTTGTCACCTCCACAAGCCCCTAAATAAAAGTCAGCCATGTATCAACCTCTCTCCTGCCTCCTGAGGATTTTCTTCTTCAGAAGGGAGGGGATCCATGTCCCAGGTAGGATTCTAAACTATTCCCCAGATTCTGCATGCACTAGTTTGGAGAACAGTGTCCCCATGGAGGTATTGATACCTTTGGTTTGGCCACGGGGACCAAGGGCTGTGTCTGTATCCATGGCCTGAAGAGGTGCTGATACCTATTTAGCGCTGTGAATCCTGCCCTACCGCTGATCCCACCTGAGGCCTCAGAACCTTAAAGCAGACCCTACCCACTCCTGTCTCTCTGCAGGAATTCCAGCACCACCAACTGCCTTTGTTGGTTGCCTGGAGCAGGATTAGGGATGCAGAAGGCAGACAACCACAAACGTGAGGCCCAGGGCCAGCCTGAATTTGTCCAGGTGAATTTCTCCCTGGGCCTATTACAAGTTTGGAGGCAGCAAGGTACAGCGGAGAGAGCTGGAGTCCCAACTCTTGGATTAGAGTCCTGGATCTAACTTTGCTGTACCACCACGGGCAAGTTCCTTTACCTCTGTGTGCCTCAGTTTCCCCATGTACCAGACATGGGGTTCAATAAGCGATGTCTGATAGCTACATTGTGCTTTATGAGCACACACAGAGGCCCGGGCATCATGTCTCTTAGTCACACGGCAGGTAGATGTTATTGTCTTGGGTTTTGGGTAAGACTAAGACCCCAGAGGTCAGACTGCTTGCTTGCTGCAGTAGATCAGGACCAGAAGTCAGGCTACTGATTCCAGATCTTGCCCTCCTCCAAGTACATCATGTCCTTTCCAAGTGGCCTCTCAGGTCTTTTCTTGCCGGAAAATTCTGAGAACTTGATAAGGGGGCTCTCCCTTACCTTCAGGATGGGGACTGGTCCAGATAGCCAAGCATGTCCTTCCTGGCCTTGGAGGATGCCACCCCAGCTCCCTACAGAGAGGTGTAGATCCCAGGGCCTACTAGATCTACCTGATGAGCCCAGGAGGCAGCTCCCAACCTGGCCCTTCCTGTGGCCTTACCCGGGAGGCCCCTCCAGGTAGGGGCCTGGTTGGAAAAGACAGACCGACTTCTTCTTGAATGGGTGGAAGAAGATGACATACTCGTAGCCTTGTCCTTCGACTTGGATGCACCTGGTGAAGATGCGCCAGTCATTTTTGTCTGGGGAGAGATGGGCAACGTCACAGCTGGAAAATGAAGGGCATGTGAGGGTCTGGGGGCGTGGGGCCTGCCTGTCAGGATGTAGGACCCTGGGTTGAGCCATGCCTCTGGTACAGGGTCAAGGACAGAGAACCTTGCTGGGTGCGGTGCTGCACATCTGTCATCCTGTCTGCTCTAGGGGCTGAAGCACAAGGGCAAGTCCAAGGCTGACCTGGGCAACTCAGCGAGACTCTGTCTCAAACTATAAAGTGAAAAGGGCTGGAGATGTAGCTCGGAGGAAAAGAGCTCCTGGATTCAATCCCCAGAGCTGAAAATTAATAAAGAAGGACAGAGAAGCAGAGGAGACCCAGGCTCTGCCCTCAGGGAGTCTTCAGTCTGGAGCAGAGATAATCCCTGTCTTCAGAAAGCCTGTGTCTGGGAGGAAAAGCACTCAAGAAGTCTCCTGGCTGAGTGGAAAGACAGGACCTGGGGCTTTTCAGGTTAAAAAAAGACTTGAAAAAACTAAGCGTTGGAAGTTTACGATGTAATTACTCATATAATTCACCTATAATTCATTAAAAATAGCCATACTAAAAAAATTTTTAAAAAAGCATAGCTATACTAAACAGTAAAATAATACAAAAAAGTCCACCAAAGTTCACATCCTCCTCCCAAGACAACAACTACATCCTTTCTTGGAGATATCAAGTTCTTGAAAAGAAATTATTTTAGTGCCCCTGCTTTTTTATTGGTTTTTGTGGTGTGGGGGTTGAACCCAGCATGCTAGGCAAGAGCCGGACCTGGAGCTACAGCCCGGCCCACAGCCCCTGCTTTGTGCCATAAGCCCAAGAGCCATCTGCCAGCTGTGTCGCTCACTGGGCAGGGACTGTGCATACAAATGAGACGCATAAGAAAAACAGACAGACAGACAGACACACGTAAGGAAGGGTGAAGGTGGCACTCCATGGATCAGAGCTGGCTCGCTGGTGGGGATGGTGCACTGAGGCCGGCAGATGCGGAGGTGGGGTCCACTGGACTTTCTGGGTTTGGGGAGGAGGGCTTGGGATAAGGCTTGACTGAGGGAAGAACACCAGGGAGAAGTGGGGAAGGGCCAGCGCTGAGCTGGCAGTTCTCCAGTGGAGGGAGGGAGCCGGAGACCTGAAAGAGTCCCTTCTCATCTGCCTGCTAGGCTGCAGCAGAGGGTGTGGTTAGACAGCAGGTGGAAGGGAGTCTTTGTACACAGGGCAAGGGAGCTGGGTGGCCCTCACCGAGGGTCCCAGGCAGGGCCAGTCGACGTGGGTTGGGGTGGGGGTGCGCTCACGGACCCTCCCGGGCCTGGCCTTACCTGAGGCAGCTACCAACCCGGACGGGAGCTTGAGCCCTTGAATGTGGTCTCTGTTGGACTGGAAGGAGGGCAGTTTGACCCAGCCATCCGACTTGGTCTTCTCCAGAAATTCCTGGTACAGGCTCAGCATGTCTGGACCCCAGCTGGCATTGGGGAGGGCATAGTCCTTCAAGTCTGTCTTCACTGGACAAAACCTTGAGACCTGGGCAGGACCAATCAGAGAAGGAGATGATGTCCTGGAGGGTGGCCTCCAGGAAGTCTCATCCTGGTCTGGGGGCTTTTCAAGCTGGAGTGTGGACAAGGGCCCACCTTCCTGGCAGAGGGTTGGGCACTTCAATGAGTCACTGGGCAAGGAGGAAAACAAGGGAGGGAAAGGAATGGGCAAAGTGGCAGACACCCACAATCCCAGCAACTTGGTCATTTTTGTTTGTTTCTGTTTTTGAACCCAGGACCTTGCACATGCCAGGCAAGTGCTCTGCCACTGAGCTACACCCCCATCCCCAATCCCAGTGATTTGGGAGGTTGAGGCAGAAGGATCTCAGGTTCAAGGCCAGCCTCAGCAACTTAGTGAAGCTCAAAGCAACTTAATGAGTCTCTGTCTCAAAATAAAAGGGCTGAGGATGTGGCTCAGTTGTAAAGCATCCCTGGGTTCAATTCCTGGCACCAAAATACATAAATAAGTAAATAGAAAACAAATGAATAGATAAAATAAAAATAAAAATTACAGCCCTGGGCTCAGTGTCAATACATTACACTTTTTCTAGAAGCTATGAGTAGTTCTTTGCAGCTGAGAACTGCTAGTATTTGCCCAACTGTATTAATGGGGAAGCCGAGAAAATATGATTCGGATTGCTTATGAGAGCAAGAGCTGACATACACTGTCTTCCCTGGGGAGTGAGACCACTGTTGGCGGGGGGACACTTTTATACCCCTTTCCCTCCGGGGCTGCTCCAGCTCTGCCCACAGTCCTGGGTGTGCCTAGGCAGAACGGCTCCTTTGAAACATGTACTGGAACCCAAAGACGTGTGGTACCGTGGCTGGGACAGGGACAGTATGTCGATCTGTGGGACAGGGGGTGTCCTCTATAATGTCGCTTGCTCATGTGCCAATTACAAATATGGGCAGTTTCTTGCCAAGACCTCCGTCAGGGCCCCCTGTCTGGGGATACCCCAACTTAGCTGCAACTATTCTGAGCCCCACGGAAGAACAACGATCAGCTGGTGACCACACAAGATTCAGACCAGGTGCAAGTGTCCTGGTGGGTTCAGTTTGGGATATGGGCTACATGGCATCCCCAAACATCTTCCTGTTGCCAGAACAAAAAGTTCCCCCCAACACTGCCCATCACCCTGACTGCAAGCCAGAAAAAGGAGACTCGGTGTGTTCCTTCAGCCCAGGGCTCTGGGGAGAAAGGACACCCATGTAACTGAGCTGGGACTCACCAGGGAGTCAGTGGAGGATCCAAATGCTGCGGCAGGGTCGAGTCCAGGCAGGATACAGGGGGTCCTGAGAAGGGCTCTGCAGTGTCCCAGTCTAGCTGCCACCTGGAAGCTTCTCCTTATCATGGCTGAGAGCCTGACCAGGCGTGCGGCTGACTTTGAGTGGGCAGCAAGGGAAGTGGGCCCTACCCTGTTGCGTCTGGGCTGCACACTTGGGCCACCTCCCACGGCTTCTCCTTTCTGTCTTGCGCTTCTTTCAGCGGGAGCATCTACTGCAGGAAAAAAAAAGAGTGGCCAGGCTGGGCCGGGCTGCTGCAGCAACATGCAGAGGCTTGGGGCCTCCAGCTGGTCTCCGAGTCCCGCCCAACGCTTGGGGAGGGGACGAGCATGAATGGGCAGGAGGACTGGCCCGAGATCAAAAGGAACAACTGTTAAAGGAGTAAGATGTACATAAGCAAGCAGTCTGGAGTACAGGGAGCCTTGGAGAGCTGCCCTGCGTTTGTAGAGGAAAAAAATCTAAGAAAATCTCCAGGCAGATGAGGGAGGCCTGTCCCTTTACGGAGTGTTTGTAGCATGTGTCCCACAAAAGACTGAATGACCTGGAATGATGGGGGGACTCAAAACCAAATCATAGCCTGCAGGCATTCCCTTCTTATAGTCCAGACAAGGCGTGACAGGGAAGTGTCCACTTGCTAGTCCCTGGCAGAGGTCAGGAGTTGGGAGTATGTATATATGAGGGAGGGACTTGAGGGGACAGAAAATAATTTGGAAGGAAGCAGTTTATCAAGAGAATGCCCGTACTTTGGGAACCCCAGGGAGGGGGAGAACACAGTGTTGGGCGTGGGGGGGGGCAGGGAGCGGTGGCTTATTTTTTAATTTTTAGTTTTTCAGGTGGACCCCATATCTTCATTTTATTATGTGGGGCTGAGGATCAAACCCAGTGCCTCATGCGTGCCAGGCGAGCGCTCTACCTCTGAGCCACAACCCCAGCCCAGTGGTGGCTTTTTAGAGAAAAATCTGGAAGCTTTGTGTGAGTGGAGAGAAGAGCTCAGCCTATGTCTGCAAAGTCGTGAGCATTTTCCTGTGGCAATAGAAGAAACAGTTTTTGGTCAATTTTCAATTAAAAGCCCCAGTTTTTAATTTACTGAAGTAAAGTGGGTTCTAAAGACCAGAACTGTGCAGAGGTGGAACTGTTGGGTAGATGTGAGACACAAGGGACAAGGCGGGGAAAACACGTGCCACACAGCACGGTATTCTCGGGGCTGAGGAATATCGTCCCCAGGTAAGAAGACATCCTGGCCAGTGGCCCACTCCTGTAATCCCAGCGGCTTGGGAGGCTGAGGCAGGAGGATCACAGGGAATAGGAATGGGCAGGAGGACTGGCCTGAGCAATTTAGCAAAGCCCTGTCTCAAAGGGCTGGGGATATGACTCAGTGGTTGAGTGCCCCTGGGTTCATCCCTGGAACCAAAAAAAAAAAAAAAAAAAGGAAGACCGATGCCCTGATCAGAGACTGACCAGAGTCCAGTAGCCATAAAATCTATAAAAACAGTTTCCAGTTTAAAAACAGTTGGCATGGGCCAAGATCAAAAGTTGCCTTTAGGCCCTCAGCATGTCGTTTTGATCTGATGGTAATTGCACATTTACCCCAGCCACCGTGGGTTTCTCTTGTGTACTTTTAGGTGAAAATGTGAGGAGTGGGATTTAGAAGTCTGACGCACTCCAACTGTCCATCTAGAGCTAGGAGGTGGTGCTTGGACAAAGTCCTCCAAAAGAAGTTTCCCTTAGCTCCCAGAAAACTAGGAAATAAAGAAAGGTATTGTTGAGCCACGCACAGTGGCGCACACCTGTGATCCCAGGGAGTCAGCAGTTTAGCCAGGCCCTAAGGACTTATGGCACCGTGTCCTAAGATGAAACATGAACAAAAGGGCTAGAAATGTGACTCAGTGGTTCAGCACCCCTGGGTTCAATCCCCGGTACCAAAAAAGAAAACAAAGAAATGAACTGTTGACCTATTTTATGAGACCATATTCCTCTCTTATTCAATAAAGTTCGCTGTCCTTTTGTTACAGTTCATGTCTTGCTTGAAATCTCTCATGAGAAAGTAAGAGCTGAGGATTTCCAGTTAACAGAATGCTGCTGATGCTGCTGATATGATGATGATAGAATTATTATGATATTTTGGCAGCCTCTCAAAGCTCAAACCGACTCAATGTGGAAAGTTAAAGGATTTGTCTTGTTAGTGAACCAGGCCCATGATGCCTGCTACACCTAGTTTGCCAATCACTGAGACAACCCAGTTTTGCAAAGAGAAAGAGTTTTATTGGCAAGGGAGCTGAGCTGGGAGGGGGAGATCCAAGTCTCAATCCAACTCCCAGAGGCTGGCGTTTGGGGGAACTGATGTGATAAAGAAGCAGGGTGACTTAAGGCATGGGGAAGTGATTGGAGTCATCGGTGGCCTGTTCCTCGTTCTTCATGAAATGCACCTTCAGAGAATGGGGGTGTCAGCATGGTCGGAGATGGGGTTGTCTGCCTCCTGAGGTCAAAAGATCACTCCTCAGACAGGCCCAAGTGAAGAGTCGGTGCTTTTGACAAAAATGGCTTCAAGTCCCTGAAAGGGAGCCTGGGCAACCATTATCATCATCCTATCTCACCCTTCTGAGGTAGTGTCTACGGTAAAGCTAGTGGGAGACTAACAGCATAGCTCAGCTCTGTGACCTCCAGCCAACCGAGGGGGGCTGGGCTCAGGGAGAAGTAAGACAGGAGGAAGTGTTGTCCTGTAAAGGAGGCTAGGCCAGCTGCGCTCCTTGGCTGGTCATTATCAAGGTTAGGAGTCTGTGTTCTCAGAGTCTTAGAGACTGAGGTCTTATTCTTTTGATGGCTACATTCCTGAGAGTGGCTCTCAAGTCCTTGAGGGATGCTTCTGAGCCACAAAAGATACATATTTGCAATTGTATCTTCTTTTGTACCTTCTTTTGGCAAATGCACGGTAAATGGCTGGTGGATTATGGAGCAAGTGCTGGATTTTAGTGTGGCCCTCTTTTCTGTATTTGGCTGAATATGAACATTTTCCTTTATCTGCTACAAAGGTTTGAGTTCCTCAAGGACTGGAGGAACCAGTTTTTTTTTTTTTTTGGCTGATTCAGGCTCTGGGTCTAAGCAAAGATATTTTAATCAGTTGCTTACACTTGAAAACAGGCAGTTTCATACAAAGCAGAAGGTCAAGGCTCTCTCCAGACAAGTGGAAAGATCTGGCAGCCGTGTGTCTTCTGCAGCAGTTGGCTGGAGATGGTCCCTGGGTCTTGGCCTTGCCCCAGCCTCCCCTGGTACTGGGTATCCCTTGTCCCTTGGCTTGCCTCTTTGTTTGGTCCTTGATTTGGGCTTGAGGGGGACACAGGAGAGAAAAGAAGCATCTTAGAAAGGGGGGATGGAGTGGGAGCTGGGGCACAGCTCGGTTGGTAGAGTGCTTGCCCTGTATGCACAAGGCCCTGGGTTCAATCCCCAGCACCACAAAAAAAAAAAAAAAAGAAAGAAAGAAAGTCACTCTGTGGTAAAGTGCCCCTGAGTTTAATCTCTAGTTTTTTTTTTTTTTTTTTTTTTAAAGTGGATGGGCTGAAGAGGACTTGGAGGCAAGGGAAAGAAGCTGGGGCTCCTTAGATGCTGGAGCTGATGGTGGCCTCAGGAGAAAGGGCTGTCTTCCCACAAAGAGCCAGCAAGTGGACCTGGGGAAGGAAGTCACCGTCTCACGGCTCAAGAGCCACCCAGGACCTGGCTGTCACCAGGCTGGCAGGTTTTCCCTGCAGGGTGTACACTCCAGGGGAATCCGAATCTCCTTTGGCTGAAGTAGGGGAGTAACAGCCTCCCACTTCAGTTTCAGAGTTTTTGGTTAAATTGACTTTCAGGTATTTGCGTCATTATGTAAATTTTGTTCTCGGTCATGCTACACAGTACTGTTACATTCCCTTTCTTGTTTCACTTTTATCTTCCTTGAGTTGACGGTCACCTTGTTTGGGCCAGCGACGCGGTCGGTCCAGGGGAGTGCAGGGAAACTGCAGGGCTGACAAGAGTTGAGGCAGCTAATCCTCCTTCCCCAGCTGAGGGGGGAGAGCATCCGGAGGGAGGAAAGAAGCCAGGCTCTACTGATGTCTGTGAGGTGGAAGGGCAGATTCAGTGGGAGTGAGGGCATGACAGATTGGAGGGAATTATAAAGTGCTCTGGGAGAAGTGGCTCTGAATGAGGAGGCTGGAAGAGAATGGAGAGGTTACTCTGTCTGAAGTAATCCAGGATGAGAAGGACTAGGGTCATGAAGAAGCGGCTCCTTCCCCCCTTTCCAACTCTTTTTTTTCCCTTTCTTATTCTTCATGAGTCCACAGGTCTTATGGATTCTTTTTGTAAAACGAAGCCCTTTCTAGATGTGGACTGAGAGGTCAGCTATCCAGAGAGGTGGAGGGACACTCAGCTAATGTTTTAATGAGTCTTATTATGCTATAGAACTTGGGTTCCAAGATCCAGATTGTAGAAACTATCAATGGACCTGGAAAGAATTTAAGCACAGACAAGGTTTTTATTAAGGGCTTCTGTTAGAGCGAGAAGAGGCAGCAAACAGGGAACAGAAATCCCAGGCTGAGTCCAGAAAAGTACCTGGAGGAATAGCTTTGATGGCATCTATGTGTAGGCAGGAACCTGGCCTCTTGATGTCATCTGTGGATGATTTCAGTGACCATTCTGCCCAGTCATTCCCCTTCACCACTAGGAATTTACTCTGCCACCTGGGAAAGTCTCTGACGTCTTAGTTTCACATAGTGCAGACCTCGCTCTGTCTGGCCTGAGCTGGCCACATAGTCTCAGGAGCTGAGCTGACCCTCCCAGCCTCCTGTCTCCTGCTGTTTATCTCACACCCATAGCCTTGAGGACTGGTGCACTTTTAACTCCTAATTTTCTGGTGTGGCTCTTTACCCCAGAGGACTGAGAGCTGGCAGGGTCCTTATTTCCTTAATCCTAAAGGGTCCTCCTTTCCATGGGGGTTCCTGACTGCTTTGACAGCAGCAGAAGCTTTGGACCAGGCCTTTTCCATCTGTAAGAATCTAACTCAGAGAAAGCAAAGAGAACTCAGCTCACAGAAAAGCCTGGGCTCCTTGGAGAAGCAATTACAAATAGTGATGTGTCAGTGTCGGATTCTGATTGAGTTTGTTGCTCTGCCTGGTGCATTTCTAGTGGGCAGCCCTTGGGTAAGTGTTAAGTTTGGGGGATTCTTTCTCTTCTCTTTTTTTGGCACCAGGAATTGAACCCAGAGGTCTTTAACTACTGAACCAGAACCCCAGCCCTTTATATTTTATTTAGACAAGGTCTTGCTGAGTTGCTCAGGGCCTCACCAAATTACTGAGGCTGTCTTTGAACTCATGATCCTCCTGCTTCAGCCTTCTGAGCTGCTGGGATTATAAGCGTGACCAGCGTACCTGACTTGGGGGCTTCTCTTGATGAGACAGGACTTGTACCCAGCTCATCCTGGGCCTAGCCTGACTGGTGGTTCATAGGAGATGCAGCAGTGGTGTTCTGGGACACGTTTGACAATCTGCTTCAGGGTGGGGGATAAGGTGCTGGTGGTGGCGGCGGTGGGCCTGGATGTGGCATTTGCCACCATGGCCGATTTCAAATTCCCAATATGCAGTCAGGAACCTCCGCTGTGAGGTTGGGAAGTGATGTGCACAATCAGCTCTTGTCAGTCGAGGGGTCTGGCTCCAGCCGGCTGCTGCAGGAGAGACTTCTTTGGCTTGGAGTGAAGCAACAGGATTAATGGAGGCCTCAGGAGTTTCAGCACATCAGTCCCTCATCCCAGATTTAAACTCACTCTCAGTTCCGCATGTTTTGGGGTTCTATTCCCACACGAGGCTGACTGTGGAGTAGTAACTAGAGTCCCTAATCTGTCCTCCTTGCTGCCCCTCAAACAAATTCATGGGACATTTTTTTTTTTTTTGTCTAAAGGTATTAATCACTAAGGAAAATCATTAGCATTTCCAGATATCTGAGAAAGTCCTCCTCATCTTGGGTGGCCCTGGAAGCCCCTCTCAGATCTGGCAGATGGCAGTGGCCCCTCCTGTAGGCTGGCTGACTCCCTGCTGTGACTTGAAGTTTTCAGACTTTGAAGTGGTTTTCCCAGGCTGACTCTAAATGGCCTTTCTGGATGAAGAATGAACTTCCCAGATGCCATTGCTGAACTCAAATCCCCTCCTGATGAACATGTGACTCCGGAGGCTCACTCTGAGCCATTCTGGAGGTCTCCTGGATGGTGCATGACCCTGTTAGTCCATGGCTGATACCCAGACTTCTTCCAAGGCCTGCCTTGCCCTCAGGGGAGTTTGGTCGTGCACCCCCGACCTCCTTGCTCAGCCTCCCAAGTAGCTGGGATTCCTGGCATGCACCACTGTGCCCAGCTCTTGGGGAGCTTAGTTGGTTGGCCTGTTTCTGACGTAAGGGTCTGAGCCAGTTGGGCAGGAGTAGCTCTGCCTAATAAAGGAGGTGGGCACTGAGAACAGGCCACCCTGGCTCCACACCCTTCAGGAGTCTCCATGATGGAATGCAGGCCCCGTTGCCAGCTCTTCTGACATTTCAAGAAAAGGCAGCATAAATCCAGACTTTCATGTGAAACCTTGTAACCTTTAGATGTTGCAACTAATTATTAAAAACATTGCAAGTCTCTGATTGGGTCTTGTCCTGTGGGCTGATGGTCATGCCACTTGCTACTAAATTCATTCCTGGGCCCTTTCCCTTCCAACACTCTCCTAAGGTACAGAATCTGCTGTTGTCTGTACCAGATCTCAGCTGACACTCCCAGATTAATTATCTTTTCCTGGTTCCCTTTAGGAGGGACCTTCCCAAGACTCGTTTTACACCTGGATGCCCACAGTAGACATTTTGGAAAGGAAAATAGTTTTCATGTTTTGAAATGAATGAATGAATCAGTTGGCTTTAGTTATCTCTGGGTTCTGCTCCATCTTGTTTCTGAGGTTTTTGGTTTTTGTTGTGGGTGAGAAGTGATAATGGGAAGCTTAGGGAAGGGCAGAAGCCCAACCTCAGACAGTCCAGTTGGCTGGAGACCAGTCAAGATCAGGGAAAAAATTGTTTTGACCACACGTGGGGCACAGGGTAGGAGCCAGAAGTGGTTCCTGAACCTGAATGTTCTGCCCATGGTCACCATAGGTGGCAGGGCTGGGTAAAGAGTAACCCAGGGTTGTGGTAGAGAAAGCTTGTGCCTAGGGTGCTAGTGGGTGACTGAGAAGCAGGTGCTGCCTCCAAGAGGCAGCAGCTGGTGTGGTTACAGGGCAGAGGAAGGGACTCTCAGCAGAGAACAGGCAGGGAACTGTATAGGGACACAGGGACCTAAGGCCCTTCCCCTGCACAGCTGAAACTGAATTCCCATCAGTGCAACGCCAAGAAGCAGAGAGGCAGCCCTTGAGGCTCAGAAGGCTGCGACGACAACTCCCACAGTGTGTCGGGGGTGAGGAGAGCAGTTTTTCCATGGCTGAGTACTGAACACACAGCAGTGCCACTGGGTCTTGGTGCCCCTTCAGCAAAGAATGATGCTGTGGCTTCTTCTCTGGTGCAGTTCCTTGGTTCCAGGGCACCTGGCTTCTTCTGCAGCACCCTGCCAGTCTGAGCTGGCCTCTTTGCTGTGGTCTCTATTCCCTGCCCACCTTCAGCAATGGGGGCTCCAGAGTTACTAGAGGCACACACTTATGCACACACCACGCCCGCCATGCACATGTCCTCATCATGTACCACTGAGACAGACTCACACATACACAGACATGGAACACACACTCAGAAGTACACACATGCATGTGGCACATAAATAGGTATGCAGATGTGCATGCGTACACATATGTATCTACAATGCACACATAAGTGCATGCATGCAGTCTCAACCACAAATACAAGCACATATACATATACACATAACATATGTGAAACAAATCATTTTTTACATTTACATACCAGCATAAGCACACACATTCACATATATTAACATCCATAACTGGGTGCAGTAGTGCACACCTGTAATCCCAGCAGCTCGGGAGGCTGAGGCAAGAGGATTGCAAATTGAAAGCCAGATTCAGCAACTTAGCAAGGCCCTGTCATAAATAAATAAGTAAGTAAGTAAGTAAGTAAATAGAGCAGGTAGTGTTTCTCAGTGGTTAGGTGCCCCTGGGTTAAATCCTTGATACAAAAACAAAACAAACCCTACACACTGACTCACATAATACCACAGTACACACAGCCATACCTTCCAAGGAGGATCGTGCATAATTTACATGTGGGGGAAACCTGGGCTGAGTTTAGGGACAATTATCACACCACGCTCATCATAGCAACCATTGCAACATGTTCTTCACAGTTTCAAACTTTGTTTCTCTCACTCTCTCCTTTTATTTATTTACTTATTTTTGGTTTGATGGTGCTGGGAAGCCAACCCAGGATTTTGTGCATGCTAGGCAAACACTCTAACACTGAGCTACACCCCCAGCACTTGTCTTTTAAACTATGTCATCCTGCGAAGGGTCTCAATGAAGTAGCTTTTAGTTATTCTCAGTTTAAATTAGTAGATTTTGATCAGGAATGGGAGGAATATGGCAAAGGGGACAATCTTGAGTCTAAGTTTACAGAAGAGAAATTTCTCTGGATGCGTGATTTTGCTGGTTCCTCCTTCCTGAAGGGGCATGGCTGGGCCAGGCAGACTGGCCTATTCTTAGATGAAACCCACACAACTCCCAGACGGAATCTGGAGGTGTCTCCAGCAGGCTTTGGTCCAATTCCCTCATCATGAAGAGGAGGAAGCTCATTAAGGTTAAATGACTTTCCACCTACACATCAAGCCTCATGGACCACAGTTCCAAAACACATCTCAAGCTGCAATTCTGCCAGGCATCATCCCCACATAAATCCCCAGGCAGAGCCTCTCCTGTTGGGGTGTGTGCCTTCGATAGATCAGTGTCTGCGGGCACCCGGCTGAGGCTATGATCCACTAGGGCTGCTGCAGTGCACATCTTAGTGCCAGGCTTAGGGCTGGGAATCCTGCCTCACACTAGAACCAAGGGAGAGCTGAAAGGGCCGCTGGCCAAGTGAGCAAGTGCTGTCCTCCGCAGGCTAAGGAAGGCAACGTGGGCAGACCAAGGGTAACTCATGTCCGTGACCATATTCCAGCAATTCCAAAGTTTCTGCCCCAGGGCTAGGATTGTGGCTCAGTGGTAGAGTGCCTGCCTGGCATGTGCGAGACCCTGGGTTTGATCCTCAGCACCACATAAAAATAAATAAATAAAGATATTGTGTCCAACTACAACTAAAAATATTAAAAGGAAAAAAAAAGCTTCTGCCCCGGAGATGATTAGAAAAACAAATAAGCCAGTCACAATGGGGACAATGGGGAGGGAGGGGGTGACCAAGGAGGCCCCAGTGTAAAGACGGTGTTTTGGGAGTTAGGGGTGAAGTAGAGAGAAGCTGAGGAGAAAGGCACTAACGCGGTGCTCATTTTACAGTGCTACCCTGAATTCTTCAGAAAGCTGCTAAAGTGGAGGAGGTGGGCGACTTCAGGGAGACCTTTTTTCCTCCATAGCCTAGATCTGAGTGGGGTGGATATTACTTCTGAGTTGCGTTTCCACTACTTATCACATTCATCTTTCCTGGCAGTGGTGGACTTATAATTTTTTTCTGAAGAGCAGTAAGGGAGTTCAGAGGGTATCAACAGCTCCTGTGCTGTGTCCTTACTCAGAACATTTATTTCACTTGTATCCTATAATTTATAACTAAAGACAATTAGCTACAGCTCTATGACACCCACCCTTAGTCCTTTACACTTTTATTTATCTGACTGGTATTATTATTTTTGTACCAGGGATTGAAACCAGGGGCACTTAACTACTCACCAGCATCCCTAGTGCTTTTAAAAGTATTTCATGGTCTCACTGAGTTGCTTAGGGCCTCACTAAGTTGCTGAGGCTGGCTTTGAACTTGCAATCCTTCTGCTTCCAGCCTCCCAAGTCACTGTGTATGTGCATCTGTACCTGGCTATTATTATTTTTGAGACAGGGTCTTGCTGAGTTGTGCAGGCTGACCTCAAGTTAATGATCCTCCTGCCTCAGCCTCCCAAATAGCTGGGATTACAGGTGTGCCTATCATGCCTGGTTCTGTAACTGGTATTATTTCAGAGTTTTTTTTTTTTCTGATCATAAAATGGACACTAATACCACTATTAAAATTTACTTTATTATCAAAACTTTATAAATTTCTGAATTGGGTATCTTTTTTTTTAATAAAACAATTTTTTTTTTTCAAAATTCAAGTTTGCAAACTCTGGCCATGAGTACAGTGATAAAGGAAATGTCCAGGCTAGGCACAGAGGTGTGCCCATGTGTAATTCTAGCTACTCTGGAAGCTGAGGCATGTGTATCACTTGGGTCTAAGAGTTTGAGGCTAGCCTGGGCAACAGAGTGAAATCCTATCTCAAAATAAATGAATAAATAATAAATAAATTAAAGGAAACATTTGTTCTCCAAGATCTCTCTCTTCTTACTCCATTATACCATTTTATACCTTTTTTTTTTTTTCTTTTTTGGTATCAGGAATTGAATCCTGAGGTGCTTAACCACTGAGCCACATCCTCAGCCCTTTATTTTTATTTTTTATTTTGAGACAGGATCTTGCTAAATTGTTTACGGCCTCACTAAGTTCCTGAAGCTGGCTTTGAACTTGCAATCCTCCTGCTTACAGGTGTGTGCTGCATGCTTGGCACCATTACACACTTTTGTGCCCAAGTGCATGATCACAGAGGAATAGTAAGTCTCAGAGTTGGAAACTTGAAACCTGGAGTTAGAAGGACCTGGATGCAAATCCCAGGTTTGCCTCAGCTTCTGCATCTGCAAAACGGCAATAATGAGCAGCTGCTTCACAGGTAGGTGGGTGACTTTGGGAAATTTACTTCGACCTCACACAGTTTAGTCACCTGTAAATTGAGGCTAATAGTACCTAAGAAGTAAAGGAGGTGACACAAATAATGTGCTTATACAATGCCTAACAAATTGTCATTGTAAGTAATAGTTATCATGTGTTTCACAGTCACTTGTACTGAAGTCGACTTGACCTGCTCAAGAACAGTGTTCTGGGGCTGGGGCTGTGGCTCAGCGGTAGAGTGCTCGCCTCGTATGTGCAGGGCCCTGGGTTCGACCCTCAGCACCACATAAAAATAAATAAATGAAATAGAGGTATTGTGTCCAACTACAACTAAAAAATAAATATTAAAAAAAACAGGCCAATTCTTCTTTGCTTCATTCACAGCCTCTGAATATAGCCCCTTCATAATCTTAACAATGCTTCTCCCCTGATGACTACTCACGACACTAACAGCTGTGTTGAGCAAAGGCTGTGCATTAACTCTACTTCATACTTACTCATAAAAATTTTTCTTTAAGCTGGGCGCAGTGGCACACGCCTGTAATCCCAGCAGCTCGGGAGGCTGAGGCAGGAGATTCATGAGTTCAAAGCCAGCCTCAGCAATAGCAAGGTGCTCAGCAACTCAGTGAGACGCTGTCTCTAAATAGAATACAGAACAGGGCTGGGGATGTGGCTCAGTGGTTGAGTGCCCAAGTTCAATCCCTGACCCATCCCGGCCAAAACAAAATATCTAATGTCCACGTTGACATGCCTCAGCTTTTGTCCCTCTTCTCTCCCTTCCCATCATCACTTGGCAAGATCGGCCTGTTCTGGATGGAGGCAGTGGATGCAGATGGGTGAGAGCTTACAGGAGACCAGAGAACTGTCACAGCTCAAGGCCTGGCATGTCTTCTAGGGAGCCCTTGGAGACCCTCATTTTCATTAGTGTTATTCATAATTTTGCATGTACCAGTGATGTGTGTTTGTAATCCCAGTTACTTGGGAGGCTGAGGCAGGAGGATTGCAAGTTGAGGCTGGCCTGGGTGATTTAGCAAGACCATGTCTCAAAATAAAAAGGGTTGAAGATATAACTCAGGCATAGAGCGCCCCCGGGTTTAATCTGAGTAACACAAACAAAACACTACAAAAACAAACAAAAAAACATTCAGGGCTTGAATACTGACCTAACAGAAGGTACCCCCGGTTTGATATATGAGCTGCAAAGCCACCCCCAAAAGGGCTGAGGGCCCATTCAAGAACAGTGTTCTGGGGCCACATCCTCAGCCCTTTATTTTTGAGACAGGATCTTGCTAAATTGTTTAGTGCCAGTTCATGGACCCGACTCCCAAACTTCTTCTGACTCTTGCCCACTCTTTCTGCCCCCCCCTCCCGCCCCCATGCCAGCTAGGTACTTCTGAAGATGTTTCAATTTTTTGAATATTGAGATCTCTGTCTTTTTTCTTTGAGAAGGATCCTAGGATCCTGGTGCACATCATCCTCTTCTGGGTTGGTCAGCTTTGGGATGCTGTGACCAGAGTACCTGACATAAAACAGTTTGGAGAAAGTTTATTTTGGCTCCTGGTTTCAGAGATTTAGCTCATGGTGGGCTGACTGCATTGCTTTGGACCCAAAGTGAGGTAGCATTTCATAGCAAAAGAGCATGGCAGAGGGAAGAGGCAGAGGACGGAAAGGAGAGGGGCTGCAGGCCATGGGATCCTCCCAGGGCATGCCCCAGTCCCCACCTCCTCCAGCTATGCCCGCCCCTGCCCATAGTTACCACCCGGTCAGCCACTCAAACTAGACGGACTGATTAGGTTACAGCTCTCATAATCATGTTGCCTCTGAACACTCCTGCATTAGCACAGGAGCTTTTGGGAACACCCTCACACCTCTGTACTTCCCCTCTAGGCTCACATACCATAGTTAAGGGCCCGTGTGTGAAAAAGAGCCACTTGGCTATGCCTGTTTTTCCGCCTGGCTGGCATGATTTCACTAGTGGAGTCAGAAATGGGAATAAGTCAACTAGAAATGGTAGAATCTCTTGGAAAATGTTTTGAAGTATTTATTCATGAGGCATTTTTCTGTTGATTATGATGATCTTGGTTGGTTTATAAGTTCCTTTATTTATTTTTTTGGCACCAGGGATTGAACCTAGCGGTGCTTAACCACTGAGCCACATCCCCAGCCCTTTTTAAAACAATTTTTAAATTTTGAAAAAGGGTCTCACTAAATTGCTGAGGCTGGCCTTGAACTCGCAATCCTCCTGCCTCAGGCTCCTGAGCTACTGGGATTACATGTGTGTCATCGCGTCCAGATATAAGTTACTTGACTATAGCTATGTTTATAATATTTAAGCTCCAAACGTATAATGCATTTTTATGTACTTCATGGATTTAAAAGTATACTGACCTGGCTCCAAATCCATGTGGGTAGAAGAAAACAATAGTGACAATAACATTTAATACATATAGCATTTACCCGGTAACTTTTGCTCTGGTTCAGATTTGAGTGTATCCCCAAAAGCTGGCCTCTGGGTGCCCAGTGTGGCGTGTGAGGGGAGTGGAAACTTTAAGGGAGAGGGGTAGTGGGAGATAATTAGGTCACTGGGGGCACTGCCTTTGGAAGGGATTGATGCTGGTCTCTTGCAGTGAATTGGTTCCCTTGAGAGTGGGTTGTTTGAGACTGGCCCCCGTCTGCCCTCTCTGGCTTCCCGTATGGCCAAGTGTACAATTCATTGGCTGGATAAATTTTAAAGTTATTAAAAGATATGTGATATATGTAGTTAAAATTCTATATGTATGTATAAAACTTGAGATTTGTATACACGTAGAACTTTAACCATCTTGACCACCTCTGAGCATGCAAGCTCTCCGGGGACAAGGAGCTCCTGCTTCACCTCTAAGCTGCCCCACTCACATCTGCTGGGCTTGTGCTGCAGCTGGGGGCTGCAGGTGGGCACTAGAGACAGCTTCCAGGACTGTGGACTTCCTCTGGTGTGGCCATCCCAGGACTCCAGGTGATCTTCTGGCTGTGGAAGAAGGATCAGTAGGGTACCATCAGGCTATTCCTAAGTTACTAGACTGAGCCATGGGAAACTGTCAGTATTTGACCATCTGACCACGTCTAAAAATGGTGATTCCATGTGGTTCAGCCTAAACTTTCAATATGTGGAAACAAAGGCAAGAAACAAGCCCAAAGAACGTACTGCCTGCATCAGGAAGCAGACTGTGTTTTCCAGAGTCTTAACCTCACAGTTCATTTTCAGTCTTGTCTGAGGCTCTTTTAGGGGTTGAATTGTCTCTCCTCCTACGAAAGGAATGTTTAAGTCCTAATTTTCAGAATTTTATAATGTGACCTTATTTGGAAATAGGATCTTTACCGAGGTAATAAAGTTTAAAATGAGGTCACACAGGTGGGCTTTACCAATATGACTGGAGTCCTTATAAAGAGGGGAAATTTGGACACAGATCTGCACAGAGGAATGGGATGTGAAGACACAGGGGACTAACTGTAAGGTGAGCAGAAGTCAGGAGAGGCCGGAAGGAGCCGCTTCCCTGCCCCTGCAGAGGAGCACTGTCTTCTCAATACCTGTATCTTGGACTTTGAGCCGTCCAGTTTGTAGCATTTTGTTATTGTCCCAGGATGACACAACAGCACAGCCTATGTTAAAAATGGTACAGTGGTTTAATCTCCAGAACCCCAGACCACAGATTTGAGGTATCCATTCCTATAGGAACCAGTTGTATTTCATACTCTGGCCAAAAAGGTTTGTTTCTTCGAGACAATAAAGTTAGCTTTGCAAGTTCCACATGTGTACACCCCACACAAACCCACACATTTACTCCTTCATTTGGCTGCAGTATTCTGAAGTTTATAGCAACGATTTCAATACAATTTTTTTCTCCCAGTCTCCAGCAGGGCAGATGTCATGCTTGTGCAACTTTAATGAGCCTGTTCAGATTTTAGGAGAACCACATTTATCCTCAGGAATGCAAAGAATCGCTGATATCCTCACAGGGAGTGTTCTTTGCTCAAAAGTTGAGATGGTGGAGAGTTCTGGGAGTCACACTTCGAAGGCTGTTCCAAAAGGTCAGTGTCAGCAGGCTTCCTTTGTGGGGGATTCAGCATGGGTGACGGAGCAGGAGTGGGGACAACGGCTTCTGGATGAGGGAGGCCCTCGTGCAGAAAGGTGTGGAATCCATCATTAGCTCTTTTTCCTTAAACTTTTATCAGGATCCAGCTTTATAAATAAGGCTAAACCAACAAAACAGCAGAAACAGTCATAAGTCAATTGACTTTCAGTTTGATGAGCCTACCTCTAAACAGAAAGGCGCACAAAAGGGAGGCGGTCAGATTCCCATTTGTCCCTTCAGTCTGTTTGCCCATTCTCACTTCTCAGCCAGGCTCAGAATCAACCTCTGACTGTCACCATACTATATGAGCTCCCCCAGATAGCCAGGTCCTCTGCTTCTTGGCTATTTCATGGTTCATTACCACTTCCATTAGAGATAGCCAGGGAAATGAAAAGAAGTAAAATTACTACTGAGCCATCTGGTACCTTTATGATATGGAAAGGTTTAGCAAGACAGGAATTACAAGCTACAGCCTGGAACGGAGTTATAAATTGACTGAGGATTCAAATTATTCACGATCTCCCTCCTGCTCCTTTCATCCATCATTCCTGCAAACAGCTGATACTTAGGGAGAAAATGAATTTGTGAAGATATAAAAAGCATCAACCATCAAGGGAAAAATCTAATAAATGAGACTACATTAACATTAAAAACTCCTGTCTGTAAAAAGATATCTTAAAGCAAATAAAAAAAGCAAAACAACCTTACATACCAGAAGGAGGTATGAGCAACATATATATTCATCAAAAGTATTATCTAATATGAAATATATAGAGGACTCCTATAATTAGGAAAATGAAAAAATAGAAAAAGAAGCTGAGCAAACAAATTTACAGAATGGGAAACAAAAATGGTCACTAAACATGGGGAGATACTCAACCCTACTGGGTAGTCAGGGAACTGCAAATCAAGATCATGCTGAGAGGGAGGGAAGGGAGGGAAAGAGAAAGTGCTGGGGGTTGAAGTGGAGCCCACTACAGCCCATGCATGTATGATCACGTCAGGTGAACTCAACTATCATCTATGCCTATAATGCCATATAGGAACATCTTAGAAAGATTATACTGACATATGTTATAAACATTTAATTGGCAAAGATCAAGAAGTCTTACTTCTCCATCTGCTTGAGAGGATAGGGATCACAAGAATACATTGCTGGTGGGAGTCCAGTTTGATACAGTTTTAGAAAACAAGTTGGCATTCTTTTGTAAGGCTGAACATTCACACCCTACAAGCAGAGATTCTACTCCTAAGTATTTGTTTGCAGTAGCCCATTCAAATTGTTAAGAGGCCCACAGTTAAATTCACTGGGGCCTAGTCATATATGGAAAATTACTCAGCAGCAAAAATGAGGAACTTCATAGCCAACAACATGGATGAACCTCAGTGACATAGCTCAGAGAAAAACAAAAGTCTCAGAAAAGCAGAAACATCACAATTTCTTCTACAAAGTTCAAAATCAAACAGTGAAACAGTACATTCCTCAGATCTTCTTCTTTTTTTTTTTTTTTTTAATACCAGGGATTGGACCCAGGGGCTGCTAAACCACTGAGCATACCCCAAGTCCTGTTTAAAAAGTATTTTGTTTAGAGACAGGGTCTTGCTGAGTTGCTTAGAGCCTTGCTAAGTTGCTGAGGCTGGCTTTGAACTTGCGATCCTCCTGCGTCAGCCTCTAGACCTGCTGGTATCACAGGCATGCACCACGGTGACTGGCCTCCTTAGATATTCTTGATAAAAATTTTTAAAAGCACATAAACAAGTTCTTGGATACAATTTTTTAAAAAAAAACAAAACGGTACAAGAGAATAAAAAACTCAAAATTCTAGATCAGAGTTACGTTGAAGTAAAAGGAGGAGAAGGAAACAGAAATTAGGTAGGGACAAAATATTATTTAAGAGTCTGTTCCTGTTTTGTTTCTTTTTTTTTTTTTTTTTTTGAGGTTGGGGGACCAAGGATTAAACTCAGGGGCACTCAACCATTAAGCCACACCCCCAGCCCTATTTTTATTTGTTTTTTAGACAGGGTCTCATTGAGTTGCTTAGTGCCTTGCCTTTGCTGAGGCTGGCTTTGAACTCACAATCCCCCTGCCTCAGCCTCCCAAGCTGTTGGGATCATAGGTGTGCTCCACCGTGCCCAGCTTGTTCCTGTTTGATGGACCCAGAGTGTTTCATTTTTTTATTAAATTTAACACAGAAATATATTAGGAAATGAATAAATAAAAGATGACCACTCATGAACCAGTGACAACTCCGTGTACTAACTCATGGATTATGACTAATCTAAAGATGTATATTTGAGGTACACTAAAATAAAGGAAGAGTAAAAACAAATGAAAACCACTGGCTATCTAGCCTGTCCAAGTCTGATGCTAAGGAAAGTAAAGCTTCATCGGCCCTAACTTGCAAAAGGCCCTGGTTGAGCTAGGAGTTGTGCGACGCTTTAAGGATGCCATCAGGAAACATTTCTCCATGAGAGTTCTGACAAAATGCCTACAGATATCTCAGCAGGAAGGGTCCTGCACCTCTAAGATGAAAGTAATACTCTGGGATTTATTTATTTCTCCTTGTAAATAAAATTTTATTTTTACACCTAATTTTGAATTCTTTTTCCTTAAGTTGCATGAGCTTTGGACCTTGTAAAACATAGCTCCTTTTTTTGGTAATCCATGCACATAACTTCTTTCATAGGGCCAAAAATTAAAAAAAAAAAAAGATGTAATCCCAGCTGTTTGGAGACTGAGGCAGGAGGATGCCAAGTCTGAGGCCAGCCTAGGCCTCTTAGAGACCCTGTCTGAAAATAAAAAAAAGATCAGGGGATATAGCTCAGTGACAGAGTGCCTGCCTGGCATGCTTGAGGCCCTGGGTTCCAACCCCACTCCTGGGGGGGAAAAAGGTACAAAAGGGCAGACAGAGGAATCTTCTTCCCAATCTACTGTCCCCTTCAAGTAAGAACAAGTCATGTGTTTAGCCTTGGTGAGATAGTCCTTGCAAATGCAGGATATGCATACTTCCCCTCCTTTCCATTTATTACTTCCTATTTTGAAAGAATTTCAAGATTACAGAAAAATTGTGAGAATTGTACAAACATGTATTCCCCCTCAAACCACTGGAGAGCAATCTGGCAAAATGTGTATAAAATGACAAATATATAAAGTTATTTGTTACAATACTATTTGCAAGAGCAAAAATTGGGAAAATACATGTCCAGGGCCTCCAGTCTCAAGTAACCACAAGATTCATCCTGTTCTCTTTTTCCATGCCTGGACTCTTCCTTGAGAGTAGGAACTGGCTCTCATACAGATGCCGTCTGCACTGCTCATGGGCTCGGACACCCATGCCACTCTCCAAGGGACACCTTCCTGAACTGCTCTGGTCCCCGAGTGCTCATGCCCAACTCTACCTAAGGGTTCTTGGAATAAATTAATCAGGAAGGAAAGTATGAGGGAAAGTGAAAGAAAAGGGGAAGCAATGAGAAGAACTTCTCTACTTCTTTTCTATATTAGTGAAAAGATACTGTGTTTACTGTTTTTCATTTAATATATGATAGCTCCATATCAAAGAATTTCCCTACTATTATTATTTTTTGTGGTACTAGAGATTGAACCCAGGAGTGCTCTACCACTGAGCTACATTCCCAGTCCTTTTAATTTTGTATTTTGAGACCAAGCCTCACTAAGCTGCTGAAGATTGCTCTAAATTGCTGAGGCTGACAGCAGTTGTGATCCTCCTGCCTCAGCCTCCTGAGTAGCTGGGATTACAGGCAGGTGCCCTAGAGTTTCCTTATTCTTACCAGTGTTCCTCACAATATTTCTTATGGTACAGACTCAATATAGTTTAGGGACGAAATGTAGTTTTTCAACCAGTCCCCTGTTGAGGGATACCTAATGTTTTGTCAACTTTTTGCTATTTGCAAGTAATGTTGGAATGTAACAAATACTGGAACTAGAGGGCAGCCTAAGACATTATAATTTTGCTCACATGTTAGCATAGTTGTGAGATAAAATACTGGAAGTGGGCCAAAGGGCACATAACTTTGTAATTTTGATGGATATTGGCAAATAGCCTCTTATCAGCAATGTATAAGAACACCTTCAAGCCAGGTGTGGTGGCTCATGCCTGTAATCCCAGTGCCTGGGAGGCTGAGGCAGGAGGATCATAAGTTCAAAGCCAGCCTCAGCAACTTGGAAAGGCTCTAAGCAACTCAGTGAGATCCTGTCTCTAAATAAAATATATATATATATATTTTAAAATATTTATTGAGTTGTAGATGAGCACATAGTATCTTTTTTTTTTTTTTTTAATATGGTGCTGAGGGTTGAACCCAGTGCCTCACACATACAAGGCAAAGGCTTTACCACTGAACAACAGCCCCAGCCCCTAAATAAAATATTTTTAAAAGGGTTGGGGATGTGGCTCAGTGGTTAAGCACTCCTAGGTTCAATCCCTAGTACCAAAAAACAAACCAAAAAAAAAAAAAAAACCCTTTAATTTGTTGTGTGAACGAGAGAATTAATCAAATCCAATAAAGCCAAAACAGAACCTGACCCCACCCTTTTTACCTGATGCCTCAGAGTGTAAGGTCTTCTCATCAACACTTCGAACATTACAGGAAACAAACAGTTTCCTTCCTTCAACTTTATCAAGTTGGCTGTCTATCACAACAACAGAACACAGGGGAATAGGTCTATCGAAGGGGAAAAAAAAACAGGAAAAAACATCAGTTTTGTGAATGTTATGTAGCACTGAGAGATGATGAAGTGTGTGACAAGGGCGGGCATTTAGAGACCTGCTGGGGGCGAGCACTGACTGCCACCAGCCTCCTCTCAGGGTGCCCTGCTCTTGAGCCGATGCCCTTAGGTGTTCCCTGGTCACATCCCAGCCTGCCCTTCAGGGCTTGGTCCAAAAGGACAACCAGGGCTCCCACTGTGGTGGCAGCAGCTGTCCCACCTGCAGACACTGAGCAAAGTCTGAAGGAGGTCAAGACCTTTAGCGAAGTGAAAGAGGGCCATGGGGTGGGCCTCGTCAGCTTTTCTCACGCCTCTGTCACAACCCAGATTTCTTGCCAATTCTCTTAGAGTAACTGTCACTAAAAAGGCACTAATAAAGGGCTGGGCTGTGGCTCAGTGGTAGAGCACTCGCCTAGCACCTTTGAGGCCCTGGGTTCAATCCTCAGCACCACATTAAAAAAATAATAAAATACAATAAAGGTATTGTGTCCAACTACAACTAAAAAATAAGTATTTTAAAAAAAGACACTAATAACAAATTGCTGGTAACAAGTTACTGTTCCAAGCCAGGGCTCTTCAGTAGAACTTTCTGTAGTGATACAAATGCTCCATTTCTGAGCTGTTCAATCCCATAGTCACACGTGGCTATTGAGCACTTGAAATATGGCTAGCATGAGTGAGAAATGGAATCTTTAAATTTATTTAATTTTAATTAATGTCTATTTAATTGTTTTCCTAATACTAGGGCTTGAGCCCAAGGGTGCTCTACCACTAAGCTACATCTTCAATCCTTCTCATTTTTGATTTGAGACAGGGTCTTGCTAAGTTGCCCAGGCTAGCCTCGAACTCAGTCTCCTGAGTTGCCACGATTACATGTGTACACAATCATGCCTGGCTATATTTAATTTAAAGAGCTGCATGTGAATAGTGGCTATAGTTACTCCTGGAAATACAGTACCTAGTGAAAAGTGTATCTCTTTCAAGGTGAAATTTCAGTTGGCAGAACATAAAACCAAGGTAGAGCATGGAGATTTATACTCACCACCCTGTGGATCAAGGAACTACTTCAGGTACAAAGGAAATTTTCACTATGCCCCTGCCCAGTATTCCCTCCTGTGACCTTTCGATACTTCCATTACCATTCACTTTCCTAACCTCTTGATGGAACCACCAGGCTTTGCTCTTTTATGGAACCAATTCAAGATTTACCGACACCCTGGGGCACTAGGTGTTCTTGCCTGTCCAGCATCTCTTTTCTATTAACATGAATCCCAGCATTTACCTGTGCCCTACCCCTTACCTCTGTCTTTCACATACTCAAATACCCCTCTCAGTAGGGACCCAGCTCTCCCTCATTCGGGCCCAAGGTAGGACTGGAGTGGACAGTGCTGCCCCCTACCTGCCATAGTGAATGGTTGTGGGGCTGACCAGAGGCTGAAACAGCCAATTCTGGGACTTGCCCTAGATTCCTTGGGGCTGGATACTTTTTCTGCTGGGGCTGCTAGACTTTCAAGGTAGAAGACTAGATGGGGCCATCGTGCCACTACACAGGGGGAAGCTGCCTGAGGATGAAGCCGACCCGGAGGGAAGCACGACTGAGAGTCCCTGCACATCTGCACCCGCCATGCTGGACTCCCAACCACCTGAGCCAGCATATTCCACACACTCCCTTTTCCGTGTAAGAGTTAGGAAGTCTACCCCTTCGACAGAAAGTCCTTGACTAGCAGAGAGGCAAGAAAATCAGAAAATGTAAAACAATAGAGCAACTATGTTTGTAGAATATGATTTTCTAACTGTAAGTAAGGTAGATTCATTTGGTTGGCACAGAAAACAGACTTTATATGATTTTCCTTAATCCAGTTTTGCAAGACAACTTAATAAGATTTGTAAGAGAAACAGAAAAGTGATAATAAAGATGAAATCAAAATTTAAAAATAAAAGAGAAAAAATAACAGAAAGGCTTAAGATGAAGGACGACTGTGGCCAAAAAGGACAAAAGAACAGATTTAGCTCAGATGAATATTATGTCAATATATGTCAAAATGGTTAAAAACTTTGATGAAATGGAAAAGAATTCAAAACATGTTATTAAAATCAACAGTAAATATACGGCATATATTCACTTCAGGAGGCACACAGCCTCAGGCGAGCTCAGACAGTGCAGTCGTACTGCCTTCTAAGGATGAATGCCTACCCCTAAGTGGGGACCTCATCATGCAGAAAGATTCTATCCTTCGTGCCCACTTGGACAGCTGAAAACGTGTCTGATGAGTCTTATTTCAGGAACCAAAGACTGCAGAAAATATTAGCCTCTACATTATGCATGAAGCCTACTTGAAATCTTGCCTTTTATAAAGGAATAAATAGTGTGAATAAGTTGAACTGTACATTTTAAAAACTGGATTCACATTAAGTATAAGGTTATAATAACATAAAAATCAACAATAAGGGATTAGAAAGATTGAATAGTTGAATAGGGAAGACAGTGAAGCCCGAAGAGGATAGAGGAGCCACATTGGGGGAGGAGCCAGGAGAACCACACAGGACTATTACGTAAACAAAAAAGCCTAATAGTTTAATGTAATAAAATGTGGGGATGTTATAGTTGCTGTGTAACCCTAATTTATTACAGATTTTAAAAATATTTTCTTACTTTGGACTTCTTTATTGTGGCCAGAGAAACTGTTCTGTAAAATTCTGATTTTTTAAAATTAATATTGAGATTTGATTTATGAACCAATCCATGACCAACTGTTCAGATGTGTACTGGGGAAGAAAGTGTGTTTTTTCTAATTGATGGATATAGGAGTCTACATCTGTCTAATAAAATATAGTTGGTATCTTCAGATGTGGATCCTCCCCCCAAGTAGCTAGACTCCAGGTGGCCTACCTCTGTGCCTGGTTTCTCATAGTGTTCAAATCTTGTTTTCTTTTCTTTTTCTTTTTTTTTTTTTTTTTGGTGCTGTGAGTTGAACCCAGGGATGCTCTGCCAGTTCTTTTTATATAGAGAGAGGGTCTCACTAAGTTGCTTAGGTCTCTCTAAATTGCTGAGACTGGCCTTGAACTTATGATTCTCCTCCCTCAGCCTCCTGAATTGCTGGGATTACAGGCATTTGCCACTGTGCCTGGCAAAGCATTTTTTCTGATATTTTTGTCTGCTTGACCTACTAATAATTGGGAAGGGCATGTTGGGAGCTCCCACTATGAATGTGGAATAGTCAATTTGTCTCTATCAATTTCGCTTTATGTTTTAAGTTATTTTCTTAGGTATATTCTGATTTAGAATTGTTACTGTTCTCTATTAAGTCAAAGCCATTACAATTTTGAAGTAGCTTTCTATATCACTAATATTACTTCAAAAAAAAGTTTTATTATTGCCTAAGCATCAAACCAGAATGTGATGTGCATAACAATCAATCTGCTAAAAAAAAAAGAAAAAAGGTAAAGTCAGAGAGAAATCTCATCCTTTCACATAAGTAAGTAGACAACTTATTACATACATTTTTAAAAACTGGTGCCCAATTCATTATGCCATAATCAGCATGTACATAATTTGATCAAACTTATTCCCTCCTACCTCTCTCCTTTCCCTTCCTTCTTCTCTCCCCTGATCTGCTTGCTCTACTGTACAGATCTCCCCTCTATTATTTTCCTGTTATTTTAATTAGTATAATTTTATACATACATTTGTGTGTGCATAATACACAAATACATATACAAATACCCACACATCTATGAGACTAGTATTACTTTCTTGGCTAGTATTACTTCTGGCTTTTTCATAGCATACTTTCCTTCCTTTTGAACTTTCTGTGTCATGTTTTAAATATGTCTCACATAGACAGCTTCTAGTTTTTATTTTCAAATTAAATTTTACAATGTCTCTGAAATGATGATTTGGTTCACTTATATACAATGTAATTATTGCCCTTTTTATTGAGACAGGCCCTTGCTAAGTTGCTGAGGCTGGCCTTGAATTTGTGATGCTCCTGCCTCAGCCTCCTGAATCACTGGGATTAGAGATGTTTGCCACGACACCCAGCACTTGTCTTTCTTTTTGACTCATCTTTTTTTTTTTCCACTTGCTGTTTAAAAAATTGAGTTTTTCCTAATTTAATTAGTACTCTTCTACTATTTTGGTTACTGGTTTATATTCATTTTCTTTTATCTTAATCATGCTCCCCACTGAAAAATACCAGGATGTTTGAGTATCAACTCTGTTCACCCCTTCCCAAGCTACTTGCTGCTGTGGTCCAATATTTGAGCCATCCCTTTGTTAGAACCTAAAATTTGGACATAGTCAGTGATTATGATAGACTGTTCACACTTGTGTTATCCACATGTTTACCAGTTTATCTGCTCTCTTCTCCTTCTCCCATCCTGCTGCCTGTTGGGATTGCTCCCCTCTTCCTGAAGTGCATCCTTCAGAGGTTCCCTGGGTGTGGGCCTATTGCTCTGTAAACTTTCTCCATTTTTGCTGACAGCATTATTTTAGGTTGATGTGTTTCTTTCAGCACTTTCAAGATATTTTGCCTTCTACTATTGCTTGTGGGAGATTTATTGCTAGGATACTGGTGCACTCTGGCTAAGAAGCAAGATGGCTCTGCTGAGGGTGCTGTTTTTATTTATTTATTTATTTATTTTTGTGGTGCTGGGGATTGAACCCAGGGTCTCGTGATGCTAGGATCCTGGTCTTTTGTCTCTGACTGCTTTTACAATATCTTCAGTATTTTGCAATTTTCTATAATATCTCTACTTATAATTTTAATTTATCTTGCTTGAATTTGTTGTTTTATTTGTGTGTTCATGATCTTCTGTAGCTCCAGAATATGCTCACCCATTATATCTTCAAATACTAAAGACAGCTTCTATTCTACTCTATTCTATGCTCCTCGAACCCTGATTAGAGGGTGTTAGAACTTTTCATTTGTCCTCTACAGCTTTAGCTCTTTTTTAATATTTTCAATCTTCTTTTTCTCTGTGCTGGTACTTTCTTTCTTTTCTCTTTCCTTCCCATGTCCTTTCCTTCCTTCCTCTCTTTTTTCTTTTGCTAAGATAGGTCTGAAAATAATTTAAAAGTTCCATTTAACAAATTAAGTCACAACTCTAATTACATTAATTGTGATCCTCATAACACCTCTCTAAGAAAAGTATTATTATCTCGTTTATGAAGGAGAAAACAAGCCCAGAGAAGACAGGTAATTTGCCAATGCTACATGTGAGTCATGTGGGACTCAAATCCACAGCAATCTGAAAGTTCTGCTTCCCATTTTGCTCTAGATCTTGTTCTATTTGCCACATGACTTAGCTGGGGTGGGCACATTGATGTACTTGTGAGATATATTTCAAAATCACACTGAAATGATGGAGTTGGGGACCAATTTTGTGTTTACCACTACCACTGAGCAAATGGATCTGCTGGATGAACTCTTGAATAAATCTCAATAGGAGGAGGAAATATCTTCCAAGCAGAAATATATATATATATATATATATATATATATATATATATATATATATATATATATATACTAAAATATATATTAAAATGCGTGTGTGTGTGTGTGTGTGTGTGTGTGTGTGTGTGTGTTTGGTAATAGGAATTTAACCTAGGGATGTTCTACCACTGAGCTATATCCCAAATCCTTTTTATTTTTTATTTTGAGGCTAGGTCTTGCTAAGTTGCCTGTGCTGGCCTCAAACTTGCAATTCTCCAATCTCAGCCTCCTAAATTGCTGGGATTGCAGGTGTGTGCTACTGTGCCCAGAGAAGTGATTTGAGATTCATGGGGCTGTAAGATAATAAAAATCACAAGAATTATAAAGTATCTAACTGAATTGTTAGTGAAAAACATGCGACAGGATTTAATTATGCATTTTAGAACAAACTTCCAGAATGTGCAGCCAAGTGCCACAAGACTATTGGAGTAATCGAAGTTTTTGAAAAATGAAAACAGAATGGAAAGCAACCTAAATCATGAAATGCAAGCAGAAGCTTAGGGAATGCCCCATTTTTCTTTTTCTCTTTAAATTTGGTGACTGTAGTTTTAAAAACTTTTCTTTATGTACTTATAGAGACTAACTAATATTTAAGAGACTGATTCTGTGTTTTCCATCCCCAAGAACTGCACATTTACTTCTCTCCACTTCATCCCATTCAGGTAGCAGTGAAACCTTTCTATACGGACTGCCCACAGGCTGGGGGCAGTCATAACAGGCAGACAGAAAGGCCACTCTACAGCTTTTGAGTTTCTAATCAGATATGCAGAAAAGGTTCTGGGCTTCACTAGCATAGCTTTATTAGGGTTATTTCTTCAGTTCTGTATTTCTGTTTTCTGTTCACTTTGGGGCATGTCTAAATTGCCCGTTAGCCTATTTATGATGTGTTTTTGTGTTCAAACACTTTTATTTCTACAAGTTCTATTTGGTTCCAGGGCAAATCTGGCCTGATCATTTTTATAGTTTCTTGTTGCTTTCTCTTTTTGTGACTGTCTTTTATTTCTTTAAACATATCATATTTCATTTCCGTATATTCTGTGTACTTGATTATCATATATTTTACATCTCTGAGGAATCTATTGTTTCTGCTGATATTTACTCTTAGTAGTTTATTTACTTAAGTATTTGGTGTAAGAGCCACTTTTTTTTTTTTTTTTGGTACTAGGGAGTGAGCCCAAGGGGACTTTATCAGTGAGTGAGCTATACCCCCAGCTCATTTTATTTTTTTTATTTTGAGACAGGGTCTTATTAAGCTGCTGAGGCTGGCCTTGGACTTGTGATCCTCCCGCCTCAGCCCTCCTGAATAACTGGGATTACAGGCGTGTGACACCATGCTCAGCCTTAGGATCTACTTATTTTGAAGACAGCATTTCCTGTCTGCCATGTTGCATGAAGAAGTCCAATTCAGAGACCCCCACCTGATACATGAATGTGTTACAGGCACACTGAGATATTGAACCTTTTATCTGGTTACTTGCCACTAGTTATGAATTACTTTGTCTATCTTAATATGGTAAGGATAAAGAGATAAGAGGACTAGAAATCACTGAGATGGTTAAGGAGCAACGTTGCTTCTTAGAAGCAAGAAGATGGGTTTAGGCATCTGATGCTCAACACTGTAAATTATCTTCAATTTAATTTCAATCATCCCCAAAGTGAAAAAAAGTAAGTCCAGGTTGTTACTTCTAATATCCTGAATGAATATCATCTGACCAGGTTAAGTTTGTTATTTTAAAATTATTATTATTACTGTTATTACTATGAATTTAAACAACCTTACACAAAGGGATATGGCTGGATAACTACTAAGTTCCAGACTATTTCTATCATCCAATGCTTAATTCTGGTCTTGAATCATCACTTCACAGAAAAGAATGGAGGCTGTGCAAAGAGTATCAAGACTTGGAGCCTAAGGTGTTAGTCCCAATCCTGGCTGCCGTCTCGCCAGCCACGTGATTCCAGGTGAATCTTGTTTTCTCTATGTTGTGTAACTACGGGAGAGGAGCCAACATGACTGATTCGTGCGGACGGTTTTTTGGTTAGGAAGGACTAAGCAGAGAGTCTGCAGGCAGCATGTGCTCAAGAGGCAAATCCTTTTCCTCTTTTTCTTATTTTGAAACAGGGTCTCACTATGTTGCCCAGGCTGGCCTGAATTTGCCATCCTTCTGCCTCAGCTTCCTGAGTTGCTGAGATTACAGGCAGGTACTACCTCACCTAACAACAAATATCTTCTGAGCTAAACTGCAATCCCAATACTTTATTGTGACTTGCTTTCAAGTGAACCTTTTAAGAATTTTGATAGAGAACATTGTATTTCATTCTTCAACTTTTTTGAACATGGAAAATATTTTTTAAAACATAGGATGTGAAAAATTACTAAAATTTAATTTTAATATATTATTTACCAGGATAATAGAGCCCTGAAAAACTAGGCAGAGCAATTAGGCAAGAAAAAGAAATAAAAGATATCCAAGTTGGAAAGGAAAGAGTAAAATTATCTTTGTTTGCAGATGACATGATCTTATGGTATGTGTAGAAAAACCCTAAAGATTTCATATAAGCCAGGTGCAGTGGTACATGCCTAGAATCCCGGCAGGAGGACTGCAAATTCAAAACTAGCCTCAGCAGCTTAGAGAGGCCTTAAGCAACTCAGCAATACTCTGTCTCAGAATAAAAATTTTAAAAGGCTGGGGATGTAGCTCAGTGGTTAAATGCTCCTGAGTTCAATCCCCAGTATATATATTAAAAAACCTACATAAAAATGGTTAGAATAAATGGATTCAGTAAAGTGGCAGGATACAAAAAAATCAACATACAAACCATCAGTTGTGTTTTTATAAACCAAAATTACTATCTGAAAATAAAACTGAGAAAACTATTTATATTAGCATCAAAAAGAATAAATTCCTAAAAATAAAATTAAGAGGCAAAACCTTGTACCCTGAAAACTATGAAGCATTGATGATAAAAATTAAATATGACACAATAGCATTTTTTACAGAAATAGAGAAGGCAATTCTATAATTCATATGGAATCACAAAAAACTCCAAACAGTTGAAACAATCTTAAAAATAAGTAAGCTAGAGGCATTACACTTTTTTTTTCTTTGTACTGGGGACTGAACCCAGGGGAACTTTACTACTAAGCCATATCCCCAGTCCATTTTATTTTGAGACAGGGTCTAACTAAGCTGTTGAGGCTAGCCTCAAACTTGCAATCCTCCTGTCTCCCGAATTGCTGGGATTATAGGCATGCACCACAGCACTCAGCAGCAATGCACTTCTGATTTCAAAATACATTTCAAAGATACAGTAATTAAAATAGCACCTTACTGACATGAAGATAGACATGAACCAATGAAACAAAACGAAGATCCTAGAAATAAATGCCTGACTATACAATTTATCCTTGACTAGGGTGCCAATAATACACAATAGGCAAAAGATGCCTCTTTGAACAAATGGAAAACTAGGTATTCACATGTAAAAGAATGAAAGTGTAACCTTATCTTATGCCATACAAATAAATCAACTTGAAATGGGTTAAGATTTAAATTTAAGGCCTGAAATTATAAAACTCCTAGAAGAAACAGAGGGGTAAAGTCTTTACAATGTTGGTCTTCACAATGACTTCAAGGATATGATATCAAAAAGCACAGGCAACAAAGCTGGGCGAGGTGGCGCTCGCCTGTAATCCCAGCAGCTGGGGAGGCTGAGGCAGGAGGATTGTGAGTTCAAAGCTAGCCTCAGCAAAAGTGGGGCATTAAGCAACTTAATGAGACCCAGTCTCTAAAATAAAATATAAAATAGGGCTGGGGATGTGGCTCAGTGGCCAAGTGCCCCTGAGTTCAATCCCTGGTACCCCCTCACCCCCTGAAAAAAAAGCACAGGCAACAAAAGCAAAAATAGAAAGTTGGACTACATTAAATAATCCAATTTTTAAAATACGCTAAAGACTTAAAAGAGATATTTCTCCCAAAGAAGACATACACATGGCCAACAATATATGAAAAGATGCTTAATGTTGCTAATCATCAGGGAAATAAATGCAATCAAAACTACAATAAAATAACACCTCACACTTGTTAGGATGGCTATTATCAAAAAGGCAAAAAGTGAAAAACCAAAATAAGACAGGGCTGAGGTAAAGCAGTGAAATATGTCAGAAAATATGCCATATACATATAATGATACCATGTGAGAGGCCCTGAGTCCCTCCCTTAGCACCCACCATCACACACACACAAACAGTAAGTGTTGGTGAGAAGGTGGAGACCAATATCATTGGTAAGAATGTGAAATGTTACAGCCATTATAAAAATCAGTATAGGTTCCTATAAAAATTAGAAATTGAGGGTCAGGGCTGTAGCTCAGTGGTAGAGCGCCTGCCTAGCAGGTGTGAGGCACTGGGTTCGATCCTTAGCACCACATAAATATAAATAAATAAAGATATTGTGTCCATCTACAACTAAAAATATATATATTTTAAGAGAATTTTAATATTTATTTTTTAGTTTTCGGCAGACACAACATCTTTGTTTGTATGTGGTGCTGAGGATCGAACCTGGGCCGCACGCATGCCAGACAAGTGCGCTACCGCTTGAGCCACATCCCCAGCCCTAAAAAAATATTTTTAAAAAATTAGAAATACAACTACCATATGATCCAGCATCCCATTTCTAGTATTTACACAAAACAACTGAAATCCAGATCTTTTTTTTTTTTTAAGTTTTTTTTTTTAAGAGAGAGAGGTAGAAAGAGGTAGAGAGAGAGAGAGAATTTTAATATTTATTGTTTAGTTATCGGTGGGTACAACATCTTTGTTTGTATGTGGTGCTGAGGATTGAACCCGGACCGCACGCAGGCCAGGCGAGCGCGCTACTGCTTGAGCCACATCCCCAGCCCTGAAATCCAGATCTTGACAAGGTATTTGCACCCCAATGTTCACTATAGCACTATTCACAACAGCCAAAATGTGGAAACAACCACAATGTCTATTTACAGATGAATAAAGAAAATATGTCATATACCTATAATGATATGTTATTTGGCCTTAAATAAGGAAATCCCACAATATAAGACATCCTTGATGAACCTTGAAGACATTATGCTAAGTGAAATAACCCAGTCACAGAAGGACAAAATGCTGCAATAGTTCATCTAAAATTGCCAGACTCAGGGTTGGGGTGTGGTTGTCAGTGGTGGAGCATGTGCTTAGCATCTGAGAGGCTCTGGTTCAATCCCCAGCGCACTCTCCCCTAAAAAAAAGTCAAACTCATAGAATCAAAGACTAGAATTGTGGATACCAGGGGCTGGGGCCTGGGGAGAAATGCAAAATTGCTAATCAACAAGCACAAAGTTTCCATTATGCAAGATGAATAAGTTCTAGAGGTCTGCTAAACAACACTGAACCTACTGTTAACAATATTGTGTTGTGCACTAAAAATTTGTTAAGAGGGCAGATCTCATATTAAGTGTTTTTACCACAGTAAAATCAAGTTAAATTTAAAAAGGGAAGATGTTTCTTCTCCTCTTCTTCAATCCTGCTGTCCAGGACACGTGATGGCTCTTGCTGCTATTCTGGACCACAAAGTTAGATGGAAGGGGCTTGCGTCACTGGACACCACAGAGCTGCCACACCAACTCAGGATGCTGTTTTCTAGACTTATTTTGCATGATAATTTTCAATCTTATTTAAGTAATTTTAATTTTTTAAAAATATTTATTTTTTAGTTGCAGATGGACACAACACCTTTATTTTATTTATTTTTATGTGGTGCTGAGGATCGAACCCAGGGCCTCACATATGCTAGGTGAACGCTCTACCGCTGAGCCACAACCCCAGCCCCTAATTAATTTTAATTTGAAGTTACTATTATTGGCAGCTGGGGAGAAAGAAGTTGAAATAGCTGGCCCATGATTCTGTGTGTGTGTGTGTGTGTGTGTGTGTGTGAGAGAGAGAGAGAGAGAGAAAGAGAAAGGGAACACACACACACACACACACACACACACACACACACACAGAGGAAATACACTTCCAGGGAAAACAAATGGCCCTGTCTAATCTTTTCTCACTGGACCTTCAGGTAAATAGGCCCAGGTTGGCACCATAGACCACTGGCTAGTTGGTCTGTTTTTATGAGTAAAGTTTTGTTGGAACACAACTATAATTATTTAGTAATTGTCTATAGCCGCTTTTGTGCTACAATTACAGAGTTGGGTAGTTATGCCAGAGACTGTATAGCCCACAAAGCATAAAACATTTACAGAGAGTCTGCTGACCCCTGAAATAAACTAATGATATTTTCTAAAAGAAAGTGCCCCTTTTTATAGAATGCCCTTAGTAGGATATGCCTGTGAGAAGGATTACCTAGAGAACTAAGAATTATCTATAGGAAGTAAACCATTAATCTGTGAAGCATGGCTCCCAAAAGACTGCCACGTGAGCCACACGATCCACACAGCTCTCTGGGATACATAAAAGGGAGATGTTTTGTACCTTAAATGTTTCCTGCTACGTGAGGTAATAAAACCTCACTTGAAGACCTTGTACATTGAACTCCCTGTTCTTAAATTCTGTTCTGCTCTATTGCCTTCTGTTTCTATGCCAATACTACTAGTTTATTTACTGTAGGGGTACATCAGCATGATGAAAGATCATGCTCAGGTTTGTTTTTCATAAATTCCAAAGTCAGGGCTGGGGATGTGGCTCAAGCGGTACCGCGCTTGCCTGGCATGCGTGCGGCCCGGGTTCGATCCTCAGCACCAATACAAACAAAAGATGTTGTGTCCGCCGAAAACTAAAAAATAAAATATTAAAATTCTCTCTCTAAAAAATAATAAATAAATAAATACCAAAGTAATTTCCCTTTTATTTATCTGTGATATTTATGTAAAACCCCTGTTTTATTATGTAGTGGATGTTAGTGTTCCACCCAGACCCCCTTGGATTCCTTTTTTTTACTTTGCCAAAAAGTGTTTTCCCATGGGTACCCACATGAGATCCTGTGTTTGGGGAAAAAAAAAGAAATATGTGTGTGTGTGTATGAATGTATATGGGGGGAGTGGGTACGCACCTGTGTACCTGCTTTCCTAGAACAGCCTTAGACCTGGGAGTTTATAGTCTCAGAGCAGTCCTCATCCTAGGACTGATGTGCCCTTGCCTGGGGGGGTTGATTCTGGAGCATCCACTTCATAGTGGAGCTCCTTTGTATGATCAGGCTGAAGCTACAGGAGCCTTGGTTGGCTCCCTTGCCTCTGCGTCCTGATTCTGCCTCTCCCTTGCTAGTTTCCTCTCGGGCACTTCCTTAACAGCCACTGGCACATGAGTCTTTGCCTCAGGATCTGCAGTGGGGGCATCTGACTCTGACACCTAAGGAGAAGAATTATTATGAGTTTACCTTTTAAAATTGATGTTGAGATTGGCAGTCATGGCAATCCCCCCAGCTCGACACGCACACGTACCAGTGGTGGAGTCCATCATGGTTGCAATGGCACCTCCGTGAACAAATCTAGTTACAATGGCAGAGAGAGAAAAATGGTCTCAGAAGTTTGGGAATCAGAGAGGGAGAAATAAGAGAGGGAGAAATTATCTAATCATCTTCACACAATTACTTTGGAGAGGTTCACTTAGTCCATATTCAATGTTTTGAATGTCAAATAATATCCCCCAAATTCAAAGCATAATACTGTAGTCTTGAGCACTTACATAAAACAGGAACTTACTAGTAACCAGATCACACCATACAAAAAACTAAAATAGACTTTACAAATTTATATTATGCTTCTATTAAACAAACTATACACATTCGATGTTTAAAATTTTAGAAATTGCAGTAAGAAGAAAAAAAAATTTGCCAGGTGCAGTGGTACACACCCGTAAACCCAGCAACTCAGGAGGCTGAGCCTGGACAACATAGTAAGACCTTATATCAAAATGAAAAGAAGAAAACAACAACAACAACAAAAAACCTGGGGACGTAGCTCAGTGGTAGAGCCCCACTGGGTTGAATTCCCATTACTGTAAAAAAGAAAAACATAAGGCCTGCGATACTACCATCTAGTCAGTGTCAGGCTATTACTGACATGTTAATGATACTCCCCCAAATTATACTCTATTGCCCTATGCTCTATAATAATATATTCTCTAAGTCCTTTGATATTACATTAAAATTTTAATTAATATTAATAATATAGGTAACACTTCTTTTATAATATATTATAAACATCTTTCTATGTCAATAAATTACATCTACACTACCATCGTAATGTCTTCTTTGTAGTCCCTGGACACACGAGGGTGCTAGCAAATAGAAGTCTTTCAGTTTCACTTTGCTAGGCTAGCCCACTTACCCAGGTGCTCCCTGCAGGTGAGGACCTACTTGAAGAAAGCAAAGTACTCTTTTCTCAGCATCATTATAGAACATCACATATTCAAAGCCCAGGCCATCCTCAAAGCTTCTTGTGAAGAGCTGGGCACGTTCTTCTCCTTTTACGAGACTTGGGTCTACAGGGAAACGAGGTAGAGGTCATAGGTGGATGAGAAACAGGTATAAGAGAAGGCTATGACCCAGCTAAGCACCTTTCATGGTGCTTAAAATCATATGTGATGATTGATTTAAATGTCAATTGGGTTCAGAATTGAAAGGGATGGGAGGGTCCCAAGGGGAAAAAAAAATATAGGATCTTTGCCACTGTGGACTTATTAGTCTAAACCGGGATGCAGTAAATATTCATGAAATAAAAACTCAGCACTTAACTATAAATGCAATCAGGAAACACAGATGCTAACTACTGAATAAAATGGTAAGGTACAGACAGAAATTCTTCTTGGAGTAGACAGGCTTCAAATGAGACTTAAAATGAATAATCTAACAGTAAGGAGAAGGTTTTCCTGGCACACATAAGTTAAACCCGTTAATTATACTGGATCAGAAACAGGGCAAGTTCAGAGCAATACACAGTGAGATTCTTATGTCAGCCCCCAAACTAGGGGTAGAACCATTGGGGTTTATGAAATCAAATCAATGGGTTATAAACATCCTTTAAAAAGAAGCACAATATGTCAGATATATTCTGGGCAAACACTGCTGTGCTTGTTTAGATAGTTTTTTCCACTTACACAACTGCGTGGAAGTTAAGTGTTCTAGGTTAAGTCAAAACGTAGGTTACTAAAAATAAAGACGGAAAGCTATTGCTTTAAGAGAAGGGTGTCCTTTTATAATTATTTTAAAATTTAATCTTTTTATTCTTAGCTTTCTTTATAGGTCATCTGATTTGTCATGCATAAAACTCTCTAAGTTTCTTTCATTTCTATTGAATTCATACTTATAAACTTGGAAAAAGATATGATAAGAAAATCTGGGAGAAGCGAGGAGGACAGGGGAAGATGCCGTTTTCTTAGGCCATCTACTGGACGGTCACCTTGTCCTTTCGACTTTGTATGCCCATCAACTGGCACAGATACGTATTGGCACACACTACATGTACTCAGAGGACCAGACACAGAAACTTAAAATCAAGGATCAGTATTATGGCACAACAGAAAGAATCTGGGCCTAGGAATTGGGAAAATTAACACTCTTGGGCTAGCTCTGGCCTAGAACTATCCCTTTTTCTCCGTAGTTTATGGATAAATGAGAAAAATAAGAATGGTGGAACAAGTTGTCAGAAACACAGAATCAGACTCTGACCTTCTGAAGTGGAACCTGCTTTAACAAGGTTTCCAGGGGTTTCCTATCTGTGTTGGAATCTGAGAGCGGGTGGCACTAAAGGCAGCAGAGGACTACCAGATCAGCTATGCACAGGGGGGCCGGAGGGGCTCTGAGCAGGCAGGAGTCCGAGCAGCAGAGCTTAGAGGACACCATGAAACCAACAATCCTATTGAATTTGGGACTCAGTCAGCAGGGGTTTTTGTGAAGGCATTTTGGTGGAGTTCATCAGGTAGGAGCCAGAAGGCACTAGGACAGTCAACTAATTGTGTGATGTAATGATACCCAGAATGGAATCAGTAATACAAATCAACTACATTTTAACTTATTTGAAAAATTTTTAATTTTAATTAAGAAAAACTTTTTGGTGCTACAGAGTGAACCAAATACCTTCAGCATGCTAGGCCAGCATACTACCACTGCACAGCCCTAAAAATTAATAGCTAAAATTTACCTTCATTCATAAAAAAGAATGATTCTTATCTCTGTATTGCAGAATCTAAAAAGAAGTTTAAGTTTCTTTCTTGGTGGAAGTAGTTTTACTTTTGTTTCATTTATTCTTTTGGCAAACACTGAAATATCTATGCAAGCACCAAAAGGTAAAGTACCTTGCCCAAGATCACATAGCTTTAAATTGTGGAACCAGAATTTCAACCCAGAAATTTGTGGGACTAAATTTCAATCACTGAATTAGGAAACAGTCAGATTTTGGGTGGCTTGTAAAGCCACGAGACAATGAGATTATCAGAGAGCAGAGAAGGGGGTACTAAGCACTGAGACATGGGGGCAACCAAACATTCAAAGTTTGAGGATGGGGATAGGGGAGAAACTAACACAAAAACCTAAAAAAGAGGGTGAGTGCAGTGGGAGAATGAGGTGACCTGGAAGCCGAGTTCAAGGAGGAAGGAGACACAAGGAGTGCTAAAAGCAGAGAGAGGTCACTGGATTCAGCAGTAGGAATATCACTCGTGTCCTTGACAGAGCAGTTTGATGGAGTGATGGGGGTGAGGGTCTAATGGACTGGGTTCCAGAGATACCAGGAAGAGAAATGCAACTGTGGTGTGTCTCATGCTGAGAAAGATCTAGCAGAGAGATATGTCCTCCACAGGTCAAAGGGGAGGTGATGCAGTGCAGAAATGGCCCCGTAGAGCACAGGCAGTTCATGCAGAGAGAAGCAGAGAACTGGGACCAGGGCAGGGGGGAGGAGGAAGGAGGCAGCGAGAGCTTGGAGATTCTCTTCTGATGGCTTTTATTTTCTCTTAGTGAAACAGGAAGTAAGATCAGCTGACAGTGAGAATGGGAAAGAAAAAAATCAGAGGCATGAGAAGAAAGAAAAACGGTAGGAAATAGTAAGATAGGAGAGCCAGGAGAGTGAACAGACTAGATTTGCACATATGGTCATTAGGCAACATTAAGCTCATTAAAAAAACATTAAGTCATTAAAAAAAAAAATCACAATCCCCAAAACTACTACCGAAAGATCTGTTTAGATGATCAAATGATATAAGGTTATTCAGAAATATCTGTT